>NC_057867.1:25606808-25981808 GCF_019393635.1 Dromiciops gliroides | reverse complement strand
CTTGGAAACTAGGGTCACCAGTCCAAGGAAATGGCTATGTTTGTCCTTAGGGGAAACATGATGACTCTCTTCTTGTATGTGAAGGGTGCCATTGTAGTAGAGATAGCGTACACATCCTAGGACCTAACTTTGAATCTTTTTTTTTTTTTTTGCGGGGGCCATAGGGGTTAAGTGACTTGCCCTGGGTCACACAGCTAGTAAGTGTAAAGTGTCTAAGGCCAGATTTGAACTCAGGTACTCCTGAATCCAGGGCCAGTGCTCTATCCACTGCGCCATCTAGCTACCCCCCTAACTTTGAATCTTGATGGCCACCTGCATGGCCTTTTGGGCAAGCCTCCTAAGACTTCAGTTGCTTCATCAGTAAAAGGAGGGGGTTGGACTAGCTGGTTTCTGAGCTCCCTTCCAGCTGTAGCTCTAGGAGTCTATAGTGAAATCCGGCAAGTTACTTGCCCTCCCTAGGACTCAGTTTCCCTCTCTGTAAAATGAAAGGGTTGGACCAACTAAGCTTCTGAGGTCCCTTCCAGCTCTAGTTCTAGGAGTCTCTATGTGACTTGGGCAAGTCCTTTCCCTTCCCTGGCCCTCAATTTTTCTCTTCTATAACATAAGGGGGATCACAAATGACCCAGATGTCTCGTCCTGGACGAATCACCTGGGCCACAATTTCTTCATCTGCAAACTGAACAAGGAAAATGAAATAGCTTCCAAGGTCCCTGGAGCATATGAAGGGCTGCCCTGTAAAAAAAAAGGGGGGGGGGTTCTAGTGGTGTGGCCCCAGACGACTTAGGAGAAGTCACCAAAAAGCAGATTTCAGCTTAATGTCAGGGAAAAAAACCTTAGTGCAGCTGCCCCCAAGTGGACCAGCTGCTGCTGGGGCGAGGAGAAGGGGAGCTCCCCAAGCAGAGGCCGGTTCCCCAGCGGTGAGGGCCGCTTGTCAGGGCTAGCCTAGGCGGGTTAGATCGGCTGCCCCATGGGTCCCTCCAGGTGTGGGATTTGGGGAGCAAGGGGGGCCCATGGATCTGGGGGTCCGCGGATCTGGGCGCCCCCAGCTCGCGCCCGCGCAGGAATCTGGCCTCCTGGCTGTGTTAGCTGCATTCTTTCTTTCTCTGCTTTTCGCCCCGGAAAAGCAGCCAAAAGCAACATGCAATCATGACAATCAAGGAACACAAGGTCATGGCTTCCCCCGCCCTCCACTTCTCCCCCCGGAGTCCAGAGAAGGCTCCTCCAGCCTGGGGGAGGGAAGCGGCTTGGCTCTGCAGAGAGGGCCTGCGAAGCCCGCTTGGCAGAACTGCTTTCCCTCTGAGCTATTCTCAGACACCACAGCCTCCGAACTAGCTGTGAGACACTTCCAGGGTCAGCATAACCCAAGGAGCACAAGGAAAAGCAAAAAGAGGAGGAGGAGGAGGAGGGAGGGAGAACCCACCCCACCCCACCCAACCCCACCCAACCCAACGCAGCTCACCACAGAGCAGCCAATCTCGGCAGGCCCCTTGAGCTCCCTCCCAGCCCGCCCCCCCATCCTCCCCGCCCCTTCCTTGCTCTAGGAGGATGGGGACCCCCGACATTCTCCAGCGCCCTGCAGTCCACGCCTCCAGCCAGGCTCTGCACAGATGGAGGGAATCCAGTGAATCCCAACCATCCCCTGGGGACCTACAGCCCCCCAAACTCTCGGGGGAAAGGAGGAGAAGAGAGAGAGTCGGGGCCCCAGCCCAGCTTCTGGGGCTCAGGTTCGAATCCCACCCATGCCGTGGGATTACTCCACCCTCACCAAGCTTCAATCTCCTCACCCAGGAAACTACCGCCTCCCCTCCCCAGGGATGCATTTCAGCCAAGCAAATCTGCGCAGTGATCAAAGCTAAGAATGTATACCTCTTTCTGCACCCGTAGTCCACTCCTTTTCTGTCCTTCCGAAGTCACGATTAGTCTCTAAATTACTTTATTTTCTTTCATTGCTACTTTCTTTTACCTTATTGCAGCTGCTCACATAATCTCCTGGGTTCTGTTCATTCCATTTTGCATCACTCCATACTTCCTAAATCTCTGAATTCTTCACAGTCTTATACAACAATAATATTTCATTACATTGATGGACCAAGTTTTCTTCACCTGTTCCTTCAATCGATGGGCACGCACTTTTTTTGTTTTGGGGCAGGGCAATGAGGGTTAAGTGACTTGCCCAGGGTCACACAGCTAGTAAGTGTCAAGTGTCTGAGGTCAGATTTGAACTCAGGTCTTCCTGAATCCAGTGCTTTATCCACTGGTGCTTTATCCACTGCGCCACCTAGCTGCCCCTGGCACACACTTTCAAAGAATTTTTTGGTCTTTTACCACCATATAAAAAAAGATGGACCCCAGTATAAATATATTTGCATATATGGGACCTTTCACTCCATCTTTGACATCCTCGTGGCATATGCCCAGTTGTGGGATTGCTGGGTCAAAGAGTTTATAAAATCTAATGACCTTGGAGGTGCCATTCCAAATTGCTTTCCACATGGTTGAACCAATTCTCAACTCCACCAACAGTGCATAAGTGTGCCTTGTTTTCTCACTTCCCGACCCAAGTGAGCATACTGAAGCCCAGAAAAGTGGCTGACTCAAAGTCACACAGCAACACAGGAACCAAGAGTACTCAACCAGTTTCCTATGACTCTGGACCCCCTTGAGGTTTCTCACTACACCCCCCCCCCCCACACACACACGCACCTGTGTCCCAAAATGCAAGGAGAAGGAGTAAGTCTGAGGTTTGCAGCAGGTCCTCCCTCCCCTTCCTGTGCTCTGGCTACCAAGCCCAGGAAAACAAACCAGGAAGAAAGGCATTTTGGAAAAACTAATGAAGGTAGCTGGTTTTCTGGTTTTGCTCATAGGCACTGTGTCTCAGCACTGGGCTGGCAGAGGGTGAGGTTCTTAGGATGCTTGGATTTTCTTCCTTGCTCTCAGTGAATTCTTCCTTCATCTACATTCAGAAAGGTCCAGTGTCTGACCTGAGGTTACACAACTAATGGTTCAAAACAAAGCCTAGACCCTGTCTTTGGATTCTGAGTCCAACACTTTCCCCACTCCAAGTTCCCCCCAGAGACCATCAAAACCTCTTCCTTGAGGCAGTTGATTCTAAGAGATTGAAGGAATCTTCATTAAGATGTGAATCTCTGCTGGCCCCTTGACTTGAAACATTTGCATCTCAAAGCCTGAAATTCATAAATGTAAATTCAAATTGGTGAAATTTCAGGCCCTGTGACAGAAGTGAAATGAAAAGAAGCTGGGGAGGGGGGGTGGAGGACAGGGCAGGGGAGGGAAAGAGAAGCCAAGAAAAAGGTCTCTGTAAGGAAGTGAGCCAACTCTAAAAAAGATTATATTTGAGGGGAAGCTAGGTGGCACTGCAGTGGATAAAGCACTGGCCCTGGATTCAGGAGGACCTGAGTTCAAATCTGGTCTCAGCCACTTGACACTTGCTAGCTGTGTAACCCTGGGCAAGTCACTTAACCCTTATCGACCCACCAAAAAAAAAATTATGTTCAATAAAAAAGAAATAGAAGGTCTTTTACTTTGATTCTGAAAAAAAAAAATTAACTGCCCAAGTATAGGAATGCAGTTCAAACTCAATTTCCTCACCTGTAAAAATAAAACAAAACAAAAAACCCTCAGTTTCTTCACTTGTAAAGAGGGAGTTAGGCCAGACCATGAAATTATTATAGAATCATAGATTTGAAATTGAAAGAGGCCTTAGAGATGCTCCAGTCCAGAAAAGAGAAGGGACTTGTCCAAGGTCAAACAGCTAGAAAGTGACAAAACGAGCATTTGAACCTAGGTCCTCTGAACTCCAAATCTATTACTTTCTTCTTCACCTAAGGTCGGTCCCATCTAACTTTTTTTTTCTTTTTTAGTGAGGCAATTGGGGTTGACTTGCCCAGGGTCACACAGCTAGTAAGTGTTAAGTGTCTGAGGCCGGATTTGAACTCGGGTCTTCCTGACTCCAGGGCCGGTGCTCTATCCACTGCGCCACCTAGCTGCCCCCCCATCTAACTTTAAATACTGTGAACCCTCTCATTTTATTTTATTTTATTTTATTTTGCAGGGCAATTGGGGTTAAGTGACTTGCCCAGGGTCACACAGCTAGTAAGTGTCAAGTGTCTGAGGCCGGATTTGAACTCAGGTACTCCTGAATCCAGGGCTGGTGCTCTATCCACTGCACCATCTAACTGCCCCCATCTAACTTTAAATACTGTGAACCCTCTCATTTTATAAACGAGGAAACTGGGGCCCAGAGAAGCTAAGTCCCATTGTTGTAAATGACAGAGCTGGCATCTGACTCCAAATCCAGTTCTTTTCTGTGCCTAAACTCCCTCAGACTCTAAATCCTATGATGGATGAGGACCCTGGAGCCCAGAGAGGGCAAACCACTTGTCCAGGGCCACACAGCTAGTGAGTGGCAGAACAAAGATTCAAGTCCTTCCTTGTCCTCTGCTCCCCAAATCAGTGTTTCCCTTCGGCTATCTCACTACACATATCTGCCACAAATGGGGGTGGCATTTGTGGATATATCATACATAAGGTTGCTGAATTTGTGTCTGAAAAAAAAAAGGTTAGCCCCAAATGGCAAGAAAGCTCTCCAATGTCCCAGGGAATTCACATCTCCCTATAGTGGAGACCTGAGGACAGTGCCCCGAGTGACTCACACTGGAGGAATGCCGATATCTTTGAACCTTCTGCAATATAGGACTCTCAGCAGAATATTTTTGTAGGTGTCCCACATAGAAGATGTCAGGATTAGACAGTAACCCCTTTTGAAACTCAATCTTCCCGGGTTTGGAATTTCTTCATGTGGACAGGATCTGGGCTGAAATGTTGTACTGTTCATTTAAAAAAATGATTTGCTAAGTAAATTCTTGTAAACTGTAAGGGGGAAGGAAGGAAGATTTACTGAATAGATAGAACAAACTGGTTTCCCTTTTCAAGCACTGATGGAGGCACTCAAGTAGTAGAAATCTAATGTCATAAGGCCACCCATTTCTATCATATTTTATATGCAATGCTATGAGGTTGTTGGGGGACAGCTAGGTGGCACTGCAGTGGATAGAGTGCCGTGCCTGGAATCAGAAAGACTCATTTTTTGTTTGTTTGTTTTTTTGTTTTCTTTGCTGGGCAATGAGGGTTAAGTGACTTGCCCAGGGTCACACAGCTAGTCAGTGTTAAGTGTCTGAGGCCGGATTTGAACTCAGGTCCTCCTGACTCCAGGGCTGGTGCTCTATCCACTGTGCCACCTAGCTGCCCCCAGAAAGACTCTAGGGCTCTAAGAGATGCCAGAGGGCAATTCATCCAATCTCCTCATTTTACAAACGGGAAAACTGAGGCCAAGGCCATAGAGATAATTCTCGATTGTGAGTGGGTTGCTGAAGAACTCTGCAGCTCCAAGTCTTCTTAAGGCATTGTGTGTCTTTCTTTTTAATAAAGGGACTGAGGGTCATTCTGTACTTTCATCCGCTCTAGAAGAACGCAGGGAAATGTGCCCATGGTACAAACGGCAACACTAAAGAATCCGTGCTTTAATAAGTGGAGGGGAATGAGCTGTAATGAACACAGGACAGAATAATTGGTGTTGTAGCTGAAAGTAACAAAAATACATTTTTGTATTAACTGCTCTAATTTACTCTGACTTCTTCTTAATTATTCTTCATTAGTGAAGAATGATTATACTGTCTTAGAGACAGCGCTGGGTCTGGAGGCCAAAGACTCCACAGAAGTTAAAGTGACTCCAGGGTTAAAACTCTGACTCTATCACTGATTGATCACCTGGGTAACTTTAAATGTGGGCCTCAGTTTCTTCATCTGTAAAATGGAATGAAGAGCTAAACTTGATGGCTTCCAAGACCCCTTCCAGAACTAACCCTAGGAACCTGTGGTCCGTCACAGGTTCTGACCACCAGATACAAGGGCCTCCCACACCGGGAGCTGCGATCTGCTTTCATGGAAAAATCCTTAGAGGTCAATCAGATGTTCAAGGAAAGGAGTCCTAGGTCTGACTGCCTCTTCCCAGCTGTGTGACCTTGGGCAAGTCACTTTCTATCTCTGGGCCTCCCTTTCTCCTTCTGTAAAATGAGGGGGTTGTACTCATGGCCTCTGAAGTCCCTTTTAGCACTAGATATATGGTCTTAGCTGTGTGACCTCGAGCCAGTCCCTTCCTCTCTCTTGGCTTCATTTTCCTCCTTAGTAAAAGTGCAATCAGGGGTTGTTTGCCCAGCCCCCAACCGCCTGGAGCTAGAGAGAGAGTGAGGCTCTAGTGAGATAATGGATCTGAGAGCACTTTGCTCTGCCTGAGTTTAAGGAATTGTTATTATCCTGAAAGACAGAAAGAGGGCCTAGGAGCCACCCCAGGAGGCTCATTAAGTTTAAGCACCACTAATTAGGCTCCACAAAGCTGCTCTTAAAATGGAAAATAAAAACCCACAACTTTTTGAAGGAACTTGTTTGCTTTACTGAGTTGAGTGGCCCGAGCCCAGGAAAGGAGGGGTAGTTGGGGGGGGGGGAATGGAGGAGGGAGGGCCTACTGTTCTGCTAACCCCATCCTTTGCTGCTAACTTTCCCCAGCCTTTCTCTCTCTTGAGCCTTCTCAGAATCTCTGAACTAGAAAAGAATTCAGTCTATCTAATCCACCTTGTCTCAGAGCAGGAAATCCTTCTACCATAAGTCTGACAAGTCAGCATTCAGCCTCTGAGTGAAGAACTCTAGTCATGGGGAAATCCATTCGCTTTCTCCCTAGGCAGCCCATTCCATTTTTGGATAGCTCTAATTATCTTTCAAGTGACTTTTTTTTTTCAGGGCAATGGGGGTTAAGTGACTTGCCCAGGGTCACACAGCTAGTAAGGGTTTGAGGCTGAGTTTGAACTCAGGTCCTCCTGAATCCAAGGCCGGTGCCATATCCACTGCGCCACCTAGCTACCCTAGATAGCACTAATTATCAGGGAGTTAGTAGAATGGGCAGCCATCTGCTTCCATGACCACCAGCTGCTCTCCTAGGGACCAGAACAGTTCAGATAAATGTCCATATTTCAAGCTTTTGCTGCCCACACCCCCACACCCACACACCTGACCTTGAGGCAGGGCTAGGCATGGTGGTTGGTGTCCAGGGTACTCTGTCCCTTTTTTTTTTCAGGGCAATGAGGGTTAAGTGACTTGCCCAGGGTCACACAGTCAGTGTCAAGTGTCTGAGGTCAGATTTGAACTCAGGTACTCTTGAATCCAGGGCTGGTGCTTTAACCACTTTGCCACCTAGCTACCCCCGTCCAGGGTACTTTGTACCTGAGCCCTTCAAGGATCTGAGATTTCACGGTATCCATTGTTTTGCCAATACAGATCATACTTAACCCAGTTGGGCAGATGGTTTTCAAGAGTGACTCAGACTGAACAGTCCATTTACCCACCTGATAATGAGCTTCCAAGAATTGGTCCTTGGATGGTGGGCATCCTGTTTTTACCCCACTTATATCTGAAGCCTTTCCTGCTTGGTAGGACCTTCTAGAACTAGTGCTGGATCAGAATCACCTCCCTGCCACAATGAGGCATCATCAAAGAAGGATTTGGGAGGATGGGTGTGTGCCTATGTTTATGTGTTTTTAAAATAACAATGACAATGGCAGTAGTAGTAATAGTAGTAGTAGTAGTAGTAGTAGTAGTAGTAGTAGTAGTAGTAGTAGTAGTAGGGGCAGGTAGGTGGCACAGCAGATAGAGTACCGGCCCTGGAGTCAGGAGTACCTGAGTTCAAATCTGGCCTCAGATGCTTGACACTTACTAGCTGTGTGACCCTGGGCAAGTCACTTAACCCCAATTGCCTCACCAAAAAAAAAAATAGTAATAATAATAATGTAACCCTGGGCTCCTCCCTTCCCAGAGGCATTCCCCTGGAAACTTGAGGCACTAGAAATGCCAGTCTGTAGGCACACATTTACTTAGAGTCTCCCAAGTGCCTGTAACTTTGAACTTAATCTCTTTCTGAGGAGGGCAGCCATCCTGGGGAGACTCAAGACACTGACCTTCCAATTCTAGTCCCACTTGTTGCCTTAAGCAAATCACTTGCCATCTCTTTACCTCAACTTCCTCTTCTATAAAAATGAAGAGGTTAGGGGCAGCTAGATGGCGCAGTGGTAAAGCACCAGCCCTGGATTCAGGAGTACCTGAGTTCAAATCCGGCCTCAGACACTTGACACTTACTAGCTGTGTGACCCTGGGCAAGTCACTTAACCCTCATTGCCCTGCAAAAAAACAAACAAACAAAAACAAAAACAACAAAAAAAAAATGAAGAGGTTAAAGTAAATGATAGCTAAAGTCTCATCTGTCTCTGACATTATTGGACCATAGGCCTGTTGTGCCCCTCCCTGTAGAGATAAATTAAGGACCAGCTGAAATCCTAGGGGAAATGAGACATAGGATCTGGAGGAGAGGAGGGAACTCTGAAAGTTGGGAAAAGGGGCAGTCATGTCCCACGAACATCCTGCCCAATAGGACCAGCTACCCATCAGCAGGCCAAGTCTATAGCCATGTTCCTTTGGGTTCCTTGAAGGGTCTCAGCCTTCTTGAGAAGCCCCTAGGAACCTGGGGCTTGGTTCCCAAGCAAGATCTAAGCTAACTCCTCATGAGCCAGTGATATCTTTTCTTTATCTTCCTTTTCTCCCTCCCCTTCCCCCCTCTTTCCCATGGTGACTTCTCTCTGTGTTGCCTCATGCCTCAGGCCCCCATGTTCATATCCCTTCTGTGCCACCAGGGCGTGCCCCAACTACTCCCCCCTCCCCGGCCTCCCAAGGGGTCCCTTTAAGAGGACTGACTCAGAAACCTTTATGGGCTGCGGATGCCAAATGATTATTCATCACAAGGAGACCAGCTCCAGGCCAAGGCCAGTACACACGAACCAATGAACCAACGAACAGCTATTGTGGTTTCCAGGGGAAATATTCCGACTAAGATTGCTGGAAGCAGCCCAGACACCGTCTGACTTCTTCCTGTCCCCTGGCACTGCCTTCTCCCAGTCTCGCTGTTTGGTCTCTCTCTGTGTACAGGTCTGCTGAAGATGCCTTGGGCCAGCCCTGCCCTTGGCCACTCTGCACACGCATGTGCTCATGCACGCACGCACGCACACACACACACAGACAGAAACAGAGGGACAAAGACAGAGAGACAGACAGAGATGGAGAGACACAGACACAGACAGAGACAGACAGAGACAAAGAGAGAGACAGAGACACAGAGAGATAGATGGAGATGGAATGGGAAGGAGAGAGAGAGTGAGAGAGAGAGAGAGAGAGAGAGAGAGCGCGCGAGAGAGAGAGAGAGAGAGAGAGAGAGAGAGAGAGAGAGAGAGAGAGAGAGAGAGTCCTTACCTACCCTCAAGGAGTTCACAATATAATGATAGAGAGAACATGCAATACATCTCCTCCCACCAACCTCCCAGGGAGCAAATTCGAAAGTTCTATAGAATTGGGAGTTGTTACTGTTACCATTCTCATTTAGATTGAGTGCAACAGCCTCCTTCCTACCCAGCATCTCTGCTCTGCCATCATCTTAAAAACTGAGCTTCCTGAAATGTTACTTTCAGAATGTCACTCCCCAATGCCTTGGATGCTTCTCAGTCTTTTGAGTGCTGTGAAGCCATGAGGGTTAGCCTCCATGTTGGATGACAAAACTGGGATTGAAAAAGATCTTGGCAGGCTGGAAGATGAAGGCAAAATCACTAAGATGAAATTTCACCAAGATAAATGTAAATTCAGGAATCTGGAAGTAAGAAACAAAGAGAAGTCAAAGACTTGTAGACTATATCGAAACTTCAACTCTATAAATCAAGAAAAGATTTGTGTCCATTTTGCTGGACAGAGTGAGCAGCAAATATGTTTACAAAAATATGAAAATTAATTATAATTTAACATATAGAGAAAAACTGGTTACTAATATGAGAATCATTTTAATAATATTTTATTTTCCCAAATTACATTTTTTTTTGTTTTGCAGGGCAATGAGGGTTAAGTGATTTTCCCAGGGTCACACAGCTAGTGTCGTGTCTGAGGTCAGATTTGAACTCAGATCCTCTTGACTCCAGGGCTGGTGCTTTATCTACTGTGCCACCTAGCTACCCCCAAAACATTCCTCTTTTTTTGGCGAGGCAATGAGGGTTAAGTGACTTGCCCAGGATCACACAGCTAGTAAGTGTGTCAAGTGTCTGAGGCCAGATTTAAACTCAGGTCTTCTTGAATCCAGGGCCAGTGCTTTATCCACTGCTTAACCAACTCCCCCCCCCCCACCCTCCCGCATTACATATTTTTTGTTTGTTTGTTTGTTTTTTGTTTTTTTGGGTTTTTTTAGTGAGGCAATTGGGGTTAAGTGACTTGCCCAGGGTCACAGAGCTAGTAAGTGTCAAGTGTCTGAGGTCGGATTTGAACTCAGGTACTCCTGAATCCAGGGCCAGTGCTCTATCCACTGCACCATCTAGCTGCCCCCCACATTACATGTTAAAACAATTTTTACATTTTTTTTTTAAGTTTTGAGCTCCAAATTCTATCCCTCCTTCCCTCCCTCCCCTCCCCCTCTTTGAAACAGCAAAGCGATATAGGTTATGATGTGCAATCATATCAAACATTTCCTAATATGAGAATCATTTACAAGTGTGTACAATCAAGGCAGCAAATTGTTAGAGCAAAGATCAAAATCAATATCAAACTAGAAGAATAAAAATAAAAAGATATGGTGTACAATTGAAGTGACTTTAACCTGATTTATTAAACAAATTTCTTATACTGAACAGTGGGAAATGGATAAATGAACAGATGTAGACATATATTCTCACCTGTTCCTAAGGAGATTTAGCTAATTGGCACAATAGAGGAAAACAAAAAAGCCTAGGAACCTCCTCAGCTAGAAGACCCTTTTGCCAGTTGGTGACGTGTGGCAGCCAAGGGCAACACTGGTTTAGACTGCATACACACACAGACACACACACAGATATAAATACACACACACACACATACACAGATACAGATACAGACATAAACACATACATATATATATATTTCTTTGTAAAATTTTACAAAGATGACAGATGCTTATGAGAAGAATTATGAAGCAGCAAAAAAAGAGAAAGCAATTAAGGTGACATTTTGCTCTAGCATGTTAAGTTATTTTAATACTCAAAACCAACAACAGCAGTATCTTTTATTCTCTACATGCCTTAATCCATATATATTGGTTATTTGCATGTTCAGAAACCTTTTACTGCTGCTAAATTTTTCACAACCCCCACATTCAGTTATGTGACCCCATATGGGGTTGTGACCCACAATTTAAGGAGCTTTGTTTCAATCAGCTGTGTAACTGTAGAGAAAACAGTTTGGTGGTGCAGTGACTAGAGAGCCAGGCCAGAGTCAAGAAGACCTGAGTTCAAACCCTGCCTCAGATACCAACTAGTTGTATGACCCTGAGCAAATCACTTCACCCTATTTGCCTCAGTTTCCTCATCTCTAAAATGAGCCAGAAGGGGCAGCTAGGTGGCGTAGTGGATAGAGCACTGGCCCTGGAGTCAGGAGTACCTGAGTTCAAATCCGACCTCAGACACTTAACACTTACTAGCTGTGTGACCCTGGGCAAGTCACTTAACCCTAATTGCCTCACTAAAAATAAATAAATAAATAAATAAATAAACAAACAAACAAACAAACAAACAAACAAACAAACAAACAAACAAATAAATAAATAAATAAATAAAAATAAAATGAGCCAGAGAAGGAAATGGCAAATCACTCTAGTATCTTTTCCAAGAAAACCCCAAATGGGGTCATGAAGAGGTGGACATGACTGGACACTAGAGTTCCCATGTAACTGGAGAGATGTGGCCTGCTAAATGAGGTTGCCAATACTTTGCAGGGAGCACCTATGGAGAATTTAAGGGGGGAACATGGAGAAGAATCACACAAGATTGAAAGTTGGATATAGGTTGTAATTTGCATCATTAGAGAGAGAAGCTATATAGAAACCACACCTGTCTGATCATTCCTTATCTGCCTATTTTACTGGATCATTTTCCATATCCCTAATTGTGAGTGTACCAGTCCTGCTGGTATGCCTCTTAGGCATCTCAAACTCAACATATCCAAAACAGAGCTCATTATTTTTCTGCCCTCCCAACCTTACTCTCTTCCTAACTTTCTTATTTCTTTTGAGGGCAACACCCCATTCTCAGTCTCCCCACTCCCTATAGCCAATTAATTGTCAAGGTTTTGACAATTCTACAAGTTTCAACAACTTTCACATTTGACCCCTGCTCTCGATTCTCAGGGCCACAAATCGTGCTCAAGTCATCATCATCTCTCAACAGAACTATTGTAATAACCTCCTAATTGAATTCTCTGCCTCTGGTCTCTCCTTTCTCCAATTCATCACCCCACTCCCATGCCTGAAATGCACTATCTCCTCATCTCCATTTCCTAGAATCTCTAGTTTCCTTCAAAACTCAGCTCAAATGCCATATCCTACCAAGGCATTTCCTAATCCCCCCCTCTATATCCTAGTCAGCCTCCCCCTTGTAATGATTGGAATAATGCCACCTGCTGGATACTTACTGTAGAAGAGTTCTGCCCATGAAGTGAAGGTCTTTGAGGGCAAGACCAGGAGTCTTTTCTTTGGCATCAGGAAGTGACACGGACTAGTGGGAGGAGGAAGGAAGAGTCTGGCGCTCGGGCTCGCGCGCTTTCCAGAGGACGCTAGTGGAGAGGGGAGCTAGAAATGTGCTCTCCCTTTAATAGATAGGAATCTAGGCCTTTCTCTCTCTCTTTACCAAATTCTTATTCTCCTTAATAAATGCTTAAAAGTCTAACTCTTGCTGAAGCTTATAATTTATTGGCAACCACTCATTAGATATTTTAGACAGTTTAGCTAGAATTTTAGCCCTTAACAGATGGCTGACCACGAAGAGGAAAGCTAAACCTCAGTCTTCTGATCTTTCGGTTGGGTAAGAAATTTCCCCTACCCTAACCCTTTAAATCCGAAGTAATGCTGAATTGCCCAGTGTTTTCCCTTTAAATTTTTTCGAATGGACCTTTTAAACTCCCTAATTACCCTATTTTTGATTTTAGTCTGTTTAACCAGACAAATGGGGGATAAGATCATGTTAATGCTTTGTTTTTGTGGATTTTCTATTTTTCTTTTTATTTTTGTTAGAAGAGCCAGCAATGTACTCCCACAAGGAAATATCTCCCCCTCTCCCAACCATGCTTTTTTAGAGAAAACTGAAGAGCTTCCTGCAGCTTTTCCCTGTTCTAATTTTGCATGCCTGGAGGCAATGACCCACCCTCTAGAAGCTTTTAATCCCCTAGCACCTGGAGGCAAAGTGGGGGAAGAGGAATCCAGGCCTGAGTTCAAAATCAAGTCTGATTCAAATTGCTCTGGTCCCTCCCCTCCTCTCCAGACCCCACCCTCTACTCCTCCCATGGCCAAGCCCATTGCTTCCCTGGCCTGGGAAGTCCAGAGATCTAATGCTCATGCGCAACTTTCTCTAACTACATTTGCAGCTTCAGGCTCAGCCCTTCCCCAGCCTGGCTGTGCTTCTGAGACAACCTTAGAAAACCCTTTAAATTCCAGATATGCTCGTTTTGTTCATAATTTTGCTAACCTGCTTTTGTCTTTAATTAGTAATCTTATAAAGCATTTGTATGGTGAAAAGACTGACAGACAATATAGAGGGGTTAAAGAAGAAAAACTTAAGCTGAATGAGAATGACAATCATCACCATAGTTCAAGACTCCGCTTCTTTTGCCATGGAAGGGTATATATTTTACAGAAATGTAGAAGTAAACAGCAAGGTATTGATATGAGTATTGGGGATTTTAGATATCGGAATCAAAAGTGTTCTGAATTCACTCAGAGTGATAGTATCAGTTCAGAGGTTACATAGGATTTCTATGCTATTACATATACATTTTGAAATTAATGGTATGGGTTTATTTTCATAGAGATTTTCAGGCTTTTGAGATTGTGTCTTATACTTAGTTTGTGAAACAAGGAGAATATTTGTAAAAGCTTTTTATAGTCATGTGATCAAGTTTATATTTTATAATACTCTTATTAATATTAAGTTCATGCTCATTTAGATTTCCTTAGTTTGAATTTCACTGTTTTTTATTGTTCCATGTGTATTTTCTTCTATTCATTTATCTAATTTTAAAAAATTGAGAGATGGTTTTGATTTCATAATACAATGTTAATTCTAGGAGTATTGTGCTCCCATTTTCTGGGTTGTTTGTTTTTGTTATTTTTTCTCAACTGATTATTTGATCAAACTCTTTAAAGCATTTCCCTGGCAAATTGTTTGCCATGGCAAGTGTAAATTGATTCTAGAAGTATTATTTTTGATAAGCATATTCCAAAAAAAAAAAAAAGAGGGGAATATTTGTAAAAGTTTTCTTTGAGATTGTGTTGTGCTTTAACTTGTATTTAAATATGTTCTGATTTTTCACAAAAGTAATTGTATACTAAGTAAAAAAAGGGGGTATTATTTGAAATTGTTGCATAATTATATATTGTGTTCTGAGTCAAGATGTATTCACATTTTTTGCAATCATTTATTATCCTCAACTTTTAAATCCATATGAGACTTGGATTATGGGAACTTATCATTTAAGACATTAATTGCCTTTGTTCTGAGTTATCAGATGCCAGTTGGCCAAGATGCCATCCAATCACAAGAGGAATACATGCAAGAGCAGACACTGAACTGTCACATGAGGGGAGACATGCATGAAGTCAAGGTATGGCCGAGGGAACGGCTTTTGACAAATGTTGAGGTTGGATTCTCTTGGTTTAATATTTTGTTCTCTTTTTCCCCACAATATTGTACAGATGGCTGGAAGTATTCATCCCACCCATCTCACTTCTACACCTGGCTTCTATGCTCCCTCCTATATGCCTGATGCCATGGACATCTCAATCCCATGCATCTGATTAAGTCTGACTCTGTTTCCTCCAATATGTTCGGTGGCATGGACATATATTCCATCCACCTATTTTAAGCCTGGCATACTGCATGGACAGTACATATTGCTCAAGTGTGGGAATGCTCATATCCCATCATTTCTCTGTTCTTTATGGTAACCCCCATAATTATCTCAGGTGTCATGATAAATAATAGTGTTGAATTTGGCCTTGACACCTGTTACCAATTATATTAGATTTTCTAATTTCTCATAATGGCATGAGGATAATTAGGCAGATGATGCAAAAAGTGATGAAACAAAGATAAAAATTATTTTTATTAATTAATATTGCAGCAATTGTCTTCTCAATTACCCTCCATAAGGGGGGACTATAGTAATATTATAATTTTAAAGAATGTTTCAATTTTTGTTTTATTATATGTTTCATGTGTAACAACTAAGATTCTGAATTCCCTTAGACATGTTTTTGAGAACTTTCATTGTTTGATTTGATTATTGACAAAGCTATTTTAAAGTTGTGTTAAGCTCAATTTTGTAGGAAATTTTCCTGGCTGATTACCAGCATCCACACATCAACCCCTGAAAAGACTTCCATTCCACGACTACACCTAGAGGACATCTAAGAAAAGACTTTCAGAGACTTTAAATGAACAGTTTTGATTTGTTGTTTTTGTTGTTTTTTTCTCTTTCTGTTATAATATACACCATCTGTAACATGTATTCTCTGCAGAGGCCCTCCCTTTGCAAGACTAATGTCAAAGCGTCGGTTCATGAGGAAAAAAAAAATCGCCCCTCTGGACAAAACTTTCCTCTCTTCCTTTTCTATATTGTTGTTCACATATTATTGGTTAGCAATAGTTATTATATTCTTTTTACTGTTCCGTCAAGGAAACATTTTGTTTCTTGAGGAACAACAGGGGGGACTGTAATGATTGGAATAACGCCACCTGCTGGATACTTACTGTAGAAGAGTTCTGCCCATGAAGTGAAGGTCTTTGAGGGCAAGACCAGAAGTCTTTTCTTTGGCATCAGGAAGTGACGCGGACTAGTGGGAGGAGGAAGGAAGAGTCTGGCGCTCGGGCTCGCGCGCTTTCCGGAGGATGCTAGTGGAGAGGGGAGCTAGAAATGTGCTCTCCCTTTAATAGATAGGAATCTAGGCCTTTTTCTCTCTCTTTACCAAATTCTTATTCTCCTTAATAAATGCTTAAAAGTCTAACTCTTGCTAAAGCTTATAATTTATTGGCGACCACTCATTAGATATTTTAGACAGTTTAGCTAGAATTTTAGCCTTAACACCCTGGAAATTACTTCGTATTTTTTTTTAATATAACTTGTATATAATTACAGCTAGCACAGTGGATAGAGCACTGGCCTTGGCATTAGGAAGACTCATCTTGCTGGGTTCAAATCCAGCCCCAGACACTTACTAGCTGTGTTATGTTGGGCAAATCACTTGCCTTCTATTGCCTTAAACATCTGGGGCCATCTCCAGTCATCCTGATATACATCTTGCCACTGGACTAGATGGCTCTGGAAGAGAGTGAGGTTGGTGACCTTGCACAGCCCTCCCTCACTTAAATCCAGTCCCCTGAAAGTCATGATATCACCCTGATGTCATGGTCCTATTCAAGAACAAAGGACAAAACAACGACCCTGGGCAAGTCACTTAACTCTTTGCCTCAGTTTCTTTTCTTTTCTTTCTTTCTTTCTTTCTTTCTTTCTTTCTTTCTTTCTTTCTTTCTTTCTTTCTTTCTTTCTTTTTCTTTCTTTGCTTCTTTCCTTGCTTCTTTCCTTCCTTCCTTCCTTCCTTCCTTCCTTCCTTCCTTCCTTCCTTTTTCTTTCTTTTTTTCTTTCTTTCTTTTGTGGGGCAATGAGGGTTAAATGACTTGCCCAGGGTCACACAGCTAGTAAGTGTCAAGTGTCTGAGGCTGGATTTGAACTCAGGTCCTCCTGAATCCAGGGCTGGTGTTTTATCCACTGTGCCACCTAGCTGCTCCCTGCCTCAGTTTCTTCATATGTAAAATGAGCTGGGGAAGGAAATGACAAACCACTGCAGTATCTTTGCCAAGAAAACCCCAAATGGGGTCACAAAGAGATACAACTGAAAAAATGACTGAACAGCAATAACAATATATACTTATTAACTGTGACCCGGGGCAAATTACCTCACCTATACCCACCTCAGTTTCCTTATCTGTAAAATGGAGACAATAATAGCACCTACCTCCCATGTTTGCTATGATCATCAAACAAGATAATATTTGTAAAGTACTTTGCAAACCTTAAAGTGCTATGTCAAAGCTAGCTATTCTATATATTCGTGCTATTATTCCTACTTAGAATATTTAGTTCAGGGACTGTTTGAGTTTATCCTTATATCCCCAGCACATAGTACACAGTGTTTAATAAATTGTTGTTGGTTGATTGCTTGATGGGATCATAGAGCCATGGAAATATTGAAGTAAATGTAAAGTTCTTCATTTAGGTTCAAGCAATCAATAGCATGAGTATAGGATGGTGGAAGGCCTGGCTTGGCAGTAGTTATGTAAACGAGACTTGAGGTTTTAGTTCATTAAAATTTCAGGGAACCAAAAAACAAAACTAAAATGAACTTAGGTTGCATTAATAGAAGTAGTGTACCCTGGCCTTTGGCCTGCTCTGGTGTTTTATGTTCAATTCTGAGCATCAGGGGTATTGCAGAAGACTTGGCTGCAGTGCAATGAAGAGCATATGGTTGAAACCTCCCAAAGTCAAAACAAAGGATGAAGCTAAATCTAGGTTCAGGATTTGATAAGGAAAAGGAGACATAGAAAGGTACAAGGCTAAAACCTAAGTTGAAGCACCAAGAGACAGCCCAAATCCAGAAATTCCTGTAGAGGAATGCCACACTATCAAAGAGCATGGGAGGGAAGTCTTACTCAAACACAAAGCTTCAATACAGAAACTGAGGCTAAGCAGAAGAAATGTCATACATACATAATGAAGAAGTGCTATAGATAGAGAGAAGATAGAAGTAAATGCAGGAGAAGAAAGTGACTCTACAACATGTTTGAGTAGAGCCTTAGAGAGAAGAATGCCTAGTACACAAGACCTACAAAAGTTCTTGGAAGGAATGAAGCAAGAGATACAAGATGTAATCTTGGGAAAGAATACCTAGGAGATTTCATTCTTAGAACAGAAACTTGTAAACCTTAGCTCAGAATTGGACTCCTTGGAAACTAGAATGGGCCAAGAAGAAAGCCATGATAAATAAGAAATAATAAAACAAAATAAAAAGATTGAAAAAGAAGAAGAAAATTTAAGATATATGCTATTAAAAATAGCATATGCTGTGGAAAATAGATGAAAGAAAAATCATCAGAGAATCACCAAATTATCTGAAAATTATAACCCAAACAATCCTACAAACCACATTTCAAGCTATCATGAGCAAAAACTGCCCAGATATATAAGAACCAGAAGGTAAGAATCAATCAATAAACATTTATTATTTAGAATTTATTTTTCCCAAATGACATGTAAAAACACATTTTAAATCAATTTTTAAAACTTTGTGTTCCAAATTCTCTTCCTCCCTCCCTCCCCATCCCCACTTAAGAACTTAAGCAATTCAACAGAAGTTACACATGTGTAGTCATGCTAAACATTTCCACATTAGTCAGGTTGTGAAAGAAAAAAGACAACAAAACTTTAGAAAAAGGAACTTAGGCTTCAATCTGTATTCAGACACCATCAGTTCTTTCTCTGGAGATGGATTGCATTTTTCATAAGTGCTTCAGAGTTGTCTTGGATCATTGTATTGCTGAAAATAACTAAGTCACTCACAACAAATCATCTTACAATATTG
Source organism: Dromiciops gliroides (assembly GCF_019393635.1). Classification (NCBI taxonomy): domain Eukaryota; kingdom Metazoa; phylum Chordata; class Mammalia; order Microbiotheria; family Microbiotheriidae; genus Dromiciops; species Dromiciops gliroides. The sequence continues at coordinate 25,963,000 of NC_057867.1, read as the reverse complement.
CTGTTATTTTGTTTGCAGTACATTTCACTTTGCATCAGCTCATGTAAGTCTTTCCAGGTTTTTCTGATAGTATCCTGCTCATCTCAATAAACATTTATGAAGTGCCAGGCACTACGCTAAGCTCTGGAATCCACTGGTCACTTCCTGAAACTCTGAAGTAACTAAAATCTAGAGGTCCCAGGTCAAAGAAAAAAAGAACTCTCGTAGCAAAGTGCCATAGTCAGGGTCACACAAGAGTTGGCAGTTATCACTACTAAAGAGAGGAGAGCCTAGAATATGATATTCCAAAATAAAAATATAAAGTCTTATAACCAAGAATAGCTCATTCAGAAAAATTGAGTGAAAATGGACATTTAATGAAATAGATTTCCGGACATTCATGATGAAAATACTATAGCCGAGTAGAAACGTTGAAATGTTTCCAGAGAAACATTGAAAATTAAATACATTTGAACAATTGGAAGGGATAATAGGATGAATAAATGTTTACATTCTAATAGGGAGAGAAGAAGCAAATGTCATCTCAGAACCTCTAATGGCTTCAAAGGTCATAGAGGAAACTAAGTAAGACAAGGCAGAGGCCCTGGAAGTAGTTTTCTTCTGCTTTTATGGTCTTAAAAGAAGAAAATATGTGTGTGTGTGTGTGTGTGTGTGTGTGTGTGTGTGTGTTTCCAATATATTGGGAAGTAACTTACTATCTCACATAATTAGAGTACATGAAATGGAATATACAAATATGAGGGAAAGATTGGAGAGAATGAATATCACATGAATCTCACCTTCATCTGAGCCAGACAGAGGAAAGTGGAATATACTCACACAGAGACAAGCACATAGAAAGAATTTGGTATAGAAATACATTAAACTCAATATGGAAATATTGAAGGGAGAATAAGAGAGGAGATTTTAAAGGAACAGCAAGATAGGCAAGAAAGTAGTCATAAGTAAAACAAACTTCAACACTGGAGGGTAGGTTGGGAAGATTTAAAAGAAAGAAAGAAGACCAGTGTTATCATAATTCCCATTTTCTTTCTTTTTTTTTTTTTCTGTGAGGCAATTGGGGTTAAGTGACTTGCCCAGGATCACACAGCCAGTAAGTGTTAAGTGTCTGAGGCCAGATTTGAACTCAGGTCCTCCTGACTCCAGGACCAGTGCTCTATCCACTGCGCCATCTAGCTGCCCCTAAATGACACTAATTTCTTTCTTTTTTTTTTTTTTGGTGAGGCAATTGGGGTTATGTGACTTGCCCAGGGTCACACAGCTAGTAATTGTTAAGTGTCTGAGGCCGGATTTGAACTCAGGTCCTCCTGAATCCAGGACTGGTGCTCTATCCACTGCGCCACCAAGCTGCCCCCATAATTCCCATTTTACAGTTGAGGAAATTGAAGTAGGCAGAGGTGAAGTAACTTGCTCAGGGTCACAAGGCTAGTTAGTGTCTGAGGCTGTATTTGAACTCTGGTCTTCCTGAATATAAACCTAGCACTCTATCCACTGTCACATTCCCTAAAAAGATAAGAAAAGTTGCAGGAGGATAGGATGAAGGAAAATACACAATTAAAAATAATAACCATGAATGTAAATGTGATGAACTCCCTAATAAAACAGGGGATAGCAGAATGGAATAAAAAGAAGAATCCAGCATCTTGTTGTTTTTTATTCACAAAGAGTTAAAGTAAGGGGCTAAAGAAAAAAATCTATTATGCCTCAGATGATAAAAATAGGAGTAGCAATCATGATTTCAGAGAAGACAGCAGTAAAAAACACATGATTCAAAGAGATAAATAGGGAAACCACCTTATGTTTAAAGGCACCATAGATAATGAATACTTGCCATATGTGCACCAAATGGCATAACATCTAAATTCATTAAAGAAAAATTAATTGAACTGCTGGAAAAAATAGACTATAAAACTCTAAGTACTACAATGTGTCCCTTTCTGACTTAGACAAATCAAACAAAAAATATAAACAATAAAAAATTAAGGATCAGACTAGAATTTTAGAAAGGTTAGATATGATAACTATCTGGTGATTAATGAATAGGAAGAGAAAAGAGTTTGTTTATTTCTCAACTGTGTTGGCACATTCACAAAAATTTGGCCAGTTATTAGGGCATAATGACCTCACAAACAAGTGCAGAAAAGTAGAATCATCAAATATGAAGGAAAGACAATTTGAATTACCTGTTCATGATAAATCAGGAGGAAATTAGAATAATATATTCTGAAAAGCAAAGAAACTCAAGCTTCAGCACAAAATAATGTATATAACAAACCTTAGCTCAAGTGTTAATGAAAAAAGGTGCTATTGAAACTAAAGAAAAGTATGTGAGTTATCCTTGCAATAACCACAATAACAAAAGAAAATGATGAGCAAAATATTTGACTAAAATACAAGGTGAATAATGGGAATACATGAAAGTACAATTATCAAGAAAATATTAAGTACTTATATTAATCCTTATAGGTTTTCTTTTAAATAGAGAAATTAATCTAAGTGAACAAAAAAGACTCATCAAAAGAAAAAAAGACATAAGTAGCTAAAGATGGTAAGTTGTTGTTGTGAAGAAGAGGACAAGTTAGATCTCTATGAAACAAAAGATTCAGAGAACTTCAGCCATGGAGCATTAATTCAACTTACCATCTTTTTTCTTCTGATTCTTTAAAGTTTTCCTTAAATTCTTCCTTATCCACCTCAGTTCCTAATTCTATCCCTCCTCCTACAATTTTTAAATTTGTTTTTGTGTACATACTGTCTCCTTTGATAGAATGTAATCCGCTCTGAGGGAGGAACTGTTTACTTTTTCTATTGTTATTCCCAGCATCTGGGATAGTGTCTAATACCTACTAGATGCTTAATAAATAATTACTTACTGATTGCTGATTGAAATATCTTGGAATAGGGGACAGCTAGGTGGTGCAGTGGATAAAGCATAGGCCCTGGATTCAGGAGGACCTGAGCTCAAATCTGACCTGAGACATTTGACACTTACTAGCTGTGTGACCGTGGGCAAGTCACATAACCCCCATTGCCAGGCCAAAAACCAAACAAACAAATGAAATATCTTGGGATTTCAAATGTGACCATTTTTTCTGGTGTCCGTTTATGAATTTGACAAAGTGGGGCTTTGTTGTCTGTATTCAAGAGTTCTAGATAGCTTTGTTTTATTATTTTATGCAAGATAGTATTCAGGTTCTTTGATTTGTCATACTATTGACATATCTATGAGACTGTATCCTGTATTCAAGGTTAATTTTATAAAATGCTTTTATAGAATTCATGTGTACTTTTAACATTGTTGCTTTTGCTTTTATTCTGTCAAATATTCCTCAACTTCATTTTTTTTTTTTTGGTATTCTAAAGGTGTTAGTCTATCTCTCTGAACATTTGGACAGATTTTTCTATAACATATTCAATTTTCCATACTCTATTATTTGCATTTAACTCCACTTGGAGAGTTGGTTTAGAATCTAATTTTATTTTTAGTATTTCCTTCTAATCATTTCATTTCTTTTTAAATTTTTTTCATACTGTAAGATTTTTTCCATCAGGTTATTTGTATTCATTTATTTCTATATTATGTTAATTGTTTATTATGCTTTGTCCTCTTTTTGAAATTTTATTCATTCTTTTTTCCCCCTGTTTTTATAATCCTCTTTGCTTATCAGTTTGTGGATTTTAAAATTCAGGCTTTCTCAATTAAACTTTTACTCTTTAAATATTTCTTACATTCTCTATAATTTGCCTCTGATTTTCTTCTTCACTCTTTGATTCCTCCCCCTTCCATTGTTCCACAGTCCCCTAAGTTTGGGCATCTTCAAGCATCTTTCTGTTGGGGCCCCTGATGTGTCTGGTCAGTTAGTCCTGAGTAACCTCTATGAGGAGAGCACTGGCCCCAGCTGGGTTTCAAGTTTCCTTTCCTTCAATACTAATGCCCTTTCCCCTACTAGCCTATAACTCTAAGCACAGCTCATGTGTCCTCTCACGTCCCCTGCCCTCCTCTCCCAGTTGCTGTCCCTTTTCTTTGTGGGGTTAGGAAAATCAGTGTCTTCTGCTTCTTATGGACAAAGAAGGATGGAATTTAGACGGAGTCATTGTTGTGGGGATCCCAGGCAGCATCCCTGAGTGGCAAGCCTATGAGATTGCTTGTATTTACTCTGCCCATCCATGAAGCTTGCTGAGGGGTGGGGATATTAAGCAGCAGCTCCAAGGATTTAGATTCTCTAATGTTGTTTTATGAGGTTGACCTTGTATATTATTTTTTGATCCAGCTTTTGTTACTCTATAACTGGCCTAAGTGTGTGTTAAGTGTCTGAGGCCAGATTTGAACTCAGGTACTCCTGACTCCAGAGCCAGTGCTCTATCCACTGCGCCACCTAGCTGCCCCTGATCAGAATATTTTTAAAGACACAAAATAAAGTATTAAAATTACAAAGGTCACTTACTAGCTGTGTGACCCTGGGCAAGTCACTTAACCCCAATTGCCTCACTAAAAAAAAAAAAATTACAAAGGTAACCAATTATGTTGAAAAACTTATCTCACATGTATGTATGCATGTGGATGTATATATACACATATATACATTTATACACACATATATATGCATATATATGTGTGTGTATATAGATATATGTATATATATTCCAAGTTGCTAGAGCTTAGGTTAAGAATGCATGATAGGGGGTGGCTAGGTGGCGCAGTGGATAAAGCACCGGCCCTGGATTCAGGAGGACCTAAGTTCAAATCCGGCCTCAGACACTTGACACTTACTAGCTGTGTGACCTGGGCAAGTCACTTAACCCCCATTGCCCCGCAAAAAAAAAAAAAAAAAAAGAATGCATGATATAGGGGGCAGCTAGGTGGTGCTGCAGTGGATAAAGCACCAGCCCTGGATTCAGGAGGACCTGAATTCAAATCCGGCCTCAGATACTTGACAATTACTAGCTGTATGATCCTGGGCAAGTCACTTTAACCCTCATTGCCCCGCTAAAAAACCCAAAAAAACATAAAGAATGTGTGATACAAACTTATTAATTTACAAAATGCCTGCCTTATAGCACCCCTGTAAGGTAAAATAAGTATTTTTTTCCATTACAAAGGAGGAAATTGAGGTCCAGAGAGGTTTGTGATCCAAGTTTGCACCGCAGAAAAGTAGGTTAGCTAGGATTGGAATCTAGATCATCCGGCCACAAGTCCAGTGCTCTTTCCAGTACATGCTGCTACTTTAGAGGAGTACAAAGCTTTCTTCCCCACCCTACATGTTTCTTAACTCATCTCCCTGACAAGAAATCTCAGGCTCATGTTGAGACATGGAGACAATTGAATCCAGTTCAGGGGTCCCAACACCAATTCAAGAATAAAAATATCTCCTCCTACCCAAATACTAAAAGGGGTTCTAGCCAGCACAGCCCAATTGGGGCTGTCACAAACATGTCTTTCCCTTGCTCCTGGAAATTGGATTCTAGAAGGGGAGAATACAAGAGGGGGGAAATAGCAAGTTCCTTAGACTTTCTTGCTACTCACCCCTCATCTGAAACATGAATCATCAAATGTCAAAGAAGGAAAGAACCTTGGAACATAGAGTACTAACTCTAGAAGGGGCCTTAGAACATAGAGTGCTAATTCTAGAAGGAACCTTAGAACATAGAATGTAGATGGGAAGGGAGAAGAGGGGCCTTGGCTCATAAAGTGTCAGAGCTGGAAGGGACTTTAGAATGTGTAAGTTAAAGATGGAGGGGAGCATCGAACAAATAATATGGAATGCCAAAAGTTGAAGGAACCTTAGAATATATAACCTAGAATACTAGAGGGGAAAGGGACCTTAGAGATTGTCTAGACCAGAGCTTCTTAATTTTTTTTCTACTCATGACCCCTTTTTCCTGAGAAATTTTTATGTGATCCCAGGTATACAAGTATATAAAATAGCTATACATAACCTTTTACTTTTGCCAAATTTCTCGTGACTCCCACATTCAGTTATGTGACCCCATATGAGGTCATGGCCCACAGTTTAAGAAGCTAGGGCCTAGACCAACACTCTCATTTTATGGATAAGGGAACAGGTAGAATCAAACTATGAAGGGTAAATCACTGATGTTTAAGCCCCACCCTTAGCACCCAATCTTTTGGTCTACTGGGCTTAGCTCACCTAATATTAACCAAGAGGACTTGAGGACATGTTTCCTCTCTGGGACTTAGTTTCTTCATCTGTAAAATGAGGCAGTTGGATTAAATGATCTCTAAGATCCCTTCCAACTCAGACAAGCCCAATTTGCCTGGGAAAAGTATTGGATTTGGCATTAAACAATAAAGAGATGACCATTCATGGGGAGAACGGTGAAACAAGTTGTGACCTATGAATGCAACAGAATATGACCAGGCTCTAAGAATGATGATAACAGAGAAACATATGAAGACTTATCTGAACTGATACAGAGTAAAGTAAGCAGATCCAGAATGGCAATACATAGGAATGCAATAGAGCAAATAGAAAGAACAACAACAAAATTGCTGAAACAGAGTAGTGTGAAATTGTAATGGCCACTCAAGCCAGGTCCCAAAGAAGAGCTTGCTTCGCCAAAGAGATGGGGGACTATGGGTGTGAAACACTGCATATTTTGTCAGACTATTTTGATATGTTGGTTAGAATTGCTGAACTGGCTTTTTTTTCTGTTTTTTTTTTTTTATTCTTTGTTAGAAGGGAATGCTCACTGGAGGGATGCATTGGGAGGTGGAAGTAATGCCAAAAATAAAAATTATCAATAAAAACTTCAGGACAACAATGAAAAAGTATGTGATCCTGGGCCAGTTCCTTCTTTTCTTTAAACCTCATTTAAAAAAAATGTAAAATGGGGGCAGCTAGATGGCGCAGTGGATAGAGCACCGGCCCTGGATTCAGGAGTACCTGAGTTCAAATCCGGCCTCAGACACTTAACACTTACTAGCTGTGTGACCCTGGGCAAGTTGCTTAACCCCAATTGCCTCACTAAAAAAAAAATGTAAAATGGGGGCGATTCATACTTTAAATTCCTCCATCTCAGGGTGGTTGTCTGAAAAGCACTGGGTAGCCTTAAAGCAGTGAAGAGAGGATAACATTGTCATTAAGACTTCTGCATGTCCTCTCTCCATTCCCTCCATCACCTGGCATCTCTTGCCCTCCTCCACACCTTGGATTCAGGTTTCCTGACCTCTGTGCCTTGCCCAATTTCCCTGCAGAATCTTTGACCCATTTCTTCCTCCCCCACACTCCCTTTCCATGTGTGTTTCCATGCTTTGCCTGAGCCTGTCAGTCTCCGGCCTCCTCTGGTTAGATCTCTTTCTCTCCCCTTTCCCTGTAAATGTTCCCCAGGCAGGCTTTGGGGTTATGAAAGACGATTATCTGCCACCCCATGACACATATTCCAATTTAGAACCCCAATTCATTCTCCCCATTAAAGGGAGTATTGATGGGAGCCTTGGATCTCCTGGATCCGGATTCACAAGGCTTGGGTTCGAATCCCCATCCCACTCCTTGACACTCTGGCCATATCTTCCTTGCCTGAATCTTGGTCTCTTTCTTTGTCCAAGAAAAGGAAGAGACTGGCACATCTCTGAGGTCTCTCTACAGCTTTCCACTCCAGCCTCCTTCTAACTCCCGGGTGCTGCTGTGGCATCCAGCCCAGAGCTGTCCCTCATAACATTTCTCTATGTACAAGCAGGGCCTGGGGCCAGGTACCAAGAGAAGAACAGGGGAGGGGCTTCCCTGAGGTAGCTTGGCCTTGACACACACAGCATGTTTTCAGTTCTACCTCCTGGCATCTGCCCTGGGAAAAATGAAAATTTTCTCAGGCCCCATGAGTCCCCTACCCAAAGACTGTGTGTGAGCTTTAGAATCACAGAATCATTAGCAGAAACAAAGAGCTGCAGATGTTAGCAGCTGCAGCCAGGCACATGCAGATTAAAGTAGAAACCAATTGCTTTAAGTATGGGGAGAATGGGGAGGAGAGACTGTTCATCCTTAGTCCTACTGCCAAGGACAATATATAATAGTACCTTTACTTTCTGGTGTGTGTGTGTGGGGGGGGTGGAATCTGTGCCTCATAGCAGGAGAAAGGCTTCTATCCCAGCCCAGTGGGCATCCTACTGAGAAAGCTGTTTTGTGAAAGGATGGTCTCATTCAAGCTTCATGTCTAATAGGTTCTCCTGCTCTTCCAGACACTGTTCTGTAGACACGTGTAGGTGGCAATGGTCTGGCCATTCTGCTCCGTTCAGTTCCAGAGGGTAGACTCCATATATATGTGTGTGTGTGAGTGTGTGCGTATGTGAGAGAATAAGGGAAAACTTCCCACCAGTTGTTATTCAGTCGTTTTTCAGTCATATCCAACTCCTCTTGACTCCATTTGGGGTTTTGTCGACAAAGATACTGGAGCGGTTTGCCATTTCCTTCTCTAGCTCATTTTACAGATGAAGAAACTGAGGCAAACTTGCCCAGGGTCACACAGAAGTGCCTGAGGCCAGATTTGAATTCTGGTTTTCCTGACTCCATGCCTGGAGCTCTATCCACTTCACCACCCAGTGGACTCAAAAGTGTAGTGAACTGTCTCTTGAAACCCCCAACCATCATTGGAGGTTCTCAAATGGAATCTTGTCAATGGTAAGGATTGCTATTTAGATACCTACTCACCCCCGTGGTTCAGTGATTCTAGAGCCATTTGGAGCCTCCCTCCCCCCATGATCAAAAGAATAGAAAATGAACAATTTAATAACTCCGATGGTGGCTTGTTCTTAAACAGATTGATGATATTTGTAAAAATCGAAGAAGCAGTGAAAAAACTGAAATCCACACAATTTTAGGGGATTGTAGATTTAGAACCAGAAGGGTTCTTCGAGGCTACTGAGTCCGACCTAAGCCATGATGCTTCTCTTTCGATTTGAAAGGAAGAGAGAAAAATAAGGACAAATGAAAAAGAAATGACAACTAACAACAGACACCTGTAAACAAAATTATATGGAGCATAAACCTTCAATATTTTGGCAGCTCTGTGATCTCATCAAGGTGGATGCCCCTTTCCACAGTGGAGATGGGGACTTATCTGTATTTTCTCATGCCATGATGTTTGGACCTCCCTTTATGTGTCTTGACATTTCAGGGACATCAATGGAACAGACCTGGCTATATGGTCCTTGTTTTTCACTATATGACCATCCCATCTCTTTTTCCATTTCTACAATTATTTGATGACTCCTTTTTGGTAAACTTGGTGTGTAAGTTCTTCTCTGGTACAATGCCCCAACCTATCTGCCCCATGTTTATCCGTTTCCCTTTAGCTGACCCGCCCTTATGAGTCTTTGGCAATCTGGATATTCCATTATTTGAAGCCACATAGCATCATTGGAAGAATATTGGTGTTTAAAAAATAGGTCTTCAGGGGGAAGCTAGGTGGTGCAGTGGATAAAGCACTGGCCCTGGATTCAGGAGGACCTGAGTTCAAATCTGGCCTCAAACACTTGACACTTACTAGCTTTGTGACCCTGGGCAATTCACTTAACCCTCATTGCCCTGCAGAAAAGAAAAAAAAGTTCTTCATTACAAGGATAAATGTGGTCATTAAAAAGCTTTGTTCAGGGGCAGCTAGGTGGTGCAGTGGATAAAGCACCGGCCCTGGATTCAGGAGTTCCTGAGTTCAAATCCGGTCTCAGACACTTGATACTTACTGGCTGTGTGACCCTGGGCAAGTCACTTAACCCCCATTGCCCCACAAAAAAAAAAGCTTTGTTCAGTGACTGATTATTTATTTCAACTGAGGCATATCCAGAGGAGTGAGCTGGAAAATATTTAACAACCAGCTTTGGGGGGGATATCCAAGACACACTTTTACATTTAATATGTGTTATTAACATTTTCTCCATCACTTTCTTAAGTCTCACAATCAACAAAGCAATCAATCAAACCCTAATCAGCATTTGTTGATTTCCAGGGTGTAAATGCTCACATTGAAAAGTATCAGCTCTCCCAACCAGGGTCAAGCTGGCTCCAGCACACTTCTACCAGCCAAGAAGATAGGTGCTCCTGAAAGCTGTTTGCCATGGAAGGCATCCTGTACAGAATCCAAATGTAAGAGAGGATCATTCTCAACAAATGATGAGGGCTCCTAGATGCTCCCATCTGTAGAGGAATGATGCTGATTGCATCAAGCTCTGGAACCCTATAAAGCCTCCTTAATAAGCACCAGAAGAGAACACTCAGTTGCCCTTTTGGAGTTTGTCATCTGATCCAGATGAGTTGTATCTTTGGTCTTTGAAAGAGTTGGTATATGTGAATACTGGGTCACTGTCAGTGATAGTCGAAGGGTCCCAGGATTGAAGAAAGGCCAATGCTTGGGTTTTCCAAGAGAGGATAATCTTCCAATAAGAAGTCAGAGAACTTGCATCTGATTCCTTGAAAAATTCTAACACAGATTGTTAAAGAGATGAATAACAGATGATTAGAAAAGGAAATGACCATTGTTGCTTCATCAAAACTTGTTGTGCTGAACATGAAGAATTCAAAAAAACATATGAAGATTTGTTTGAACTGATGATAAAATAAGCAGAAACAAAGGGACAATATACCCTGGGCATTCCAAAAGTCTTCCTTAAAGTTGCGCTAAGACTTCAAAGCTCTTAAAATTTAATCTATACTCAGACTTTTGAGGCAATCTGGACTGTGTAAATGAAAAGATAAAGCCAAAAATGAAAAGGAAGTCAAATTCATGGCAGAGGAGCGGGTGTCTCCTAGTACAGAATATTGTATGCATTGTTAGTCATGGTCACTAGATTGGATGGTCACTAGATTTTGTTGCATTGTTTTCCCTAATCCCAAGGGACATTTCAGTCTGGGAAGAAGGGCTCCCCCCAGCCCCCCACAAATGACTATCATGCACAGACAAAAGGCATCAATAAAAGGTTTTTTTTCTTTTAAAGAACAGGTCATTCCCCAATAGATAAGTGGTCAGAGGATATGAACAAACAGTTCTCAAAAGACAAATTGCAAACTACTAACAACCATATGGAAAATTGTTCCAAATCACTAATAATAAGTGAAACACAAATCAAAACAACTCTGAGGTTTCACCTTGCACCCAGAAGATTGGCCAAGATGACAAAAATGGGAATAGTCAATGCTAGCGGAGCTGTGGGAAGACAGTCACATGGGTTGGTGGAGCTGCAGATCAGTCCAACCATTTTGAAAAGCAATTTGGATTTGTGCTTAAAAAGTAACCAAGATGTCCATACCCTTTGACCCAGAGATCCCACTGCCAGGCATTTACCCCAAGGGAGAAAAACACAGAAAGGAAGGTCCCATAGACACCAGAGTATTCATAATAGAACTTTGGCTGGAGCAAATTACTGGAAACAGTCAGTCAATAAGCATTTATTAAGCACCTGGGGATACTAAGAAAGGCAAAAAAACCCCACTAACCCCTGCTCTCAAGGAGTTCACAGTCTAAAATACATGACGTATGCCTCATTGGAGAAGTAAGAAGTTATGCAATATTTGATAAGCTATAAGACTTAATTGACCTATCAATTGGTTTGGCTGAACTGGATCTTTTCCCTTCTGCTTTATAATTCCCAGTGGGCATGGGAATGGGTAGGACTAGATTAAAAAGTGAATGTTGAGTGAAAACAAAAAGTACCTGTGAAACTTTTTTAGAAACAGAAAAGATCATACTAGAGTGGCTTTATTCTCTTTTTTGAGGGGATTTACTGAATGAAAAACTCGGAAGAATTCTATAGATATGGCTTCTTTACACTTTACTGAAGCATCTCTCATGTTCTTGTGAAGTATGGCTAGATGATAATGCAGCTAGATGTATTAGTCCATCAGTCAATTAGCATTTATTAAGTGCTTACTATATGCCAGTCCCTGCACTAAGTATTGGATTAGAAGTTGGCTGAAAGGCTGGACCCTAAAGCTTAAGGGTCCGTTGCCAATTTGGAAAGTGGAGTCCCCCTCCACCAGTGGAGTCCCCCAGGAATGTGTCATCTTGAGCATTTTTGTTAATGACTTAAAGGTATAGATGGTATGTTTATTGAATTTGCAAATATTTGTTATTCATCCTTCATTCTCAAAGGAGACTAATGATATCAGGAGGGTGATGGCTTGACTTGCAAGTGAATTAGATTTACATCAGCCTCACTCTCTCCTCCAGGGTCATTGGAGTCCAGTGGCAAGTCCTGCTGTTTGTCATGACTTGCAGTGAATTGGATTTAAGTGCTGTGCAAGGGCACCAACCTCACCTTCTCCTCTGGAGCCATCTGGGTCCAGTGGCAAGATATATTATTAGGATGACTGGAGATGGCCCTGGATGGGTTCTTTTTTTTTTTTAGTGAGGCAATTGGGGTTAAGTGACTTGCCCAGGGTCACACAGCTAGTAAGTGCTAAGTGTCTGAGGCCGGATCTGAACTCAGGTACTCCTGACTCCAGGGCCAGTGCTCTATCCACTGTGCCACCTAGCTGCCCCAGGATGGGTTCTTTTTAAGGCAATTGGGGTTAAGTGACTTGCCCAGGGTCATACAGGTAGTAAGTGTCTGAGGTGATATTTGAACTCAGGTCCTCCCAAATTCAGGGCCAGTGCACCACCTAGCTGCCCTGGCAAGACATACTTTAAGGCTACTGATGAACTAGATGCCTGGCTTTGGAAGTCTTTCCTTTGCCTCCATGGCCTTTAGTCTCCTCCCTTAGAAAAATATAGGCCTTGGACCAGGTGACTCCAGGATCCCTGCTCAGGATATGAAAAAATCTTGGAGGGCTAGAACATTGGATGAAATTAAGAGGGATAAATGCAAAGTCTCGAGTTGACAGAACTAAGAATAGCCATGTTAGAGTTGAAAATAGACCACGGACTGTCAGAATTTATAGAGACTTTAGGAAGTAGCCTACATATAAGAATGTTTTAGTTGGAAGAGCAATGGATGGAAACAGCAAAGAAGCCAATTTAAGCTTGATATAAAGAAAAGAGAGGCAGGGTGGCACATTGGGTAGAGAGTTGACAGAGTCAGAAAGCCCTGGCTCCACTGGGAGCCAGGCTTTGGAAGAGGGGAAGGAAGAGAGGAGAAGGGGAGGGGGGAGGGGACAGAGAATATATCCAGAGGCGGAAAACCCTGGTTGAGGAAGATTCTGGAAACCATAGCATATGAGGATCAGTTCGGGGAACTGCGACTGCTTAACCTTGAAAAGAGAAATCCTGTCAGGGTACACAATCCCTGCCTTCAAATATTTGTATGACCATCACATGGAGAGAAAAATTGGGAGAGTCCAACAATAGAATGGGATCCCTCCTTAGTGAGTGAGTTCCCCAACACTGGAGGTGTTGAAGTGACAACTGGGTGGTCCAAATCTTAGATTCCCTGACTCCTCATATGCACGAAGAGTTTAATAATTGCTCATGAGCTGTCAACCAAAACTCATACCTAGGATGAGTAGCCACAAAGGTCTCTTTAGTTGGCCAGTAGTGCCATGATTCCAGAAAAGTTCAATACCAAAACCTTCCCTCTTGGCCACTTAAACCCTTCTAAGTGACCTGGAATGCTCTTTAGTATTTAGCCTGTGGGAACAGTTGGCGCTGCTTGACTTTGGTTTAATCCTTATTCACATTTTTACTTGCCCACAAGACATTTTTCTTTTAAAAACATTTTTACAGGTATCTCTTAGGTTTACATCACCTTCTTTCCCCAATATATTCATGATTTACTAGCCCTAACCCTAACTAGACTGGTCCCATCCCTTTACGCCTCCCAGAAAGCCAACAAAGAATAAAAAAGAGAAAGAAGCAATTCAGGAAAACTAACCAATATATCAACCAAGTCTAACTGTATATGCAATATTCCACACCCATAGGCACCTGGTTCTGCAAAGAAGGAAGGGAGGTTCATTTTTCCGCTCTTTCTGAGAGCCAAGCTTCATCATTGCAATCACACTGTTCAGTCAGTTACATTTCTTTTCTTTTTTGGTGGTGTTCTTTCCATTGACATCATTGTAGTCAGGGTATACAATGTTCTCTTGTCTCTATTACTTCATTTTGCATCAGTTTATATGTCTTTCCATGCTTCTCTGCATTCTGCACAATCATTGTTCTTTATAGGGCAGGCATATTCCATTATATTCATGTGCCACAATTTGTTCAACCAGACCCCAATCTATGGACACCTATTTCATTTTCAGTTCTTTGCTACCATACAAGTGCTTCTGTTAATATATTGGTGTGGGCGGGGGCATTCTTTCCATCTTTGACTTTCTTGGAGCATACACTTAGCAGTGAAGTCAAATGATGATAGACACTCTAGTCACTTTCTTAGCAAGTATGGGGAGAGAAGAGAAAATCCCCTTCCCCATCAACCCCCTTGCTACCCTATAGTATAGATATATAGTATAGTACTGGAATAGTATACAGTATGGTATAGTATATAGTATAGTATAGTATAGTATAGTATAGTATAGTATAGTATAGTATAGTATAGTATAGTATAGTATAGTATAGTATAGTATAGAATACAGTATAGTACTGGAATCTCCTCTGTATTTGATGCCAACTTTTGAGCTCTAAAACTTGTTTCATGGTCCATCCATTTCAAGCCCCCAGAGGCACAGCTACACAATTTACTCTGTTTCCTTCTTGATCTAATCAAAGAAGCATTTACACCTCATAAAGGGATCAGAGAGTTGATGCGTTTTGTTTACACATTAAAACCTCATCATGTGTGACTACCTCCATAAGGCGCGGGATGGAAGAACCCCGTTCCTGACACGAATCAACACCTTTCTCTTGCTTAGTTCATAATTCTCCCCCTCGGCGATAGCTAATCAAAGGCACCTGATCTGGTTCTCATCAAATTGTTTTTATGGTATGATCTTTAATATTCAGGTAGTGTCTCTATTCAGAGAAGGAGAATTTTCTTTTAATCTAGCTCTTCTGGGTCTATGGCTCTTGCCAATAAAGAGGGGTTGATACATCCATTAGATAATGGGTGTGAAAGCTTTCAAAGCACAGCAAAGTTGTACTGGATTATGAAGATTATTATAGGATTAAATTTGACTCTCAATTAGTCTCTGAAATTGGCTTAGTTTGCTCCAGTCCCCCAGCCTGCACGTGGCTTCCACAAGCTCTCACTTCCTTCCCTCTCTAGCCAAAGTGGAGCCACAAATGGCTTGTATCATCACAGAATGCTAAAAAAGAGCCCTTAGAAAATGGACCTTAAAATGTCAAAAATGTATAGAGACCTTAGAAAATAGTCTGTTCAAGAATGTGTAAGTTGAGTGGATTCTTATAGAATAAATGGTTCAAGCCCCTCAATTTAGAAAGAAGGAAATTAATGCCCAAAGGTATTATGACTCAGGGCTTGTAATGGAGATGAGCCAGTGGTTAGGAGGCAAGAGGTGACCCCCAGCTGGAAGGATGGCTTTGAAGCAGGTAACCAGACTTGTTCATGAAAATTTAGCTGTAATTAATCACATAGCTCATGTTGTCTATGTTCATTACACCCTTAGCCACTGAACCAGGCTTCCCCAACTAGAGCAAAAGTTTTCTAAGGGCACAGATGGTATCTTCCATTTTTTCCACATCTATCATTCAAGAAAAGATATCATGAAAGAGATAGCTGTCACTGAACCTGTGATAGCAGTTCATCATTGTCTAGCTCTTTGCTGTTGTCTGTCCCTAAGAACTTAGGCAAGTAGCAGCAAAACCCAATTGATAAGTCACATGGACAACAGTGAGACACAGACACAACATAGAGGAACACAATCAGACACAGAGAAAACCAAACAACTAACCAGATTCACCAGAAGCACAATTCTCTACTGAAATAGAATATTAGTGTGCTAGAAGAAATTATGGTGGAGACAAGTTTCAGAGAAACCTGGAAAGACTTGTATGAACTGATGAAGAGTGAAATGAGCAGAACCAGTGGAACAATGGATACAGTAACAACAATTATGTAGACAAACTACTTTGAAAGACTTAGGAACTCATCAATGCAATGACTGAATCTGATCCCATGATAACTCATTATGAAACATGCTACCAACCTCTTGATAAAGAATGAAGGCTTCAGGGGCAGCTAGGTGGTGCAGTGGATAGACCACTGGCCTTGGATTCAGGAGGACCCGAGTTCAAATCCAGCCTAAGACACTTGACACTTACTAGCTGTGTGACCCTGGGCAAGTCACTTAACCCCAATTGCCTCAACAAAAAAAAAAAATAAAGGAATGAAGGACTCAAAAGTACAGATTGAGGTATATACACATACATGCACATATGTACACACATTCAGATATACATGTACATATGTGTATGTGTATGTGTACATGCATGTGCATGTGTATGTGTATATGTATATGTATATATAGGCAGCTAGGTGGTGCTGCAGTGGATAGAGTGCCTGGTCTAGAATCAGGAAGATTCATTGATCTGAGTTCAAATCCAGCCTCAGACACTTATTAGTTATGTGACCCTGGGCAAGGTACTTCACCCTATTTGCCTCAGTTCCTTATCTATACAATAAGATGGAGAAGGAAATGGCAAACCACTCCAGTATCTTTGCCAAGAAAACACTAAATGGAGTCACGAAGTATCAGATACTACTGAAACTACTGAACAACAAGATGCATATATACACACAAATGTGTGTATGTGTATGTATATGTATATATATATACACACACACACACACACACACATATATATATATATATATATATATAAACATGACATTTATTTTGCTTGACTCTATGTGTTTGTAACAGATTTTGTTTTTCTTACTTTCTCAATGGAAGGGGATGTGGGAGGGAGAGAATTCAGAGCTAAACATAACATAAAATTGAATTTTTAAAAATAAGAAAAGAATTTTAAAATGAGGTGATTGATTTAACTATCTAAACTCAGTAAATGGTTCAATGAACAAACACCCCCTAAAGCAAACGATTCTATGTTATACCACTATGAATGAAGACAAAGTTCTAGTGTTGCTACAAAAAGACCTTCAGATCTGATGTTTAGCCATCCAAGTCAACCATATGCCTTTCAGGATTTCTCATGATTATTTTAGAAAACCTGACATTTTGGGTAGATATTTCCACAAATTGGAGTTTGAGAAGTTTGGGTTAACTTGGATCCATTTCTGGGAATCCACTGGGAGGATCATCTATTGCTTGATGGCAATTCTGCCATATGCGATAGGAACCAGTTATTTTCTATGTGATTTTTTTAAAAGTCCACCAGATTTGCAACACAAAGTATCAAGGTAAAATTAGTCAATTCGAATGAGAGAATTTTATGTCAGTCTGAAAAATAAAATGAGGCAGTTGGACTATACGTTATAGCAGGGATTCTTAAGTTCTACCTTGGCATGTCTGGTGAAGCCCATGGAACTCTTTTTTTTTCCCCAGAGAATGAAAGCAGTATATTTTCCTATCTTTCTTTTTTCCCTGATAAAAGTATTTTATATTTTTTCTAGTTACATGTATAAATAGTTCTCAACATTTGTTTATACAAGCTTTCCAATTTCAGATTTTTCTCCCTCCCTCCCTTCCCCCCCCCCACCGCAGACAGCAGGTAATCTGATATGTTATATATATATATATAAAACATTAAACGTATTTCTGAATTAGTCATATTATAAGAGAAGAATCAGAGAAATGAGGAAAAACCTCAAAATAGAAAAACAACAGCACCAAAAGCAAAAGAAATAGTATGGTTCATTCAGCATCTCTACTCCACGGTTCTTTTTTTTTTTTCTTCCGGATTTGGAGATCTCCTTCCATCATGGGTCCCCTGGAACTCTTCTGTACCATTGCACTGGTGAGAAGAATCTAGTCCATCACAGTAGATCAACACACGATGTTGATGATACTGTGTACAATGTTCTTCTGGTTCTGTTCATCCCACTCATCATGAGTTCATGCAAGTCCTCCATGGAACTCTTTTTAGAATCATATTTGTAAATTCATAAAATAAAACATCAATGAGAACCAATTATATTGAAATACAGTTATTGGAAAATTTGCAGGGCAGGGCGGGGCAGGGGGAAGGGACCATTTCTGTGACCCCAGGTTAAGAATGCCTGGTCGGGGGCAGCTAGGTGGCGCAGTGGATAAAGCACTGGCCCTGGATTCAGGAGACCCTGAGTTCAAATCTGGCCTCAGACACCTGACACTTACTAGCTGTGTGACCCTGGGCAAGTCACTTAACCCTCATTACCCCACAAAAAAAAATAATGCCTAGTCCACATGGTCTCTAAAGATCCCTTCTGGCTTAGAGAATCAGCTTATGAATGGTCCATAATAACTGCCAAGAGGCATCCTGGTACTGCATAAATGGATGAAGCAAGTCTAAAGTTCTTACTATGTGCTAAGTGCTGGGAATACCAACAGGAAAGCAAAGCTGTCCCTGATTTCTTGGAGTTCCCATCTAACAGAGGGACACCGGATGCAGCTGCAAGGCCCTGCGGTCCCAGGCTTGCAGCAAAGTGCATGCTAATGCATTGTCTTTAAAGTTCTTTTCCCTGATAAAACCCTATCTGTTCCTGATGCGGAATCATTTGATGGCACCAAATACTCCAGTGGTGAGAACTTTCATTTCCAGGTCTTTAGTAGCTCAGTGTTCTGGACTATCTCAATCCATGTCTGAGGGGAGGTGCTGGCTCATTGCTGGCAGTTGCTGAGGGTGGCTGGCCATTTTCTCTACAGCGGTAGGTCCTCTGGTTGATGGCTGTAGTGTCTGGGCTATAAAAAGTGTTTTTAAAAGAGCACTGGTGAGCACTGGCCCTGGAGTCAGGGCCAGTACAAATCCAGCCTCAGACACTTGATACTTACTAGCTGTGTGACCCTGGGAAAGTCACCTAACCCCAATTGCTTCTCAAGAAAAAAAAAAGGAAAGGAAAAGGAAAAAAGCACTGGCTTAGGAATCTGGGAACCTGGGTTCAAATACTGCTTCTGAGGCTTAGTACCTATGTGACCTTGGGCGAATCACTTCCCCTCCTTGTGCCTCAGTTTCCTCCTCTGTAAAATGAGAGAAATGGCCTCTGAGGGCCATGGCAGCTCTAGATCTAGGAGCCTATCTTCGTTGACCTTGGGTGAGTCACTGCCTTTCGCTGGGCCTCAGTTTCCCACTCTATAAAATGAGGTTGGATCAGCTGGTCTCTGAAGGCCTTTGCAGCTTGAGATCTAGGATGTAGGACAAGTCACTTCTCCCCCATGAGCCTCAGTTTCCTCTTCTGTAAAACGAGGAGCTTGAACTTTATGGCCTCTAATGGCACTTCCAGGTTGAGATCTAGGATCCTAAATGTGACCTTGGGTGAATCACTTCCCCTCCCTGTCCCTAATGTTTCCTCCTCTGTAAAATGAGAGATTTGGGTTAAAGGGCCTGTGGGGTCCTTTCTAGTTCTAAATCTGTGCCCCTATGCTCCATCTGTCCCTCCCTTGAAGGCCCCCAGTGACAAAATTTCCTATGGGCTCATCTTATAGAAACCAGCATCAACAAAAGCCCCTGAGTGATTGCTAGCCTGTCATAGACTCTGGACACTGGCCCAGGAGAGTTAAGAGTTAAATCAGAATTTGAGGCCACAGACAAATTTTGGCACCTTCATTCTCTGTATGAGCTAATGGCCTTGAGGGATGCGCTCCCGGGCTCTGGGGATGTTTTCAGAATACCGCCAAGGCTACGAGGAGCAGGCTCCTATCTCTATGAGAAGAGTCCCAAATCATTCCAGAAGTGGGGGAGGGGAGGAAACGAAACTCTCTCCTACCTTCCTTTCCTCTCTCCTTTGCCTCTTCAACCAATCCCCCTAAAAGATGTCAAAGCAGAGATCTGAGAGCAGGGAGAACAGATGCTGCTGCCTTTGCTTCCCTCCCAATAAGTGCCCAAGGACTCTTAGGAAGTGAGGGAAACGAATGCGCACTAGGATATGACCTTTCCAGCACAAAACGGGAGAGCTGGGCAGCCATCTTGAGAGGATGCCAACCCCTCAGAGCCCACACACAATGAATGGAGCCGAACGCAGACTCGGAGATTTGCAAGAGCCCCATCTCCAGCCCTCTGGAGGCTTTTGTTGGCCATAAAGAATCCCCTTCAATAAATCTCATTTAGATATGGAAGTTTGTGCGTGGGCTGTCTCCTTTTCCCTTACTAGGATGATGTGGATTGTTGCCAAAGGGAGGAATGAAAATGGGGGAGAATTTGGTCACTTCTTTCTTCCATTTTAAGGAAAAAACCTTACAAGCCTAGAGAAAACACTCCTTCCAGTTGGTCCCAGAAGTGGGGCTAATTCAGGAACCCACTACCTCCCGAGGTGACCCGTTTCATTTGCGGCAATTGTGACCACTGGAAAGTTTTTGATAATGCCAAGCCAAAACTCTGTCATCGGTCCTGGATCTTCTCATTGGGCAGGCAAGTAGAAAAGGACAGATATTTTACACACACACACACACACACACACACACACACACACACACACACACGGCATCTTTTCTCTACGCAAAATCATCCTTAATTCTTTCAACCCACCTACATAAGGAAGGAGCTGAGTCCTCACCTAGAAACCTCCTTCCTAGTTGACCATTCTTGGGATGTTGCTATTTAATCAGTTCCAAATCTGCCTAATGGTATTATCATTGATTCCACATCTCTCTATGCCTCCCAAAAGAATTGTATGGCAAGACAATCAAATGGTTTGATCAAATTTAAGTCAACTCTGGACAGTATTCCCTGCCCTACCAGTCTAGTAACCCTGTCATGAAGGACAGCAGTTTGGTTGGGCTTGAATGATTGGGAATGAATCCATGAAGGCTGTTTGGGATCCATCACAGCTTCTTTCTCTAGAACAGGGCTTCTTCTTTTTTTCTTTTTTGCAGGGCAATGAGGGTTAAGTGACTTGCCCAGGGTCACACAGCTAGTAAGTGTCAAGTGTCTGAAGCCAGCTTTGAACTCAGGTCCTCCTCAATCCTGGGCTGGTGCTTTATCCACTGCACCACCTAGCTGTCCTAGACCAGGGCTTCTTCAACTTTTCTCATTCATGACCCTTTTTCATCTGAAAAATTTTTACGCGACCCTGAGTACATTAGGTATATAAAATAGGTATACATAACCTTTTACTGTTGTCAAATTTTTCGTAACCCCTGAATTCGATTACCTTACCCCATATGGAGTTGTGACCCACAGTTTAAGAAGCTAGGTTCTAGATGGTTACTAGCCAGATTAACCATAATAATGTATTAACATTCTTGAATTTTGCCAGGAATTAAAATCAAGTTCATTAGGCTGCAATTTGCAGACTCCATATCCTTGCCCTTTTCAAAAGTAAGGACCTTTAGTGGGCAGCTAAGTGGCACAGTGGATAAAGCACTGGCCCTGGATTCAGAAGGACCTGAATTCAAATCCAGCCTCAGACACTTGACACTTACTAGCTGTGTGACCCTGGGCAAGTCACTTGACCCTCATTGCCCCGCCAAAAAAAGGGGGGGGACAAACAAAAGTAAGTACCTTTGCCTGGCAAAGGTACTTTTTTTTTTCTCTTTGAAAAGACCTCAACCATCATCAGTCATGTTTGTCAGTTCTTCAGGCTTGTTGACTTGAACTCAAAAAGGTGTCAGATCACACCATCTCCCTACTTTTCCTAGCCACTCATTTCCTATTAACTTTCTGGTTTTTTTCTTCCTTCCATTCCAACTGTTATTCTCCACAGAGAAAACAAAGGCCAAAAAACAATCAAGCAGCTTTATCTTCTCTCTGTTGTCAGTTCTCATTGTCCCGTCCCCACCTAACCTCCCCAGCAATGGTCTTATCCCTTCTTTGAACTTCCTCTGTTCCCCAATATAACTTTCTTAAACGTTCCTTTTTATTGTCCTCAGCATTCCTCATCAGCTTCGGCCACTGCCGATTCCGAGCACATCTGGCTCTATTCCTCCAGGACCATCTTCCGGAGGCTGCCCTTGGGAGGCAATGTGGTGTATATCGTATATGTATGAGGCAAAGCTGGCCGCAGCATCAGCAACATCTGTATTAAAGTCGTTCTTCAGACTCATACCTACTGTGTGACCTTGAGCAAATCACTTACTTTCTCTTTACCCCAGACAGTTCTCTAAGGCTTTCAAGTTCAAGATCAATTGGAGATTTGCTTCAGTGGAAGTCACTTTCTACTGTGGAAACTCCCACTAGTGATGAAATGAAATGGTAGGTCTGAAAAAACCAAGACCAAACCAAACAAACCTGTTCTTGCTTCTACTGTGCAGGACATTTTTTGAAACTAGATCTCCCTATCTCATCTGAGCCACTCATGGGCTGATACCATTGGTGATCGTTATGTGAAGCTTTGACCTATTTCATTTCTGAGTGGGATTGTTCCTTGTTAGGCAATATGGTGGTCTTCTGGGGAAGCTAGGTGGCACTGCAGTGGATAGATCACTGACCCTGAAGTTGGGAGGACCTGAGTTCAAATCTCACCTCAGACACTTACTAGCTGTGTGAACCTGGGCAAGTCACATAACACCAATTGCCTCACCAACCAACAAATAAACAAAACATGGTGGTCTTCTGTTCTTAAGGGTCACCACACTGGTGGTACACATTGTGGACACATTTTAGTGTGACCCAAAACCAATTGTTCCACCTCTTTTGTGGGGAATTGGGGGGGGGTGGTTGAATGACTTTTGAGGATCCTTCTGGTTATAAATCCATGATCTCCTCTATTTAAATTCTTTGAAATATTTTCTCATAAAATATAACATATGTGATGCAGTATGCCTCTCAAATTTCCTCACGACCTTTTAAGTCATCCTCTGAACTTCAGCAACATCCTCATCACATCTGCTTTAGAAATCAACTCCTCCTTGTTACTAATTAGATGCAGAATTTTCCCCTTGTTGTTTTTTCCACTCTTTTTTTTTTTTTTTTAGTGAGGCAATTGGGGTTAAGTGACTTGCCCAGGGTCACACGGCTAGTAAGTGTTAAGTGTCTGAGGCCGGATTTGAACTCAGGTACTCCTGACTCCAGGGCCAGTGCTCTAGCCACTGCGCCACCTAGCTGCCCCTCTTCCACCTTTTCAAGAATGGAATTCACATTAAAACAAGTTAAGAAATTATTAGCTTCTCTGGTTTGGGCAGACAAAGAGCGCTAGCTCATCTCTCTGGATAATTGACATCTCCCTTCATAATGACATCATGCCATATCAGGCTTGTGATTGGTTTCCCAAATAATTCATCTATTTCCTTGTTTGGTCAGGTGACAATATTACTTATGTTTCTCTCTTCATTGATCTCCACCCCTACTCTATATCATGCTTCTTCCCTCTGGTTCCTAAATTTCTTTTTTTTATCATAAAAGTATTTTATTATTTTCTAGTTACACGTAAAGATCATCTCCAACATTTGTTTTCATAGGATTTTTAGTTCCATACTTATATGTGCAATCACATTAAACATATTTCTGCATTAGTCATACTGTGAAAGAAGAATCAGAACACAAGGGAAAAATCTCAAAAAAGAAAAAAAAAAAGAGCCAAAAAGTTGAAACAGTATGGTTCAATCTGCATTTAGAATCCACTAAATTTCTTGAAAATTTTTTTCAACTATCAAATATTGCTTTCTCATCCTCTTACCTCCTTCCTCCCCCTCACAATGAAAATAAAATTAAGAAAAATAAAACCTTCATAATGAATATGCACAGTCAAGCAAAACAAATTCCCACATTTGTTATGTCCAAGAATGTGTCTCATCCTGCATATTTAGTCCATTTCCTCTCTGTCAGGAGATGGGTAGTATTTTTCATCATTGGTTTTGGATTTCTTTTCTTTCTTTCTTTCTTTCTTTCTTTCTTTCTTTCTTTCTTTCTTTCTTTCTTTCTTTCTTTCTTTCTTTCTTTCTTTCTTTCTTCCTTCCTTCCTTCCTTCCTTCCTTCCTTCCTTCCTTCCTTCCTTCCTTCCTTCCTTCCTTTCTTTCTTTCCTTCTTTCTGTGGGGCAATGAGGGTTAGGTGACTTGCCCAGGGTCACACAGCTACTAAGTGTCAAGTGTCTGAGGCCAGATTTGAACTCAGGTCCTCCTGAATCTAAGGCCAGTACTTTATCCACTGCGCTGCCTAACTGCCCCCATTTTGGATTTCTTAATGTGAGTGTAACATCTGAATATACTCACATCCTCTCTCTACCCTGTTTCTTTTGAATGTTATGCCATTTCAGATATTACAGTCATTTCTTCCCTTTGTTTTTATAATTAAAGAGGCTCTTTGATTAAATTTGTAAGACTGTAGGCACCTATATAATTTTTTTGCCAGCCCTTATTGGGTACACTCCATCCCTGGTCAAGAGCCAGTCATTTTAGGTAACATCTCATTCTCAGGAGCCTGGCTCAACAGGGACAGTACTGTGACTAGCCATCGGATCTGCGGATTAAAAAGGTCAACAGCAAAATGGGTTGATAACGACATTGTGTAAAGTTCTAGGCACGGATCTCCTAGTCATCAGCAGAGCATGGAGATCTCAAGTGCCTGTGAGCCAGCTCTGCCCTTATCAGTTTAGGGGATATCTGTGCTTTCAGGAAAGGTAGTGAGTTCTGTAACACCTCTGCATTTCTAGGCCAGGCCAGATTAAGGAGAGGGAGATGGATCTAGTCATCTATGGAGCCTTTAGACTCCTTTGATGCTCCTATGATGGCTTCCTCTGGCACTTGATAACCCCTGAGGAAGAGGTGCAGTATAGTGCAAAGAGGGGACTGGAGATCCAGGAGGCTGGCCTCCACATTCCACATCCCACTCTTACAGATTCTGAGAATCATTCTTCTTGTCTATAGAATAGGAGTACTTCTACTATTTACATCCCAAGGCTCTTGTAAAGAGACAGCTAGTAAGTGTCAAGTGTCTGAGTCCGGATTTGAACTCAGGTCCTCCTGAATCCAGGGCTGGTGCTCTATCCACTGTGCCACCTAGCAGCAGCTACATTTTCATATGAATTAATGAATGGAAAGGCATTTAATAAGTTCTTCCTAGTTGCAAAGTACTGAGAATATACAGAAAGAAAAAAAGACAGTTTCTACTCTTGAAGAGCTCAAATATCTTCTCTTCCTCCATAGTGAAACTATAAGGGGTTTTTTTTTGGGGGGGGGGCAGCTAGCATTGGCCCTGAAGTTGGAATGGCCTAAGTTCAAATCTCACCTCTGGCACTAGCTGTGTGACCCTGGGCAAGTCATTTTACCCAGATTACCTCAGGGCCATCTCCAGTCATCCTGATGTATATCTTGCCACTGGAGCCAGATGGCTCTAGAGGAGAGAGTGAGGCTGGTGACCTTGCACAGCCCTCCCTTGCTTAAATGCAATTCACTACAAGTCATGACATCACCCTGACATCACAGTCCTCTTCAAGGAAATGAAGGACAAACAACAATAATTTCTTTGAGGGAAAGAACTATGTCTTTTTCTGCCTTAGTATCCTTAGTGCCAAGCACAGTGTTCTGCAAGTATGTTAATATTTCAATGGAACTGAGATCTACCTCTACTGGTACCAGTGCAACCTACTCATACCTCTTCATCTTTGGCTACTCTTATCCATGCTGATGGGCTCACAGGTTCATAAATCTAGAGCAGGAAGTGTGTAATTTAAGATTCTAAATGTGGATTCTAATCTGTTCCCCCAGTTTTTGGGGAAACTGACTAAAATCACTCATAAAATGAGTTTAGGTTTTTAAGGGTTTATTGAAAAATAGAAAGAAAAAGATTGAGAACAGAATTCCAACAGCCTGGCATTCCTATCTTTTCTCAAATTTCCTGTGAAGTCCTCTGCCGCCACCACCACCATCAAGTCAGGAACCCAAAAAGAGCAAGAGCTCTCCATGCAGGCCCTCTTTCCTCCTTCCTGTCTCCTCCAAGAAAATAGGAGGCTCCTCAAGTTGATTGGCTGGTAGCCTTGATAGACAGCACCCATGAGCAAACGTCACTTCCTGACGCCAAGGAAAAGCCACAATGCCTCTGAGGCATTTTCCTCATGGCGGAGCTTTCCCACAACAAGTCTCCAGTAGGTGGCATCATTCCAATCATTACAGAAGGGAATTTTGGGGTCCTCTAGTCCACTTTCCTCCCATAGCTCTTTGACAGAGAAGATATCCAATAGGTAGAAGGCTTTTACATGTAATTACCAATACTGCAGCTAGGTGTCACTACAGTAGATAAAATGCCAGCCCTGGAGTCAAGAAGACTCATCTTCATGAGTTCAAATCCAGCCTTAGACCCTTATTAGCTGTGTGACCCTAAGTCACTTCATCCTGTTTGCCTCATTTTCCTCATCTGTAAAATGGGCTGGAGAAGGA
Source organism: Dromiciops gliroides (assembly GCF_019393635.1). NCBI lineage: Eukaryota > Metazoa > Chordata > Mammalia > Microbiotheria > Microbiotheriidae > Dromiciops > Dromiciops gliroides. The sequence goes on along the minus strand of NC_057867.1, from coordinate 25,936,693 downwards.
AATGGCAAACCACCCCAGTATCTCTGCCAAGAAAATCCCAAATGGAGTCATGAAGAGTCAGACATGACTTAAAAAATGATTCACCGTCATCAACAAATACTACACTAGGACTATCTGTCCATTTGCTTATGAATGGTTTAGCTCTTTTACTGAGCATACATTTATTTCCTCAGTGATCTCCCACTTCTTCTACTGAGGTTTTCGTTAGAAATATATAACCTGTTCACCAGCCATTTCCATACTATCCACTTTACCTTTATTCTCCTATCTGGCCCTCCAGCTTCTAAACTGGGCTTCTTATTGGTGAAAGCTCTCCATATCTAGCCTAATCCAGACTCAGCTCTATGGCCATATTTATAGGTATTTACTCCTCCTTCCATCTCTGCCCTCTCTTTCCTCCTCTTCCTCTGGTATTCATCAAATCAACCCCACCATTGCTGGAAAAGACTTGCCCACCAAATGCCCTATCATCATTCCTGACTCATTCCCCAGATCAAAATTCCCTGGACAGCACTCTAAAGGCTTCCTAATTGTCTTCTGCATTAGAATGTAAGGTCATTGAAGGAAGGGAGTGTCTTGATTTTTGTATTTGTATCACCAGTTCTTAGCATGGCAGCCTGGCACATATTAAGTCCATAATGATTGCTTTTTCATTCATTCATTCATTCATTCATTCATTCATTCATTCATTCATTCATTCATTCATATACCTTTCCACTGCTCTGTGAATAGTAGTTGCCTAAGTCATGAAGACTCATCTTCATGAATTCAAATCTGGCCTCAGTCACTGGCTATGTGGCCCTGGGCAAGTCACTTCACCCTGTTTGCCTCAGTTTCCTCATCTGTAAAATGAATTCGAGAAGAAAATGACTAACCACTCCAGTATCTTTGCCAAGAAAACCCCAAATGGGGTCATGAAGAGTCAGACATGACTGAAACAACTACACAACAACAATAAATATGTGTTGACTTGACTTGGCTTGACTTGAAGTCAAGTGGGCAGCCAATATTTAAGGGCCAGAGTGGGAAATGAAAGCCATATTGTCATGGGTGTATACTATAAACCATACAAGGATTGGGAAAAACCTCCCAAGCCCAGCAGAGAGGAATGATATCATTATATCAGTGATGATAAGGGGCACTTCAATTATCCAAACATCTGCCAGAGCTCTTGGCCCAAACTAGAGCAGCTGCTACATTATTGTTTTCTCTTGATAATAACTCATCCTTCAAATGGTGCAGGAAGCTACAAGGGGAACAAGGAAGAAGTAGTTGCTGGGATGAAGACAATAAGATCCTGGGAGTAGGGAATTTAACTTTTGACTTTCCATACAAAAATTTGTGATAGTAAAGGACAGGAAAGTCAGGTTGATATACACCCTTATTTGGGGGAAATGGATATCAAAAGGTTCACATTTGATACAGTAGAAAGAACCTAGACTCTGGAGTGAGAGATATTGGGTGCAAATCCTGCTGCTGCTGCTGCTGCTGCTGCTGCTGCCTGTTACCTGGATGTCTTTTGGGAAAGCCATTTGACCTTCCAGGGACTCAGTTTCTTCTTTAAATGAAAGGGTAAATTAGATGTATTCTGGGGTCATTTCCAGTCTGGGACCCTATTGTGACTTTGGGTAACCCGCTTCACCTCTGTTGGCCTCAGTTTCCTTCTCTATAAAATGAGAGGGTTGGACTGAGGGCCTTTACAGAATTAAAACTATAATCTGGGGGCAGCTAGGTGGCACTGCAGTGGATAAAGCACCAGCTCTGGATTCAGGAGGACCTGAGTTCAAACCAGACTCAGACACTTGACACTTACTAGCTGTGTGACCCTGGGCAAGTCACTTAACCCTCATTGTCCTGCAAAAAAACAAAACAAAACAAAAAAACCCCTATAATCCTATGAAGCAGGTTAGTCCAGGAGGAAGACTCATGAACAATTCTTTTTTTTTCTTTTTTAGTGAGGCAATTGGGGTTAAGTGACTTGCCCAGGGTCACACAGCTAGTAAGTGTTAAGTGTCTGAGGTCGGATTTGAACTCAGATCTTCCTGACTCCAGGTCTGGTGCTCTATCCACTGTGCCACCTAGCTGCCCAAGAACAATTCTAACAATACAAAGAGCATGAAAGCGTGTGTTGTCTAAAGAGATGGACATGGAAGCACAGGATCTCACTGACAAACTTGGATTTCAAAGTGACATGTGCAGAAGATGAAAGCATGATATAAACATTTACAAGAAAAGGGTCTGAAGGAAGCAGAGCTCAGAATGATCTGAGGCTGCCAAAGCTATTTGTTTGTTCATTTGTTTGATTTGATTGAAGAAAGAAGGGGACCAAAGATGGCTTGGAACTGTGGCTGAAATGAATGAGGTGATAATAATAGATGACAAAGAGGAAGCAAAATGACTAAACTTTTATTCTTCTTCTGTTTTCTCTGCCAAGGGGAATGAATGACCACTGGCCAGGAAAATACAGAGTAAAAATGGCTGATGGGAGAGGAAGAAAATAGACATCTATGAAGTGCCTACTAGGTGCAAACACTGTGCTAAGTACATTACAAATATTATCTCATTTGCTCTTCACAAAAACCCTGTGAGGTAGGTGCTTTTATGGTCCTCATTTCACAGTTGAGGAAACTGAGGCCAACAAAAGTTAAGTGACTAGCCTAGAGTCACACAACTAGTAAGTATCTGATGCCAGATTTTAACTCAGATTTTCCTGACTCCAGGCCCAGTGCTCTACCACGGAGCCACTTAGCTGCCTCTTAGCAGGAAGTTAGATGTCAAAGTAGGAAGGAGCTAGTAAGTGAAGCCTTAGCTACCCCCGATGAACCATATCCAGAGGTCCTGAAAGAACTGGCTGAACCACTGTCTATGATGTTTGAAGAGACATGGGAAATGGCAGTGATACCACAAGACTGGAGAAGGATCAAGTCTCAATTTTCTTTTCTTTTTCTTTTTTTAGTGAGGCAATTGGGGTTAAGTGACTTGCCCAGGGTCACACAGCTAGCGTCAAGTGTCTGAGGCTGTATTTGAACTCAGGTATTCCTGACTCCAGGGCCAGTGCTCTATCTACTGCACCACCTAGCTGCCCCTCAAGTCTCAATTTTCACAAAAGGGAAATCAATGGAGGCTGCAAACTATTAGGCCAGTGACTTTGACTTTAATTTCTGGCCAGGGTCCAGAACTTATTCTCAAAAGGATAGTTAGTGACCAGCTAGAAAAAGTAGCAATGGTCACCAGAAGCCACTATAGCTGCATCTAGAATGTTCTGGACCATTTCCCTTTTCCCGGGGATATTACACTGGCAGATAGATGCAGGGCATGCTGAAGTCACCTTGAATCAGCTCGTGAGGTCTTATTGTTCAATTTTCAGCACGAGCATTTATACCTCAGAAATTGACACTTTTGACAAAACAGGACTTGATCTAGATTTCAGAAAGTGATGGAGAAAATGTTAATAATACAGATTAATTTTTAAAGTGTGCCATAGGTCCATTTTTTTTTCTTGAGAACTGGTTGTTAAACATTTAGGAGCATACCCCTGGATCAGGGGAATATTGTAGACACAGTTTGCTTAGATTTTAGTAAAGCATTTGGCAAAAGCTCTCATGTTATTCTTAGAAACAAGATGAAAAGATGCTGACTAGGTCAAGAATTGGATTTGGGGGTCAGCTAGGTTGGGCAGTGGATAAAGCACTGGCCTTGGATTCAGGAAGACCTGAGTTCAAATCCAGCCCTGAGGCTGTCACTTAACCCTCATTGCCCTGAAAAAAAAAATGGATTTGGAATTGTTTGAATTACTGGACCCAAAGAGAAGTCATTGCTTCCTTGTCAACTTGGAGAGGGGTCTCCAGTGGAGTGCTCCAGAGATCTTTCCTTGGCTCTGTGCTGTACACTCTGTATAGAACATTCACATGGCAGTTGCCAAGGTGTGGGTGGTAGGTCATAAGATTTTAGATCTAGAGTCAGGAGGGACCTCAGAATCCATCCAGTCCGGGGCGGCTAGGTGGCGCAGTGGATAGAGCACCGGCCCTGGAGTCAGGAGGACCTGAGTTCAAATCTGGCCTCAGACACTTAACACTTACTAGCTGTGTGACCCTGGGCAAGTCACTTAACCCCAATTGTCTCACTAAAAAAAACCAAAACAAACAAACAAAAAAATCCATCCAGTCCAACCATCTGATTTTACAGATGAGGAAACTGAGGTCCAAAGAAATGAAGTGATCTGCCCATGGTCACATACAAGATCCTAGATTAAGCCTATTGTCAAGTTGTCACTGTAAAATGAAAGAATTTCAGAAAAAATGGAAGAACTTGAATCATCCTAAAAGGAACTAGAGATGAGTTTGTTATTCTACATGCAGCCTCATTCAACAGAATAATGATAAATAGATTTGGAGAGAACTGAAGAGCTTAGCAATGAAAGGGACACTATATTGAATCTAGGGCTAGAAGCGTAGCGTTTATTGTTTTTTTTCCATTATCTCTTTAAAAAAAAACAACTGGGCCAGCTAGGTGACGCAGTGGATAAAGCACTGGCCCTGGATTCAGGAGGACCTGAGTTCAAATCCGGCCTCGGACACTTAACACTTACTAGCTGTGTGACCCTGGGCAAGTCACTTAACCCCAATTGCCTCACCAAACAACAACAACAAACCCTCACATTTGCTGAAAGACAGGGAGAGAACAGAGAGAGTACACAAAAATCAAAGAAGCAAAAAAAAAAAATCTAAGCAGCAAAATATTTAAGGGAGTCAAAAATTGGGAGGAAGGATGGAAAAAGAGAAGTAATAAAGGTCCTGAAATAAAAGAACACATTCTCTTATTAGTAAATGAATACTTCTAGGGATGTGGATAGAGTACCAGGCCTGGAGTGTGCAAGATTCATCTTCCTGATTTCAAATCAGTCATCAGATGCTTACCAACTGTGAGACCTTGAGCAAGTCACTTCACCTTGTGTTACCTCAGTTTTTTCTTCTATAAAATAATCTGGAGAAGAAAATGGCAAATCGCTCCAGTGTCTTTGCCAAGAAAACCACAAAGGGGGTTATTGAAGAGTCAAAGAGGACTGAAATAACTGAACGACAACTGGGGTGTCAATTTGCAGAGGCATTTTTCTTAGCCAAGGGTGGGGGTAACGGCCAGGACTTAAAAGGAAATGTTCCATGGGCAAGGTCTTTATTTTCTACCCCATGCTTTGGTGGCTGTGGGTTGTTGTTGTTGGTCCTTCATTCTCGAAGAGGACCACAACACCGGGCGGGGGTGATGTCATGATTTGCACTGAATTGGATCTAAGTGAGGGAGGGCTGTGCAAGGTCACCAGCCTCACTCTTTCCTCCAGGGCCATCTGGGTCCAGTGGCAAGATATACATCAGGATGACTAGAGATGGCCCTGGATGTTTGAGGCAATTGGGGTTAAGTGACTTGCCCAGGATCACACAGCTACTAAGTGTCTGAAGTGAGATTTGAACTGAGGTCCTCCCAACAGTCAGGGCCAGTGCTCTATCCCCTGTGCCATCCCCCCATGGGAGAGTAGGAATAAACAACTGAGACTTCCAGAAGGAAGAGGGGCATTCTTGTCCCTCCAGCAGAGAGGATTGTTTGTGTGTGTGTGTGTGTGTGTGTGTGTGTGTGTGTGTGTGTTTGTGTAGTGCCATGGGGACATTTCAGTGGATTTTGGGGGCCTTGGATAATTCATAATATCTATAGAGGAGACAGTACGGGAAACCCCAGGGTACATGGCTTGGAAAGGGGCATATAGGGGGAATATAGATCCAGAGAGAGAATGTTATTTCATAAATTTGGACAATGGATGATGGAAAATACAAGGAACATGTGTGGGCCCCCTGGACCCAGGTAACTGAGTACCCCTCAGCAGGCTACACCATCTCCTTTGGTATTCTTCAGATTGAGCTCCCTCAGAAGAAAATCCTCAAAGAAAAAGGGACAGAGAAGGGGGACAAAGGAAAAATTTTTAATCACCTGGTTGGGCCAGTTAGTAGCAAAAGCAAAATTTGTGTCCTTCAGAGGCCCTGGTTTAGGCCACCCAAAAACCAAAAAAGGGAATGTTCAAGTAAAAAGTTAATAAATAGGAACTTAGATTTCAGAGCAGGGGGTTCTAAACTTGGGTCTATGCATTTTGATAATTGCATTTCAGTATCATTGGTTTCCTTTGTATTTCTCTGTATTTTATTTTATACATTTTAAAACATTAAGAGAGGGGGCAACTAAGTGGTGCAGTAGATAAAGCACCGGCCCTGGATTCAGGAGGACCTGAGTTCAAATCTAGCCACAGACACTTAACACTTACTAGCTGTGTGACCCTGGGCAAGTCACTTGACCCCCATTGCTCCGCAAAAACCCCGAAAACAACAACAAAACATTATGAGGGGTCTGTATGCTTCAACAGACTGCCAACATAGGTTTAAAACTCCTGTTCCTGTACTTCAGAAAAGGAAAAGATAAGGAAAGGGATGGAATGAAAACATTTCTTTGAAAAGAGATGTTTCCGATGAATGTCTTTAGAATAAAGAAAATGGTTGCAGTGCGAAGGGACACTAGGGACTGAGAATTGTAGCTTTATCAGTGCTAAGAAAGGTAAAGGTTAGGACCTGAGTTCAAATACAGCCTCAGACATTTGGTACTTACTAGCTGTGTGACCCCGGGGAAGTCACTTAACCCTCAATTGCCCGCAAAAAAAAAAAAAAAAGAAAGAAAAAAGGTAAAGATTAGAAAAAGGAAGAGAATGACAATAATGGTAGATTCAAAGACTATGTGGTTAGGCAGGATGATGTGTGATGTGTGATCCAGATCAGATTGTTGCATTTAGAACAAGCCAAAGAGACAAACTGCTGACTTTAAAAAGGAAGGGGAGTAATTACATTTTCATTCATTCATTAATATAATAATATGATTAATTGCATTAATTAAAACTAATGTAATTCGTTATTAAGGAGTTTAATAGAAGAAAACACAGACTTAACAATTATAACCCTAAATGTGAATAACTAAACTCACCAATAAGAGTTAAAAAATGAATTACAAAACCCAAACCCAACAAATTGTTGCATATGAGAAACACATGTAAGACATTCAGACACATAGAAGTGCATGATGAGAATTGAAATTCTATGGGTCAGCGCAGTGGATAAAGCGCCAGCCCTGGATTCAGGAGGACCTGAGTTCAAATCTGGCCTCAAACACTTGACACTTACTAGCTGTGTGACCCTGGGCAAGTCACTTAACTCTCATTGCCCCACAAAAAAAGAAGAAATTCTATGGGTCAGAACAGAATCACTTAAATTGAGAGCATGAGAGTGAGCACTGGAACTCCGGGGAAGATGCTGATTGAAGGCAGCTGAGTGTGGTGTTCAAGGAAAAGATGCTCCAGCAGGTGTTCCTTGATGTGAGTAAAGGCACGCCAACTGGTCTTCTGAGCTGGCTGAGCTTCCTGAGATGGCTGCCTTCAAACTCAATGGACTGGAGCTGACATCTGCAAAAACTGGTGAAGTCCTTAGCTCTCCCTTTGCTTTCTGCATGCAGATGGCACATTTTTCTGTTTTTTTAAAGCTGTTCAGAATTCCTGATTGTATAATATTATAAAAGCTCTCTCACCCTTGATATCATTACAATTGCTTTGTTACTAGTGTTTACTCTTAATTGCAAACAGGGATGCTGCAAGGGAAAGAGCCAAGAATTTATATGTGTGTTTATATGTATGTATGTATATATATATATACACACATACACATCTATACATATAAACACATATATACATGTATGTGTCTCTCTCTTTACATATATAGACAGAGACAGAAGGAGAGACAAAGAGAGAGAGAGAGAAAGAAAATTAACTTTCTCTGTTTGACTGTTGGGCTAGTTAAAGGAATTCCTTTCTTCTTCCCCTCTCCACTTCACCCCCAACTTGGGGGCTCCTAAACTTAGATTGTGAGACCATCTTTTGGTTTTGGTTTATTGATTTGCTTTGGTAAACTTCCCCCAAATCAGAATTTAAAACCCTTTATGTATTTTTCTTCTTTCCCTCTGGCTACAATAAGCAGGTAAGCCATTGGCTGTCTGGCTATGAAGGATGGGAACTCATGAGCCATGTTCTTTGTTTTCTACTCTAGCATGCAGAGTGGAGGGAGGGGGTTCACAAGTAGGTTCTCCAGGTGAGAAGAGAAAGGCGTGGCTGGGAAAGGGTGGCCAATACCAAAGACCAAAAACGTAAGCTAAGGGTGAGAGGGCATGCCTCTTCCTTCCTCTTTCCCTTTCCACCTTAAGCCTCCAAACCCTATTGGATAGTACTATCTTCTGGTTACAGATGGAAAAGAATATCGTTGCACTATGAAAAATGGTGACTATGAAGAATTTAGAGATGTTCAGAAAAGCTCATATGAAAGGATCCTGAGTGAGGAAAGTAGAACCAGGAAAACAATATGCCCGATGTCAGTGCCAAGAACAATAACCCTATCAAAACTTCCAAACAAATGCTATTTAATCATAGTGGCCATGCTTGGCTCTAGAGAATAGATGAGAAAAAGCACCTTCTGCCTCTCTTTGCAAAGGTGGGGGACTATGGATCAGGAACATCACATACACCCATCAGACTCAGTTGATATGGTGGCTTGGCTGAAATGCTCTTTCTTTTCTAGTCTGTGTTCTAAAGGATGGTTCTCTGGGTGGAATGGGTGGGAGGGTATATTTGGAAATGAAAGTGATGGGGGAAAAAGGAAGAGATGATCCAAAATCTATCATGCTTCAGACAACTCTCAAAAACAGCAGGGGCTGCAATCACATTTTTAAAGAAAGCAACAAGAAAAATTGATGATGTCAAAGATAATAGTCTTCTAAATAAAAAAGGAGGGGGTGTGAGCAGACAAAGGCTATTGCTTGTACAAGTCCTCATTCAAAGAGCACTTGCTTTGCTTTAGACTGGCACGGTTTCTGAAAATCTGGTCCATGTGGTCACTATAGCAATAGAGGCAGAGACCAGCTATGTGGTGGAGCAGAGAGGGAAAGTAACTTGCCCAAAGTCTCTCCCTCTCTCTGGGTGGCTGGCTGCCTGGCTCTGGGTCACTCTGTATCTTTCTGTCTTTCCCTCTTTCCCTCTGTGTTTCTCTTTTCTGTCTGTTTCTCTGTCTCTCTTTTCTGTCTCTATGTGTGTCTGTCTTTTTTGTCTGTCTCTCTTTTCTGTTTGTCTCTCTGTCTCTCTTTTTCCTCTGTCTCTTTGTCTCTTTGTCACTCTCTTTGTCTCTCTGTCTGTGTCTGTCTCTTTGTTTCTCTGTCTTTGTCTCTCCATCTGTCTCTCTCTGTGTCTCTTTTGTCTGTGTCTCTGTTTCTTTGTATCTCTGTCTCTCTGTGTCTCTCTCTTCTCTCTCTCTCTCTCTCTCTCTCTCTCTCTCTCTCTCTCTCTCTCACACACACACACACACACACACACACACACACACACAGAGCCAGTTGACAGCAAAGTCCTAAGCTATAGAATGAAGTTCACATTGGCATTCACCATTCTATGTTCTAAAGACCCATATTATAGAAGATTCAGAAGACAGACATTGTGACTGGCACAATGCTGTGGGGGTTCAAGCCCGAATGGGGCCCTCTGGTCCTCTGCTGGGACTTAGAACTAACTCTGTGACTGTGCTGGGTCGGAAGCACAAAGTTCTCAGAGAGGTTAACAGCTGGCCTCAAGGCCAGGAAGCCCTGGATTCAAGTCCTACCTCTGATATATACTGGTTATATGACCCTGGTCAAGTCACTTAACCTCAGCATTCTAGGCAACTCTCTAAGACTGACTATAATCTGGAGAGAAGGTGGCAACCTACATTGGTAGAGAGACTTTGCCCATCAAAGAGTCCCCTACACTGATGGGAACCACAGTTCCAGTCCCAAAACAAAAGTACTTGGAGTGGGGGCAGCTAGATGGCACAGTGGATAAAGCACCAGCCCTGGATTCAGGAGGACCTGAGTTCAAATATGGCCTCAGACACTTGACACTTACTAACTGTGTGACCCTGGACAAGTCACTTAACCCTCATTGCCTTGCCCCCCCCCAAAAAAAAAAGAAAGTACTTGGAGTAAGTAGCAGTATTCCTTCCCCTCTCCTGCCCCTACTTTTGTTTCCTCTCTCTGACCTGGTTGAGAAGCAACAATACATCCTGCCCTGCCCTGCTATGCCTATGTGGACCAGGGCACTGAATTCTAGAGGTTACTCATTGGTTCCGTGGGGTAGATGTCCCTGTCCCTTATTCCACCTTGATTTACTATAGTTAGCCCATTCAATGCCTTATTTCTTCATCTTTATAACTGTATAACTGTAGGCAATGTTAGCTCCTCCTCTTGGCCCAGTGGATCTGGGGGGTAGGAGGGGAGGCCCAGCCTGCCTTGGAATGAGTGGAGAGCTCAAAGGTCTGTGGCAGCTTTATTGGGGTTTTTTTTGGTTTTTGTTTTTTGTTTTGCGGGGCAATGGGCGTTAAGTGACTTGCCCAGGGTCACACAGCTAGTAAGTGTCAAGTGTCTGAGGCTGGATCTGAATTCAGGTCCTCCTGACTCCAGGGCGGTACTTTATCCACAGTACCACCTAGCTGCCCCCTGTACCAGCTTTAGAAAGGGAAATCAAGGGCAGACAGGTGGTGCTGCAGTGGAGAGAGCACTGGCCCTGGAGTCAGGAGGATCTGAATTCAAATCTGGCCTCAGACACTTACTAGCTGTGTGAACCTGGGCAAGTCACTTAGCCCCTATTGGCATGAAAGAAAGGGAGGGAGGGAGGATGGGAAATCGACTCTGAGGGCTGGAGGCTCTTATCCTATCTGCCTAAGAAGCTGGTGGAAAGCAGGAATTTCTTGTTCCATCTCAGTGTAGTAACAGAGTTCTGGACTTGTAGTCTTAGGTCCTAGGTTCAAATTCTGACCTTAACATCTCCTGCACATGTGCCATTGCCCTTTCTGGGCCTTGCTTTCCTCAGCTGTAAAATGAAGGCATTGGACAAGATGAAGCCTGAAGGCCCTCCCAGCAACAAAGCCTTATGGTCCTATGGGGCTCCCAAGATTTCTGTTCACATGACCTTTCCACATCCGTAGCAAGGAAGACTATGTTAGCGAGTTCATTTAGAGCTGGGGATGGGCCAACCTCGAACACTCTGTGAGTGCACAAAGGAGTGGATGGAGATTTTCGTGTGCCTGACCAGAGGAAATCAGATAGCGTGCAGGAAAAAGTGAGGCCCCGCCCCACCAACTCCCCCCCTCCCCCATCATTCCCTCACACACAGGCTCACATACAGAATCCCCAGGGGGGCCAAAGCCAGAAAGAAGGAAACCCAAATCTCTGGGACTGCACATTTGGGAGCGTGTGGCTGCTACCTCTGGCCTACTGCCACAGGATCTGTTGGAGCAAAATTTATGTTCATTTGAGGAAACACACACACACACACACACACACACACAGATGTACAAAGAGAGATATAAAAAAAGAAAGACAGAGAAAAAGACAGTATGGCCAAATAGATAGGCACAGGCCTCAGAGTCAGGCAGACCTGGGTTCGAGTCCTGACCAGTGGAGGAGGGAGAGTGGACTGGTAGCGTGATGGATGATGTCAAGGAGAATGTTGAGTAATGGAAGCAGAGGGAGGAGATGAAAGTACCAGTGGTAGGTCCATGTACGCTAGCTCATCCTACTGGTGCTGGGAAGGAAGGCCCAGGCTGCTTTGGAGTGAAGATGAAGAGACAAGGTATCTTTGGGACAGCAGGAGCTTCTGTGCATATCATATGATTTTATTTTGTATTCATTTCCCTTGTGCTTAACACAGTACCTGGTACATAAGTGCTTAATCAATGTTTGTTGATTGACTAAAGATGGAAAGAATATGAGAAGGTGAGATTCAGGCTCATGGGATGATACATTTAGAGCTGGGAGTGGCTGTCTGGTCCAATTTTTCATTTTATATATGTAGAGCTTTAGGCCAGCAGGTCACTTGCCCAAGAATGTCAGCTCAGGACTGGGGGAGCCTAGAGTTATTTATTAGGGACTTAGGGAACTGGGGAGTCAACCCCAGTGGATGAAGGAGGAAAGCTGCTGAACCTCCCCATTAATCTCATGTGGTGCATGCCCCTCTCCAGAGGACCAGCAGCTCTAGGAGGGGGGAGGAGTCTGGGGGCCAGGTGGAGGTATGAGGGAGTGAGCTAGTAAGGACTCATATACCTTGGGATGTCTGCCTGCAAGGCAAGGCATCAGCCACCTTGGGCTAATTCGTTCACTGACTGACACTCTCTCTCTCTCTCTCTCTCTCTCTCTCTCTCTCTCTCTCTCTCTCTCTCTCTCTCACACACACACACACACACACACACATACATACAGATATAGCTATACAGACACAGAAAATGGAAAAGATACCCAGAGACCTATAGAGATTTAGAGTCACACACACATACACACACATACACACATACACACGCACACACACACACATACATACAGATATAGCTATACAGACACAGAAAATGGAAAAGATGCCCAGAGACCTATAGAGATATAGAGTCACACACACATACACACACATACACACACGCACACACACACATACATACATACATACAGATATAGCTATACAGACACAGAAAGTGGAAAAGATGCCCAGAGACCTATAGAGATATAGAGTCACACACACACACATACATACATACATATAGATATAGCTATACAGACACAGAAAGTGGAAAAGATGCCCAGAGACCTATAGAGATATAGAGTCACACACACACACATACATACATACATATAGATATAGCTATACAGACACAGAAAGTGGAAAAGATGCCCAGAGACCTATAGAGATATAGAGTCACACACACACACACACACACGTATACATACATACAGATATAGCTATACAGACACAGAAAATGGAAAAGATACCCAGAGACCTATAGAGATATAGAGTCACACACACATACACATATACATACATACATATAGATATAGCTATACAGACACAGAAAGTGGAAAAGATGCCCAGAGACCTATAGAGATATAGAGTCTCTCTCTCTCTCTCTCTCTCTCTCTCTCTCTCTCTCTCTCTCTCTCTCTCTCTCTCACACACACACACACACACACACACACACACACACACAGGGGCAGAGACAGAGAGATCTGCAGAGATACATGGTGTCACTCACATAGAAACATAGAAAGAGATACAGAGAGAGAGAGAGAAAGTAAGTAAGAAAGAAACCAAAAAACGACATAGAAAGAGGGAGAGAAAACTTCCTGGCAGATGGTGAGGTTGAGACAAGCCAAGTATCACGCTCTGCCCTTATCCGCTCACTCATTCAAAAACTCAGCCCAGCCCCTTCCTGTCCCACCAAAAAGGGAAGAGGAAAAAACAGAAGAGAGAGAAAAAAATTAAACCCTGGAAAAATCAACTGAAGAACTGAGGAAGTTGGGACCTGCAGCTGTTCCCCTCCTGTCTTGGGCCTGGGATAAGTGTGTAAGCCAGGATTGACTTGAAAGGGACACACATATACGTATACAGACATGTACACACATATATGTATGCACACCCATTTCCTTAAATCTGAGAAGGTCTGCTAGGTTGAGGGGCTTTGAAGACCTAGTCCTACTTTATCTCCTGCCCTAGGTGTAGGCCTAGTCTTGGCTTAGGCTGAGCAGACCCAGGACTAGGCCTCAGACTGTGGGCCCATTTATCTTCTTGACTCCCAGCCTGGGGCAGAGTAGAGGGTCATTCTCTGCTGTTCTCTCCACTTTTCAAATTAGTAGGAAACCTCACTCCAGTTCTTGCATTCTCTCCTACCACAAGAAGGCCCTTCTCAGAGCCTGAAAACTGCTAGGTCTCTATGCTACCCAGTCTTCATCATGCCAGGCCAGGGGATGCTTCCCGGTCCTGTCCACTCCTTCTGAGCCCATGGGAAAAGTCTCTGGCTGTTCCCCCAAAGACTCTGGGGCTCTAAGCAGTAGCTCAAAGCAGTTGCTCCCATTGAGGGTAATCTCCTTTTCCATCTTCCCTGAAAACCCACCCCTCCCCAAATGGCCAAGGACTCTTCTACCCTACTGGAAGGCCTGCCACTTCTCCTCTGTTCTAAGCCTTCCTCTCCCTGCTCAGCCCAAGCCTCGGAACTCTTTTCTTACCATTGGTCAAGTAGCCTGCAGCTAAGACATCTTATGGTGCTATGGAAAGAAACCCTGCCTTTGTGGTTTGCTACCTTGTAACCTTGGGAGAGTCCCTTCTCCTCCCTGGGCCTCAATTTCCTGTTCTGTAAAATGAGAGAGTTGGACTAGCTGGCCTCTGAGGTCTCTTCCAGATCTATATCTAGGCACTTGTGTGTGACCTTGGACAAGTCACTACCTTTCAGTTTCCTCCTCTGTAAAATGAGGGGGTTGAAAAGAAGACTTCTGTGAGGTCCCTTCCAGCTCTAGCTCTGGGGGCCATAAACATTCCTCCCTTGCCCTACCATGGAGGGGAATCCTGGCTAACCACCTCTTACTCACCAGCAGACCACATGGAGTGGGTGACTCCACTCTCGAGCCTGAATCTAGTCTACTGTAGTTAAGCAGTAATACCAGCTCACATTCAGGTTACATCTATGAACCCTGACCCCTCTAACACTCTGCTTCCAGCTTATCAGGATGAGCAGAGTAGCTGATCCAAAAGAAAGTCATACAACAAAGAAATTCTGTAAGTTAAGGTTCTAAAGGACAAAATGTAGGATCATGGATTTAAAGCTAGGAGGGACTTCAGAAGCCATCTCATCCAGCCTTCTCATTGTACAGATGAGGAAATGGAAACTCAAGGGTGGTAAATGACTGGCCCATGGTCACACACACATTGGGCATAAGGTATAGGTTTTAAACCCAAGTTCTCTTACTCCAGAGCCCTATGCTTGCACCACTGTACCACTACTTTCCATCAACGAGTAGGACTGTAGAGGTGCCAAAGGATAAATTCAATTGGATTCTAAATATATAGGAAAAAAATTATTGTAAATTGGGGAAAATTGAGGAAAATTTGAAAGAGAACAATTTTCAGGCCCAGATACTTGTTCAGATTCTACTTCTGGCTTGAAAGAGAAATAGGATCAAGGAAAAGTAAAAATGATATAAAAAGGATTAAAGTGTGTCAAGGAGGACTAGGGAGTAGAACCTGAAAAGGGAAACAATGCTGCAAGAAGGAAAAGGAGGGGCAGCTAGGTGGCGCAGTGGATAGACCACTGGCCCTGTAGTCAGGAGGACCTGAGTTCAAATCCAGCCTCGGACACTTAACACTTACTAGCTGTGTGACCCTGGGCAAGTCACTTAACCCCGATTGCCTCACCAAAAAAAAAAAAAAAAAAGAAAAAAAAAAGAAAAAGGAAGGAAAAGGAGAAGATAGTTGGCAAGACAGGTCAAAGTAAGAAAAGGTAAGTAGAATAAGGGGTTGTCAAATTATTAATGGTTGAGTATTAAACTGGGTGCTTAAGATTAAAGTATAAATACCCACAAATAGATTTTAAAACCACAAGGCTAAAAATCTCAATAATGGTGAAGAGTATAGGAAGTTGAGTAGTGATGTCTGCTCACTGTGCTGTATGCATGTTTCTACCCTAGTCCACTGAGTGTTGTCTGTCTTCCAAGTGTAGGCAAAAGAACTCAAGGCCCTCATATCCACACTCTGGGTTATTAGAGAGAATAAAGGCTTCTTCTTTTTTTTTTAAATTATATTTGATTTTTAGAAGATTTTTTTGGTGGGGTGGGACAATGAGGGTTAAGTGACTTGCCCAGGGTCACACAGCTAGTGTTAAGTGTCTGAGGCCAGATTTGAACTCAAGTCCTCCTGAATCCAGGGCCACTGCTTTATCTACTGCACCACCTAGCTGCCCCCTAGAATAAAGGCTTCTTGAGGGAAACAGACACAAAGGGGCAAAGGAATGGAAACAGAATCTGAAGGACAGGTGGGGAGACTTGGCTGATATCAGGATGTTGGATGTCTGGCACATAGTAGGAACTTAATAAAGGTTGATTGAAATGAAGAGAGGAGGGAGTTAAATGCTTGGATGAGGAAAAAAACCACTTGCCCTCCACCGAAAAAATATCTAGGAAAAAGTTTCTTAAACTGTGGGAAACCAAAAGTTAGTAAAATAGATAGTTATCTCTATCCTTATAGATAGTTTCCCATCCAGGCTCATGGACTCCCTGAAATGAACCCAACTTAAGAAATTTTGGAGGTTATTCTTGGCTCAGAGGTATTGAAGAAGCTGTTTGTCAACATTATAAATAACCCTAGGGAAGTTTGTCACCTTCCCAGGCCCTGTGTCTAAGGTAGAACGAAGAACCTCCCAAGATTTGCCAAAATTAACCATTGCTAGTGATCCACGTGGGCCCAAATGACACTGCCGGAAGGAACCTAGAAAGTATTGCCAATAATTGTGAAATCTTAATGGAGAAACTAAAAAATATGAGAGGAACAGGTGGTGTTTTTTTCCTCCCTGTTGCCCATGAAAGCCAAAAGAAGAAAAATATTGGTTTATGAAGTGAATTAATGACTAAGACATTGATATTTGAGAGCTGAATTTAAATCTCTCGATCTTGACTCAACATATCAGGATAACAGATGCCTGGACAGAGATGGAGAATACCCAGCAAAAGTTGGCAAGAACATATTTGCCAGGTGTCTTACGACTACTCTAATTTACAGATGAAGAACTAGACTTAGAGAAGCTGATTCACTCATGGTTCCTAGCTAGCAATGAACTGAGGTGGGGTCTAGTCCCAGAACTCTCCTGATTTCAAGACAGATGAATGATCTTTCCACCACATCTCCTTACCCTTGCAGGCTCTAGTGTCTCTTTCTGAGAAACCTTTTGACTGAAATATTGAGCACCTTAAAATTCTGCCCTGTAGTACATTGTTAGCCCACTCTAGATCTTAGGTATTTCTCTCTGTGACAACTGAAAATATTAGAGATATAGTTTCTGGGTAAGTTAATTTTATTAGTAGGCCAGCGGGTTATTAATAAAAGGTTTTGTAAAAAAACAAAAGCTTTATTAGCCATCTCTTTCAGACCAAAGAACCCTAATGATGGTGGGGTCAGAGTTCATATACCCTTCCAACTGTAGGAGGTCCATCAAATCTAAATGGTTAGCAACAATCAAATCTAATTGGTTGACATGATTGGAGGTGGCTTATATTAAAATGAAGTCTCAGGATACCTTACTCAGATCACTCAACTCTGGGTAAGATGAAATAAGAGAAAGAATGTAAGACCCCTCACCCAAAATACTCTCCATCTAGGTGTGGCTGTGAAGGCCAAAATCCTTCATCTTATCTAGACAAAATAATCTGTCTCCACCCAAGACTTCTTTGTAAGTTTGTCTTGGGCTTCACCTAGATGAAGATATTTGATGGAATCTCTCATGGAGAACTTGTCTTTGAGTGGGGGATGGGGAGGGAGAAGGGACTAAGAAGAAAGGGGAGATCACTGGGCCCCTCAAGATATCAAATTTTTTTTCTTTTTGGTGAGGCAATTGGGGTTAATTGACTTGCCCAGGGTCACACAGTTAGTAAGTGTTAAGTGTCCGAGGCCAGATTTGAACTCAGGTCCTCCTGACTCAAGGGCTGGTGCTCTTTCCACTATGCCACCTAGCTTCCCTAGATATCAATTATTAATAATTATTTCTCATACCTCTAAGCGTCCTTCTTAAAGAATCATTAGCATGGTAAAGATAAATGCCACCTTGCTTTGGGAAGTCATTTACTGTTCTCCCTTAAAAATTAAAAAAGGGGGGCAGCTAGGTGGCTCAGTGGATAGAGCACCGGCCCTGGAGTCAGGAGGACCTGAGTTCAAATCCGGCCTCGGACACTTAACACTTACTAGCTGTGTGACCCTGGGCAAGTCACTTAACCCCAATTGCCTCACCAAAAAAAAAAAAAAAAAGGGTAATATCTCTCATTTACATTTCATTCAAAGTGTCCCTCAATCTCTAATCACTTTGGATGCAGAGGTGCATTTTGTCACATGGCCACAAACGATATTTATTTACTCATGGGAATTTTTAGGGAGGATATTATACTATATCCTTGGACAGATCCAAGTTGGACTTTGATGTCTCTTCTTACTCTGTGCTTCTTTGATTCTGAGACATATTTCTTTAAAGTTTTATCTTATTTTTACTGATACCTTTTGTTGATCCTTTTTTAACAGCACATTCATTTAATAATAAATATTTATACAGCACTCTAAAATTCTCAAAGCACTATACATGTTATTTCATTTGATCCTCCCAACAATCAAGTGAGATAGATGCTATTATTATCCCACTATACAAGTGAAGAAACTGAGGTTGAGGAGATCTCTGCTCATGTGTGGGTTGGCCCTGTGTGCCATCCACTGCACCACCTAGCTGCCCCCATGTCATATGAAGACTATTTGATGGGGCAACTAGGTGGCGCTGCAGTGGATAGAACACCAGCCCTGGATTCAGGAGGACCTGAGTTTAAATCCGGCCTCAGACACTTGACACTAGCTGTGTGACCCTGGGCAAGTCACTTAACCCCATTGCCTCTACAAAACAAAACAAAACAAAAAGACTACTTGAAGAAACTAGGAATATTTAGACTAGAGAGTACAAGGTTCAGGGAGGACATAAGAACTGTTTTCCAGTATTTGAAGAGCTGATGTGTGGAGGAGGGATTAGACTTTTTCAGTTTGGCCCCAAGGACAGAACCAAGAGAAATGGTTAGAAGTTGCAAAGAGACAAATTTAGGTTCAATATCAAGAAAAACTCCAAATAATAAGAACTGTTCCAAAGTCTAATGGAATGTCTAAAGACATGGTAGTTTCTCCTTCCTTGAAGGTCTTCCAGGAGAGGTTGAATGACCATTTGCTGAATATGTTTTAGTGGGAATTCCTTTTGTGTATAGTTGAATAAGAAAATATCTGCTGATGTCTCTTCCAAACTCTCAAATTCCATGTTTTTATGATATCAAAATAATTTTAAAGAACTCTACTTCAGAAAAAATATTACATATGAGATAAAAATTAAATTAAAAACCAAACATTATAGTAGATTTTAACAATTATCTAATAGTTATACAGGATAAAAAAAATAGCTTTTGAAGACAAAACAAAAAAATTAAATCAATTGGGATGTGCAAAGATAGATTAAGGGCAGCTATGTGGCGCAGTGGATAGAGCACTGGCCCTGGAGTCAGGAGTACCTGAATTCAAATCTGGCCTCAGACACTTAACACTAGCTGTGTGACCCTGGGCAAGTCACTTAACCCCAATTGCCTCACTGAAAAAAAAAAGAGAGAGAGAGAGATTAAAAAGCCCCAAAAGAAGTTAGACATCTTTCGAGTACCTAATTGGAGAAAATTTTCCAGAGTGGTAACCAGGTAATTCTCTCCAAGCAGAGAGAATACACCAAAAAGCAGCAAGCAGAAATTCTATATGTGATTCATCAATGGACATAATTGATAAACTACTAAATTATAAAGAATAAAATGATCTAAATAATAAAGAAAAGTTATTTTTATTTTTTAAACTACCAAGCCAAGGCATATTTTTTAAAACAAAAGAGAAACATCAGTTGGACAAAAATATAGAAATGTCTCAATTGAGACCCCCAAACTGCATCTCCTACAAATACAAATATGTGAAAAGGAAACACCCATTTCAAAGACAAATAAGACCAAGAAGAAATTTTCAAAAATTGTCATCCAAAGAGATTCTGCAAGTATTACAAGAGGAAATTGGGGTGACTAAATGATAAAAGATTTATAAAAATAATATTCTTTTATGCACTTTATTACTGTATTGTGTATCAGAGAGATTAAAAACAGGATATGTACATTTTAAAAATTGTAACAGGGGCAGCTAGGTGGCGCAGTGGATAGAGCACCAGCCCTGGAGTCAGGAGGACCTGAATTCAAATCCGGCCTCAGACACTTAACACTTACTAGCTGTGTGACCCTGGGCAAGTCACTTAACCCCAATTGCCTCACTGAAAAAAAAGAGAGAGAGACCTGAATTCAAATCCGGCCTCAGACACTTAACACTTACTAGCTGTGTGACCCTAGGCAAGTACTTAATCCCAATTGCCTCACCAAAAAACAAAAAACTATAACAGGAATAATCAGACTAGTGTTAGGATAAAATAAACATTATCACTATAGGGTGAGCCAAAAGTCATGATGCTTTAATAACTTTTTTCTTATTTTTCTTTTTTTTCACCAATTATGAGATTTGATTGTTCACACATGATATCAATTCATTTCCTATATAAACTATATATGGTTCTATGGTATTATAAATTTAAAACAAAAATTTAAATTATAAATTTAAAACAAAAAATAAAGGGATTATTAAGTATTGAAACTCCTTCATGACTTCTGGGTAAAGGACCCTAGTTGGTTTCACTTATTAACATAAGGGAAATTACCAAAGAGAAAAAGAAGAGAAAAAAGAATGGATCTGGCAATAATCAGAGGAAAACTCCTTTGTCTATAATTTAAAAAAATATTAAGCCTTTGGGAAGTATAAGATTTAGTCATTTTTAAAAATGGAAATAGAATCTGTTTTAATAGTTGAAACTGGGCAGAAGGTGCTAAAAAATCATGCCATTTATAGACTGCCTAAAAACTTAAACTTAGTTCTTGGTACTCTATGAAAACTTTGTCTAATGACCAACATGCTACTCGACCAACATGCTACCTCTTCCTGACATTCTTGCTTTCAGTGAAACCAGATGACAGAAGGAAGTTGCAGCTAAATGGAAAGAAAGCTCATGAGTTCCCTTTAAACAAGTAAATTAAAGAAATGATAGAGTTGGTTTCAATGTGCAAGACCCCTAGTCCCATCTCCTACCACCGGTGCCCTCCCTCCATAACTGTCACGTTCATTTCATATTTATTCTGAATATACATGTTGTGCACCCCTTCCCTTTAGAAGACTAGTTCCTTGAGAGTATGCCACATGCCTAGAACACTGACTGGCATGTAGTACATAAAGTACTTGTTGATTGATTGATTAATAAGTACATTCAAAAAGACAACTATGAAAAGACAAGCCTAAGGGCAGCTAGGCAGCCCAGTGGATAGAACACCTGCCCTGGAGTCAGAAGGACCTGAGTTCAATCCAGCCTCAGACACTTGACACTAGCTGTGTGACCCTGGGCAAGTCACTTAACCCCAATTGCCCCCCCACAGACACACACACACACAGAAAAGGCAAGCCTATGCACCGACATAATTCTCAAGAGTTTAATATGATCTTCAAAATTAAGTCACCATAAGCTTTTATTCTAGGTGTGTTCTATGCAAAGATGGGAATAAATGAAGATAGCAAAAAAATCTACAAGAAAATATCTATCTTTAATAAGAAATAGAAGAAAGCAGACTTATAGGCTACATAGAAGTCTCACATGCATATAGTTTCTTTGAAAAAAAGAAATAGTAAGCTCTGTAGATGGTGAGGAATAAAATAAAAATGAAATTGATTATAATTAAATTGATTGGAAAAAAAACTTGTTACTGATGTGAGTCATTCTTGAGTCAGTTTGTGTGTAGTCAGACTACACTTTGCTCTAACAAGAGCAAAGATCAAAACTTGGACAAAGCTAGCAAAAGAATAAAAATGAAAAAAGACTGGTGTTCAATTAAACTATCTCCATGCTGACCTATTTGGATGATTTATTGATAATAGCAAATGGGATTTAGATGGAGGAAAGGACATAGACATGGACTACACAATAAGTTCATATGGAATCTTAACTGATATAAGTTGGCTGCTATAACAAGAAAAACAGAGAACCTAAGCAATGCTTTAGTCACCAAACACTTGACTTACTTGCCAAGTATAGAGAGACGTCAGCCAAAAGGCAACAACAGTTTAGAATATAAATGTAGAAAGAATGATGATTGAAGATTATGAGCAATAACACCTCATAAAACAATCATAAAACTAAATTGGCCTATGCCTTGTACCCATATTGTACACTGAGTACCTCTGTGGGAGGGTACCGTATTACCCCAAAGCAGAGAAACTCAAAACACGTGCCATACCTAAGCTTTGTTTTAGAGACTTTCCTGGAGTTGTCTTCTGGGGTCAGAACAAAGCCAGGGAGAGAACCTATCCCCTTCTGGTATCAGACCTCCAGGATTGAACCTGTATTCCTATGAGCTCAGAGCCTCTCACTGGAGAGGAAGGGTTGCTTGATGCACTAAAATACCAAAATCCCTTGTTTCTTTTTCCATTTATGTTCATCTAAATATTATCCCTTTGTTAAGATATGCTGCTACCGGGGGCAGCTAGGTGGTGCAGCGGATAAAGCACTGGCCCTGGATTCAGGAGGGCCTGAGTTCAAATCCAACCTCAGGCACTTGACACTAGCTGTGTGACCCCTGGGCAAGTCACTTGATGCACTGCTACCATTGTTCCTGCTTCTTTTTTCCCTTCCAACAAGGTATACCCATCCACAGCCATTTTCTGTCATGGGTTTCAGAATAAATCTCAATGATACCAGTGAGGTTAATTTTGGCACTATAATGGATTAACGATCCAAGGGTATGGAGATAGAATTTTCAAAGGAGGAAATACAAATCACTTAAGAAAATATTCCACTTCACTTAAGGTCAAAGAGCTACAAATAATAACATACTTGAGGCACTACCTAACACCCATCAAATTGGCAAAAATAAAAGCAATAAAGTGCATTGCTGATGGGGTTGGAGAAAAATGAGTTCACCAATTTATTGCTGATAGAAATACAAACATAAAGGTTCCTGGTAGGGTAGATTTGAGAACTTTTTTTTTTCAAAAAGATATCTTTTAAAACAATTTCATAGCAGTATTACAAAATAATTGAAAAAAACTAGAAGTAACTTGTATGTCCAACAATTGTGGTATGATAATGATAATGAACTTAAGACAGATTAGTATGAGGCATACAAAGAACTCTAAAAAGACATTACAAATGAAATAATTTAAAGCAAAAAATCAGAATTAAAAGTACTATGATCATACGAGGAAAAATTAATGAGAATAAAAGAACAAAGAATCTTGATGAGACTTTGAGGTCTCATCAAGGGGGAAGGAATGTTTTTTTTAATAATATTTCGTACATTGAGATTAGTTCATTTTGATTAAAAAAACGTTACTAAGCAAATGTAGCTGTTTTGTATTGATGCTTAACGTTAAGTCCCTTATAAAACCTTTTTAGAGAAAGAAACTGAGAGAGAAAGAGAAATAACAGAGAGAAGGAGAAAGAATGGCATTACTTAAGGGAAAGTTAAGGTATTGAAGAAAGGCTCCTAGGGGTGAGAGAAGAGGAGGCATGCTTTAATTGCACATTCAGCCACTCCTAATTATAATGACTGAGCCACAGTAATCCTGTACTTGGCATTTATACCACATTTTGTGTTTCCAAGAACTTCATAATCATCAATTAATTCTCTGCACGTTCCAGTAAAGCGACTCCAGAAAATCATTCTGCATTTCTGGTTGGCTCTGTAATTGCCAAGCAAGTGTCTCTCTTACTGATTTAATTCATTGTAATTCAACAAATATTTACTGAACGCCTACGCTGTGCCCAGCTCAGTGCAGGGCACTAGGTAGGGGGTGGTACAAAGACATGGTCACTGCCCACACAGAGTGCAAACTCTCCAACTAACTGGGAAATGAAAATCACAGGAAGGAGATGGAGCAAAGACCTGCCTGGAGTCAGGTCCAGCCTTTTCCAGGGCATACTTGAGAGGTCAGAATTGTTGTAGCTGTTGTTGTTTGTCCTTCATCCTTGAAGAGGGGTGATGTCATGATTTGTATTTAAATTAGGGAGGGCTGTGCAAGGTCACCAACCTCACTCTTTCTTCCAGAGCCATCTGGGTCCAGGGGCAAGATATGCATCAGGATGACTGGAGATGGCCCCAGATGGTTTAAGGCAATTAGGGTTAACTGACTTGCTCAGGGTCACAGAGCTAGTAAGTGCCTGAGGTCAAATTTGAACTCAGGTCCTCCTGACTCTAGGGCCAGTGCTCTATCCACTGTGCCACCTGAATGCCCATAAAGGCCATCCCAGTCAGTCACCTGTGGGCAGAAACACTCTATCAGAAGACTCCTAGAGATGAGCAAAGATGGTGACCCAGGATCACTGGCATCAAGGTGTAAGGGTCCTTAGAGGGCATCTAGCCCAACTTCCCCATTTGATAGATGAGGAAACTGAGATGTAAAGAGGTTAAGTGCCTTGGCCAAGATCATGCAGCTAGCAAGTGGCAGAACTAGGATTGGAATCTAGGGTTTCCAACCCCAGACTCCAAACCCAACACCTGTTCCGAGAAGTACAGCCCTCTCAATGTGAGACATTTTATACTTGGTTGTAGCAAATCAATTAATCAGACTCCAACAGGGATTGAGTTCTTGACCCAGAAAGCCCTATACTAGGTATTGGAGAAGGCATATGAGAAGCACCATGGCATCCATGGAGCCTAGGTTTAACCACTGGGGAATACTGCTCTTCCCTCATTTAATCCTATTCACTAAAAGAACCTTTCTTTTATCTGTCTCCTGCCTACCCTATATGCTTTATGCGTCACCCAAACTAGCAAAGAGCTAAACAATTGACAAGTTTTCTTGGCTCTGACTCTTTCTGGTGGCTTTATTTGGGCCATGAATCTAAGGAGTGTGGTTAGTATCTATCTACCTGATCAAAAATCATCTATTTCTCCATCCTTTGAGGAAACCCCACCTTCCTCCCTGATCGTACTGAAGTTCAGTGAATTAATGAGTCACCCAATCAATCAATCCATCAACAAACATTTACTAAGGATCTCCTAAGTGCCAGCCAGGCATTGTGCTGGGGGCTGAGAATGAAAATACAAGGGCTAAACAGCTTCTGCCCTCGCTAAACTTAGATTTTACCGGGAGAAAGCAGCATTGCCTCAGACAAGTCCCTTAACATCCCTCAGCTAGAAAATGAAGACATTGGACTAGCCAGCCTCTGAAGTCCCTTCCAGCTTTCCATCAATGATCCTATTGGGACTTGGAGCAGCTCTCTTCTCTCCGGGCTTCAGTTTCCTCCTTTGTCGAATTAAGAGATGAGATTAAATGGCCTCTGACCATCTCTTCCTCCTCTAGATCAAAGCTTTTTATTTATTTATTTTTATTTGTTTTGTTTTGTTTTTTTGGTGAGTCAATTGGGGTTAAGTGACTTGCCCAGGGTCACACAGCTAGTAAGTATAAAGTGTCTGAGGCCAGATTTGAACTCAGGTCCTCCTGAATCCAAGGCCAGTACTCTATCCACTGCACCACCTAGCTGCCCCCTAGATCAAAGTTTCTTAAACGGTGGTTAGCGACCCCATGTGGGGGAGTCACGAAAAATTTGGCAAAAAAAAATGTTTGGTTTCGTGAGCAGCTAGGTAGTTCAGTGGATAAAGCACTGGCCCTGGATTCAGGAAGACCTGAGTTCAAATCTGGCCTCAGACACTTGACACTTACTAGCTGTGTGACCCTGAGCAAGTCACTTAACCTTCATTGCCCCCCCAAAAAAAAGAAAAAGAAAGAAAAAAATGATTGGTTTGTATACCTATTTTATATACCTATATTCCCAGAGTCACATAAAAATTTCTCAGATGAAGAGGGATCACCAGTGGAAAAAGTTTAAGAAACCCTGTTCTAGATCAGTGATTCTATGTGTCTTGAGTCTTCCCTTTCTTCAGCCTCAGTTTCCTCCTCAGCAAAATAAAAAAAAATTGGGCTACAGGGCCCCTGAGGTCCCTCCTAGCTTTGGAGCTAAGATCTTACATTCACAAATAGATTATTAGGTCTGGGCAAGTCACGCAACCTCTTTCTGCCTTAGTTTTTTCATCTTTAAAATGGGGATTATTAGCCACCTCACAGCACCCACCTCACTGGGTGGTTGTGAGGAGCAAACAAAGCAATACTTGCAAAGAGCTTTGCAAATCTTATGGTGCTATAAAAGTCTACTTATTATTATTGAAAGGGGAGAGATGGAGGGAAGGATAAAGAGATTCAATTACATAAACACAGAAAAATGGGATCTGTTCTACAAATAACCAGAAATAAATGGATACCACATATAGTGGCTTTTACTCTTGGTCACTGAATAAACCAAAACATAATAAAATCAGAAAAAAATCTTTAAATATCCATAGCATGGGCTAAGCTCCCACAGTTTCCCCTAGACATGGGCAGTCTAACCAGTTTGGATACATGGCCTTAACCCAGCAGTTCTAGGACATAGTTCAGGGTGACTAGGCTCAACCTCGACTGCTCCCACCAAGTGCAGCTAATGGTATAGTGCTCTGGACCCAGCTGCAGCTCTGGTTTGGTCACCCTGGGTGCTATTTGTGAACCCTGTGAGTTCTTAAGGCTTTTATGTTCCGTGTCAACTGTAGCTGCTTCATGGATGTGGAGTGGATGGTCAATGGTGGGGCTCACTTCCATTTTCTTCGCCCCTTCTTTTCCTCTCTATCTTTCCATTGGTACTGTGAGTTGTGTGGACAATAGAGGTGGCATTTGGACTGATCCTAGGTCCTGGAAAGCTATCAATGGGAAGGAGAGTATTCCAGATGAAGAGAGCAGGAATAATCCTGACAGGGAGTTAGTGAAGAGACTGCCCCTAGCTGGAGCCAAGGGCAACAAAAGTCAGAGAGCAGTTTGGGCTTGTGGAAAAAGGTTGACTTGGGGAATAATGTGACAAAAATTCTATTTTAATATTTTGTGATTGTTGAGATTAGAGGGACTTTAGAGGCAAGTTGGTTCATTTAGATTGTTATATGCTAAAGGGAACCGAGACTCAGAGAAGGGAGAAAGGGTATAACCCATGGACAAAGAGCTAGTTAGTGATAGAGCTCAGAAATCTTAAGAATACAGGCATCAGATAGGCTAAGATGACAGAAAATGGCAAATGCTGGAGTGGATGTGGGAAAACAGGTACACTACCACAGTGGTTGGTAGGGCTGTGAACTGGTCCAACCGTTCTGGAGAGCAATTTGGAACTATGCCCAAAGAGCTATAAGACTGTGTATAACCTTTGACCAAGCAATACCACTACTAGGTCTATAATCCAAATAGACCACCGGGATTATAATAGACCATTAAAAAGGGAAAGGACTTTTATGTACAAAAATATTTTTGGTAGCTCTTTTGTGGTGGCAAAGAATTGGAAACTGAGGAGATGTCCATCAACTGGGGAATGGTTGAGCAAGTTATGGTGTATGATTGTGATGGTATACTATTGTGCTCTAAGAAATGATGAACAAGATGGTTTCAGGAAAATCTGGGAAGATTTATATGAACTGATTGAAAGTTAAGTGAGGAGAAGCAGAAGAACAATTCACACAGTAACAGTAATGTAATAAGTGTAATAATCAGCTGTGAAAGAGTAACTGACCAACACAATGACCTACCACAGTTCCAAAGGACTCCTAATGAAAAATTCTTTCTACAGACAGAAAAAGAACTGATGGACTCAGAGTACAGATTCAATAATTTTCCCCTCTTTCTTTTTTTTTGGGGGGAAGGGAAAATGGCTAATGTAGAATTTGGTTTGGATGACTTCATATTTTTAATGGGTTTTGTATTTCTTGCTTTCTTAAGGAGTGGGGAGAAAAATTAAAAATTAAAATAAAATAAATTCAGAAAAAACAAGTCTTATGTTGTCCAGAAGGGATAAGATGGAGAGATACCACAAATGAGGAGATGGGAAAGGAGGCTATCCAAAGTCCAGAAGATAGGGGATGAGGGTCTGGCCTAGTCTTGGCCTTTGAGGTGAAGGAAAGTGAAGATAGAGGTAGTACAGACAGAAATGAGATAGCTGGGGAGGGCTCACTTCTGAAGTTCTCTTTTGGGGCTGAGGTAAATTCATGTCTGAATATTGAGTTGCTCCTGGAGGAGCTGGAGTGGGAGAGGGACATGGGGGCAGTTGCTGATTCAGGCAGATTTAAGCCTGGTGTGTGACTCTCCAATGCTTCCTCATGGTCTGGCCATGAACCTGGCTTCTCAAAGACCACACCCAAGGAATTCTGGCTCTGGCAGACTCTATCATGCACCAGATTGAGTCTACTTCCTGAAGCCCAGACTACCTGAATCCAGAGAGGGTCAGTAGCAGCAGGCTGGCCACTGGGAGATGAATTCCATAGAACAAAGAGCAATACAAAATGGGCCCAAATTCTATACATCCCTTTCTGTTTCTGGAATGGGAGGGGCAGAATGTTGAGAAAGGAGGAACAAAAAGGTAACTGTCACACAGCCAATAGTCTGTCTATAAACTCTTTTTTTTTTTTTTTGCAGGGCAATGAAGTTTAAGTGACTTGCTCAGGGTCACACAACTAATAAGTGTCAAGTGTCTGAGGCCGGATTTGACTTCAGGTCCTCCTGAATCCAGGGCCGGTGGTTTATCCACTGCAGTGCCACATAGCTGCCCCCTATCTATAAACTCTTAGCATGAAAACATAGAAATAAACAGGATATCCCTGTCCAAGGACCAACAAATGAACTTATGACAGGAGGAAATGAATATTACTCATCTAGAGGCAGCTATGTGGCATAGTGGATAAGTGCTGGGCCTAGAGTCAGGAAAATCTGAGTTCAAATACAGCCTCATACACTTTACTAGCTGTGTGACCCTGGGCAAGTCACTTAACCCTCATTGCTCCACAAAAAAGCTCAAGTAGAAGAATTTTCCATGGTTGGCAAGGTCCTCCAGATGTTCTTGTTTATAGATGATATTATGCTAGGTGTTTCAAGTCCTAGAATATCACAGAATCTCATGGAAAAGGTCCATAATCACTCAAAAGAGTTTGACCTGACACAGGAGAAACCAAGTGGATGAAAAATGCCTATCATGCTGTGTTTAGATGGAAAACAAGAGTTCGTCCATCTCTGTGTACACACACACACACACACACACACACACACACACACACGTATACATTACAAATTGGAAACAGAATTAAACAGGAAGATGAGAGGAGGTTTATGGGAAATTGTGATATTGCTTTTATGATTTCAGCCTTCTCCCTGAAAACAAATGCCCATCTTCTTAGCAGTGTTGTATATTTGTGATTCATGGATCACTGGCATCTCTAAAGCATTGCAATGGAGTGGTATTCTCAGGGACAATGGAGAGGTTCATATTGGGTGTAAGTGGGCTGCAAGACATAATCAATAGGGGACTGCAGAGGGAAAAGAGAAAAGGGGATATTCTCAAGGAAAGACATGATTTAACAACGTGGGCTGGTCATATGAGAATGAGGGCTAACCCATGAACAGCCCAGGTGTTCCACTGATACCCATGTGATGCTGGGAGAAAGGGGAAAAGGCTTTGACCACTGTAGGGGACCTCTGAAGGAAAAGGGACAATGGGAGTTGGGTGACAATTGCCTAGGACGACCAGCTGGGGATGGGCAGTGATTTGGACCATTTCAGGGAACCTCCACACAGACTCACTGGAGTATTTGAGTAAAGGTGACCCCATGGAGGGCCCCTAGCACTGGTGTTTTCTCCTATTAAAGAGTCAGAAACATAGACCTTTAGTGGTCTTGAGTCCTCAGGCCTACCTGGCCATGTGCACCATCCAAGGCCAGAAGGTGCTTTTTTATCACTACCAAGTTCCCTGTGACTCTTGCTGGCTCTCTAAACAACAGATGGCTGCCATTTACCCATTTGGCTTCCTTGTGGTGGGTGTCTCTCTCTCTCTCTCTCTCTCTCTCTCTCTCTCTCTCTCATCATGTTCTGTCTTTTCTCATATTCTCTCTTTTCCCATGTTCTCTCTCTCCTCATGTTCTCTCTCTCCCCCTATCCCTCCCCCTCTCCCTCTCTCTCTCCCTCTCCCTCTCTCCCTCTTCCTCTCCTTCTCTCCCCCTCTCTCTCCCTCTCCCTCTCCCTTTCTCTGTCCCTGTCTCTGCCACTCTCTCCCTCTCCCTCTCTCTCCTTAGCCGGGGCACTTTGCAGGCTTAGAGAGGTCTCAGAGCAAATGGGATAAACAATATCATAAAACCATAGAATATTCAAGAATATTAAATCATGGATTATAGTATGTCAGAGAGGGGAAAGACCTTAGAACAGGGAATGTCAGAGCTGGGGGGGGGGGGAACGACAATAGAACAAAATGTCATTGCTGAGAGAGACCTTTGAGATCATCTAGTCGAAGCTCCTCATTTTATATATTTGAAGTCTGAAGGATATGTGCTGTGGGCTTCCTTTGAAGACCAATACGCTGGAACATCCTGCCTTGTTCCTCTCCAGTCTGTTTCTGAAATTAAAGTTAACAGATGGGGAGGGCTGACCTGTTGGTGATGAGTCCTTCCTGAAAAATGGTTGACTCACCTGGCTTGAATGGGCCTTTACTGCCCCCTGGTGACTGTGGATCACATTGTGTGGGCCTGAGATGAAGGCCCCAACATTTGAGAGCCTGATGGGGGTTAAAGGTCTTGGAGTTTTCCCAAGGCCAGCCATGTAGAGAAATGGTTCTGACTTTGTCTTTCGCTGCCTTAAACTTACAAAGCTTATTTGGAGTGTGTGTGTGTGTGTGTGTGTGTGTGTTTGTGTGTGTGTGTGTGTGTATGTGTTTGTGTGTGTGTGTAGCTGTGTCTCCTTGTTGGGTTGGGGTGAAGTGGTAAGAATATTGAACCATAGCATCCCGGTGTTAGGAGGGACTTCCTGCCACAGGGCCAACCCACACATGAGCAGAGATCTCCTCTACATCAGTGATGAGCCTCAGCTTGGAATCCCACTCACTACCTCCACAGAGAGCCCATCATTTTTAGACAGTTATCATTATTAGCAAGTTTCTGCTTATGTAGGAGAATAACTTGTTACCACTAAAGCTCTTGGCATTTGTAGTGGTCTCTTTTACCATGCTGTATAACTTTTCCCAGCCTATAACTGGCCTAACACCTCCTTTAAAGAGAAAGTAAGGTAGAGGGCAGCTGGTGGTGCCAAAGTGGATAGTGTGAGGCCTGAAATCAGAAAGACCTGAGTTCAAATGTGACCTCAGATACTTACTAGCTGGTTGACCCTGGGCAAGTCACTTCACCAGGTGTGCCTCCATTTCCTCATCTATAAAATGAACTGGATGGCAGCTAGGTGGTTCTGCAGTAGATAAAGCACTGGCCCTGGATTCAGGAGGACCTCAGTTCAAGTCCAGCTTCAGACACTTGACACTTGCTAGCTGTGTGACCCTGGGCAAGTCACTTAGCCCTCATTGCATCACCAAAGAAATAAAATAAAAATAAGATAAAATAAAATGGGCTGAAGAAGGAAACGGCAAACCACTCCTGTATCTTTGCCAGGAAAACCCCAAATGGGTTCACCAACAGTCAGACGTGACTAAACAACAACAAAGGTAGAAGAATACTTACCACCCTTATTGTGAATTCATTTTCTCCCCCTCCCTCCACAAAAATCTCCATTCAACTTTCACCCTTAAGAGATTTAGTAACTAATGACCCCAAATAAGTCACTTGACCTTTTTTGCTTCCCTTTCTTCCTCTATAAAATGGAGAATGATGAACAACTCAGTAGCCTCTAAGGTCTCTTCCAGTTTCAAAACAATTAGCTGATGATCCTATATAAGGGCATACCAGGGAGCCAGCTCTAAGTCTATGATCCTTTCTGGATTAACCATGACTAAGTAGGGAGCCAGAAGACATAGAAAGGTACTGAGCACTTGGAGAGAAATGGGAAAGGAAGGGAAGGAAAGGAAGGAAGATGAGAAGGCATGAAAGGTTTACCCACAGCCCTTTTTCAACCTCCCTAATATAGAAATCTTAAAGCACCATGGAAGTGGGTGCTATTATCATTGCTATAGGGGGCAGCTAGGTGGCGCAGTGGATAGAGCACTAGCCCTGGAGTCAGGAGTACCTAGGTTCAAATCCGGCCTCAGACACTTAACACCTACTAGCTGTGTGACCCTGGGCAAGTCACTTAACCCCAATTGCCTCACTAAAAAAAAAATGAATAAAAATATTGAAAAATATATTTTATCATTGCTATTATTCTCACCACCAATGGCATGATCTAGAAGTGTTGGGAGAATTAACTCACTTAGCCAGATATCTACTGGAATGCTCTCTCTCTCTTCTCCCTTCTCCCTCTCTTTCCCCCTCCCCCTGCCCTCCCCCTCCCAAAAGCAAAGCAACCAACAACATCTTGACTTGCTTTCATGTTAAGTTCTCTCAAAAAGGGGGAGAAACCAGTAAGAGGAAATTCTATTATGCATCTGATTCTCACTAACAGACAGAAACTGGTAGTTGGGTGGGAACCCTGGAGAAAGCCACCACTCCTTCCTATAGGTTAGGATAGAGGAGAGAAAATACAGGAAGAATCTGATAGACTCCCTAGATTTTGCAAAATCAGGTTTTAAAGGGTTCAGTGGAAGGAAAGACAGGATCCCATAGTCTGAAATAGAGATGAGAAATGCTCAAGAATCAAATTTTGAAGCACAGGGGGAAACCATTCCAATTAGAAAGGAAAAAAAGAAGTTGTTCAAAAAGACCAATGTGGATTTACAGGGAATTTACCAGCCAACTTAGACTTTTTTTTTTTTGGTGAAGCAATTGGGGTTAAGTGACTTGCCCAGGGTCATACAGCTAGTAAGTGTTAAGTGTCTGAGGCTGGATTTGAACTCAGGTCCCCCTGACTCCAGGGCCGGTGCTCTATCCACTGCACCACCTAGCTGCCCCCAACTTAGACTTTTAAAAGATATGAACAAAGAGAAAGGAAAAAAATATGTCGAGAATGAAAACAAAAGCCAGATTACAGCGGAAGAATATAAAAGCTTGACACGGTCTTGTAAAAATCAGGTCAGGAAAGTTTAAGCTTCGATTGAGTTGATGCTTGTGAGGGAAGCTAAGTACAACAATTGTTTTTGTTGTTATTTTGAGCAATATCAGGGGAAAGAGGAGTGACTGAAGAAGCTAGGACCAGTGCTAGAAGTGGGGAGGTGATGATAACTGATAATAGAGAGAAGGTAAGGCCGGTCACCTCTCATTTTCCTTTTGTCTTCCTGGCCAAGGAGGATGACCTTTGACCTTGAAAGGATCTGGGCCCAGAGTCACATAGACCTGAGTTTAAATCCAGCCTCAGATACCTCCTGGCTATGTGACCCTGGGCAAGTCACTGAAACTCTGCCTCAGTTTCCTCAACTGTCAAGTAGGGATAATAACACCTACCTCCCAGGGCTGTTGTAAGGATCAGGTGAGGTAATAATTGTAAAGTGCTTATCACAGTGCCTGGTATATAGTAAGTGCTTAATAAATGTTTCTTTACTTCCTCCCTCCCTTTCTTCCTCCCTCCCTTTCCTTCCTTCCTTCCTTCCTTCCTTCCTTCCTTCCTTCCTTCCTTCCTTCCTTCCTTCCTTCCTTCCTTCGTCACTCCCTCTTCTCCCCAAAACAATTTCTTCTCAAGGGCTTGTCTAGAAACTTCTACTGCTAAACTGCCAGATACACTGGACTCCAAATTAGCTGATTTGTTTTCAATAAGCCCCATCAGTCTCCCCAACCAATCCAGATCCACTTCCTGTGTAGCATTATTTCACTTCATCCGATGGCTTTTAAGGACTTTTAAAGTGATCAAGGACCTTTGGCACTTAATCTAATGTCAGTGATAAAAGTTGACTGATTTAATAGAGATGCTTAGGCCTCAATTAACACACATTTCACACATCCACCAACAGAGGTATCAGAACCTAAGGTCTTGTTTAAGTGGGGTGGGGTCATTGGTTGCCTCAATAAACTTATACCTAGAATAACTAAGACTATCTTTATTTCCTTGTTAGTGTTTCTAGACTGGTAGCTAAGAAAAATACCATCAACTTTCTTCACCCAGATTTTAGGACAGCATGCTATTCCTATACAAAATATGGCAGGCTATAGATTTGTACCAATTTGATGGTTGAACTTAAAGACTATATTTTATGGTTTCTAGGTCAGTTTGACAGGAGGTCTCCAATGGAGGGCCCCATGGATATGTGCTTGGCCCTGGTCTATTTAACATCTTTACCAATGACTAGGATAAGGCTTAGTTGTTATTACTCAAAAGTTAACATAATATCAATATTATATATATATACATATAATATATCATATTACAATAATAAATCAAGGAACATTTATTAAGTGCTTATTATTGGCCAAGAACAATGTTAGGCACTGAGGGTACAAAGACAAAAGTGAAAAATCTGCTTTTGAGGAGCTTACAGTCTAATGAGGTTGAGAGGTCATAAGTATAAAAATCATCAGTATAAAAAATAGATATACAAGAGCATTTTGGAAGGAAAGCACTAGGGTGGTGAGGAGAAAAGGTACATGGGGAACTTTCCAAGCAAGAGCCACTACCTGTGTATAGTCATGGAGATGGGAGATGGAGTTGTATGAAAAACAGTGAGGTCAATTTGACTGGAACACACTGGGCATGAAAGGAAATCATGAGTATTTAGGCTTGAAAGGCAGACTGGGATCAGGTTGTAAAGGTCTGGAAGTACCAGAGTTTACATCTAATCCTATAGGAGGGGGCCGCTAGGTGGCACAGTGGATAAAGCACTGACCCTGGATTCAGAAGGACCTGAGTTCAAGTCCGACCTCAGACACCCAAACACTTGACACTTACTAGCTGTGTGACCCTGGGCAAGTCACTTAACCCTCATTGCCCTACCAAAAAAAAAATCCTATAGGAGCCATTGGAGTTTACTAAGTGGGGGAGTAGCATGGTCAGACCTTTTTGTTGTTCAGGCATGTCCTACTCTTCGTGACCCCGTGGACCATAGCACACCAGGCCCTTCTATTTTCCATTCTCTCTCAAAGTCTGTCCAAGGTAGGTTTGTTGCTTCCATGACACCATCTCTCCATCTCTCATCCTCTGCCATCCCCTTTTCCTTTTGCCTTCAATATTTCTCAACATCAATGTGTCCCATCTTATCATTTGTGGCCAAGGTATTGATGCTTTAACTTCAGTATTTGACCTGCTGGTGAAGAACTTGAATTAATTTCTTTAAATATTGACTGATTTGACCCCCTTGCTTCTCTAGCGTGGCAATTTGAAAGTGTTGGTTCTGGGATGCTCAACTTTCCTTGAAGTCCAACTCACATAGCATCTATGCTTAAGGAAGGATGAATTAAGGGAGAAACTTAAGGCAGGTAACCAAATAGGAGACCACTGCAAAATCTTGGTAAGAGGTCAGGAAGGCCTGAACTAGAACGATGACTATGAATGGAAAGAAGGGAATGTATACCAGAGATGTAGAGATAGAAATTATGAGATTTGGCTCCTTATGGGATATGTGGAGTGACCAAGAGTGAGGAGTATTCTATTTCTATGAGCTCTGGAATTCCTCTGGTCAATTGTAATCTCCCAGCATTCTATCTTTTACCAAACCTCACTCCTCCTAAAAGTATTCTGTGATGAAATAATGGGACTTAGCAGATACTCAAAGACCCACCTGGAGATTAATCTAGACTGATTGAATCAAGTGAGAGTGATTGACTGCTGATTAGTTAACTGGATTGTAATCACACCAGACTATCCCTTAAGAAGGTATTGTTCTCAGAAGCTAGACTGAGAACTCAACTTGAGAACACCTTCAAAACCAATGGTTTGGAGGACAGCAACCAATCAGCTTGAAGCAGTGTGTAAGGACTGCCTCTGTTCCAGACCTATAAAAAGCTTCCACAATCAGCTTGCTGAGGAGTTCCTGATTAAAGCAGCCGCGTGGAGGAGGACTTGAGGAAGAACCCAACCAGGCTGGAACTCTAGGCTAGGTAGGACTTCTTTTTCTTAACTTTCTGAACTCCTTGTGAATATCTGTATGCTTTAATAAATGTTTAATACCCAAAGACTGGGGCTGAAGCTTTTTTATTTAAGTCAATCACACAATATAGATTTTAAACATTACAATTCTTTGTCATGACCATTACCTCCAATACCTCTACCCTTATGTCCTTTCTCCAGTCATAACTCTTGCTTTGGCTTCACATTTCTCCTTACCCAAGCTTGACCCCTTAATGAAATTCCACATTATCCTTTACTCTTGAATTTCTTGCCCCCTTGTCCTATTGCCCCCCCCACACACACACCATTCCAAACCCCAACACTGGATTGCTCCTTATATTCATCTCCTCTCCTCTGACTCACACACTGTTGAATTGAACTGGAGGAAGTCACCCAACCACTGACTGGGTCCACTACAAATGTATGTCATCCAATCTCAAATGGGTCCACAAAACAAGACAATCCTTTAACTCTTCCCTAATTGACTCTTTCTTTTTTGTGAGGCAATTGGGGTTAAGTGACTTGCCCAGGGTCACACAGCTAGTAATTGTTAAGTGTCTGAGGCTGGATTTGAACTCAGGTCCTCCTGAATCCAGGTCCAGTGCTCTATCCACTGTGCCACCTAGATGCCCCCCTAATTGACTCTTTATGCCACTCATAACAGCTGTTTCACACCTTCACTTCTCTCACCAATACCCTTATAGCACCATGCCCCACTACCCTTTCAGCTAAGGACTTAGCTTCACACTTGATCCAAAATTGAAGGCCATTCACTATGATCTACTCACCTTCTAATTTTATATCCCCCCTCGACACCATCCACCACTATCCCTTTTTTTACTTCAATCTTTAATTGTAGCACCCCTTCTGGACTCACTTTCCAATGGAACTCACCAGTGGGAGCCTAGAAGCTGACTCACCAGTCTTGTGGATTAGGACTCTCCAGGGTATTTGTGCCTACTATAAAGACTGAGTCTTCATTGGCTAATCCCCCCATTACATTATGAAGAGATGTGTTTGTTTTTTCTCACCAAAACCAACCACTCTACATGTAATCTTGACTCCATTTCCTTCTGTCTAGCAGATTGCCCTGACTAGCATCCCATCTTTCTCTCTAATCTTGAATCATTCTCTATCTATTGGTTCATTTCCTCCTACCTACAAACATGCTAGTCTTTTTCACATTCTTCAAAATCCCTCTAGATCTTACCACTCCCACTAGCCACTGTATTGCCCTATATCTCTCTTCCTTTTCTCAAACTCCGTTAAAAAGCCATCTATATTCAGTGCCTCCATTTTCTCTCCTCTCATTCTCAACATTTACAAAAAGTCTGAATTTTACAAACACTAAATAAAAGGGGAATTTTCATAAATATAGTAGAAGAGAAATTAGTATTATGCATGAAACTGAAGAGCTCTATTGTGTACTGCTTGTTTCTCTAATAAGTTCAAACTATAGCTTTCAAAGCTGTCAATATTGTTTGTGCTTCATTGTCTCTCACTGTCTTCTAAACCTTTGTGATCTGGCTTCTGCTCTAATCACTTAAATAAAACTACTCTCTTCAAAGTTACTGATGATCTCTTAAATGCCAAATCGGGCAACACTTTCTAAATCCTTGACTTTTCTATGGTTTTTGAAACACTACAGCAGAGGTATCAAACACACAGCAACAATATCCATCAGACTAGATTAAAATGTAATTGAGAATAATTTAACAAAATAAGTGAGTATATGATAGAACATAGATAATGTTAATATGTAGTTTTTTCTAAGTCAATATGTCACCCACAGGAATCCTTATGCATGGTTTAGTGGCTCCCATTTCTACTTGAGTTTGACACCACTGCTATATAGCTATTGACCATTCACTCCTGGATATTCTCTCTCTTTTAGGTTTTTGTAACACCCCTCTCTCCTGGTTCTCCTCCTACCTGTCAGAACACTCCTTCTCAGTCTCCTTTGCTTAATCATCCATGTCGTATACAACTAACTGTGAGTATACTCCAAGGCCCATGTCCTGGTCTCTCTTCTCTTTTCTCACAGCACTCTCTCATTTAGTGACCTCAACAGATCCCATAGGTTCAATTATCATCTCTGTGACAACAAATCCCCATCCCATATAACTACCCTTAATCTTTCTCCTGAGTTCCATTTACATGTCACCAATTGCCTATTGAAAAATTACAACTGGATATTACAAAGACATCTCAAACTCAATGTCTACAATGAAATTCATTGTTTTTTCCCTGAAACCCATCCCTCTTCCAACTTCCTTATTTCTCTTGAGGGCACTACCATCCTTCCAGTCACTCAGGTTCACAACCTCAATGTTATCTTCAACTCCTCATGCACCTTCTTCCCTCTCCCCATGTGTCCAATCATTTTCTAAAACTTGTTTCTGCTTCCACATTTCTCCCATTTCTCACTCACATAGATACCAGTCCTAATTTAGGCCCTCATCCCTTCTTGTCTAGACTCTCGGAATAGCTTCCAGTTTGGTCTCCTTGCCCCTTCAATCCATCTTCCACAGAGCTGCCAAAATGATATTCCAAAGACACGGGTCTGGCTATGTCAACTCAGTAAATTCCAATGGCTTCTGTTACCAGTGAACTTAGTTCAGTGATCTGAGAAGGAGCAGTCAGGTAGATAGGAGAAGAGACAGGAGAAGCAGTGTCACAACAACTAGGAAAGAAGCTAGTATCCCATTGGGGAAGGTGGTCTACTGTGTCAAATGCTTCAGAGAGAAAATATCTCCTAATTTTATATCTAAGAGCTCATCCATAACTTTGAAAAGAGCAGCTTTATTGGAGTGATGAGGTCTGAAGCCAGGTTGCAAATTGTTGAGAAGAGAGGAAATATAGGTAACTAGTATAGATCAGGGCTTCTTAAACTTTTTCCATTCGACCACCCCTATTTGCCCAAGAAATTTTTACACAACCCTGGGTATATAGGTATGTATGTATGTATGGTCATTGCATGTTCAGAAACCTTTTACTATTTTTATAGATTTACATTTCCTTTTATTTGTCCAAATAAAAACACAATTATTTTCATATTCTTTTCTGAGATACTCTTTTTTAATTATAAAAGTATTTTATTATTTTCCTGTTACATATAGAGATAGTTTTCAACATTTGTTTTTATAAGATTTCTAGTTTCAAATTTTTCTCCTTCCCCCCTCCCCAAGACAGCAAGTAATCTGATATAGGTTATATATGTACAATAACATTAAACATATTTCTGCATTAGTCATGTTATAAGAGAAGAAAAAAGCAAAAAGGAAAAACCTCAAAAAAGAAAAACAACAGCACCAAAAACAAAAGAGATAGTATGATTCAATCTGCATCCATATTCCACAGTTCTTTTTTTCTGCATTTGAAGAGCCTTTTCCATCATGAGTCTTTTGGAACTATCTTGTACCATTACATTGGTGAGAAGAATTAAGTCTATAACAGTTGATCAACACATAATGTTGATGATACTGTGTACAATGTTCTGCTGGTTCTGCTCATCTCACTCATCATCAGTTCATGCAAGTCCTTCCAGGTTTCTCTGAAATCCGCCTGCTCATTGAGAAACCTTTTACTATTGTCTAATTTTTGGCTACTCCCACATTCAATTACACAACCATATATAGGGTTGCATATCACAGTTTAAGAAGCTTTGGTATAGAGCATGTTCTAGGAATTTTACTGTAAAAAGGAGAAAAGATTTAGGATGGTAGCTTGAGGAAAAAATAGAGTCTAGTGAAAGTTTTATAAGAATTGGGAGATATAGCCATGCTTGTAGGAAATAGGGAAGTAACCACTACATATTAGGGAGAGTTTGAATGTAAGGAAAAGAGGGGATTATTAGGGGAGCGATTTGCTAGAAGAAGAGGGAAGGAAATATTGGGGGAGGGTGATGTTAAGAGATGAAAAGGGGAGAAGAGAGAGTTCAAGCTCTATCTTCTCTTTTTTTCTTTTTCTTTTTATATTTAACATTTTATTTCCCCCCAATTACATGTAAAAACAATTTTAACATCCATTTTTTTTAGTGAGGCAATTGTGGTTAAGTGACTTGCCCAGGGTCACACAGCTAGTTAAATATTAAGTGTCTGAGGCCGGATTTGAACTCAGGTACTCCTGACTCCAGGGCCAGTGCTCTATCCACTGCACCATATAGCTGCCCCTTAACATCCATTTTTAAAACTTTGAGTTCCAAATTCTCTCCCTTCCTCCATCCCCATCCCCCCCAATTGAAAAAAGAAAGCAATTTGATATAGGTTATACATGTGTAGTCATGGAAAACATTTACATATTAGTCATGTTGTCAAAGAAAACAGACCAAAAAAACCTCAAGAAAAATAAAGTTTAAAAATGTGCCTCAATCTGTATTCCTACACCATCACTTCTTTCTCTGAGGATGGAGAGCATTCTTCTTCATAAGTCCTTCAGAGTTCTCTTGGATCATTGTATTGCTGAAAATAGCTACGTCATTCACAGCTGATCATCTTACAATATTGCTGTTATTTTGTATACAGTACATTACACTTTGTATCAGCTCCTGTAAGTCTTTCCAGGTTTTTATGAGAGCATCCTGCTCATCATTTCTTATAGCATAATAGTATTCCATCATCAGCATATAACACAATTTGTTAAGCCACTCCTCAATTAATGGTCATTCCGTTTCCAATGCTTTGCCACGCACTGGACTGAACGATCAATTTGAATAGAATGAGTCTCAAAGGAGGTGGATGGGAAGATGGCAGAGTTGAAAAAGGACGTTGATGAGCTGGAGAGTATCCAGAGAAGGGCAATCAGGAAGGGGGAGAGTCGTGAGTTCACATGAAATGAGGATCGACTGAAGGAACTGGTGGTGCTTACCCCAGAGAAGAGAAGACTGGGGGCAAAAAAGGAGTTGAAAATTTGAAGGGCTGTCATATGGAAGAGGGAACTAAGACTTGTTCTCTTTAGCCTTGAAGGGCAGAACCAGCAGCAATATGGGGACAGGTTTCAACAGTCCAATTGAGTCTCAATGTCAGGAAAGCTTCCTAATAATTAGAGCTGAGCCAAAATGAAATGGGTTTCCCTAGAAAGTGATGAGTTCCTCCTCCTTGGAGGTCTTCAAGCAGAGACTAGATAGTAGTTCCAGTCCAAAGGTTCTAGCCTGTCATGATCTCTGTGGCTACTGACTCTACCATCCATCTTCATCTCCTTTGCTATGTGTTACAGTAGGGCATCCTTCTAACCAGATGGTTCATGAGGTCCTTTAGCCCTCTCTGACTCTGTGCTCCTTTGCCTGATCTCCTGGTAGTCCTGGCACACATCCTCCCTGTACTCATGCCTCTGAGCCTCATCTTTCCTGTGGGGCCACTTCTCCCCCTCTTGAAGTACCAGAGCTCTTTATAAATATCAGTGTCCCTGTACTTGTCCTCCAGCACTAATGGGGTTTCTAGCTGGTTCAGAAAACCCAATTATTCTCCAAATAACCTCCACTTAGGCTTATAATAAATGTGATTAACTAACAGAGTGATCACCCTCTCAGAGACAGGGAAAGCACTCCAGGGAAGCAATACCATCATTAGACAGGTTTACTTTTGGAACAGAAAATGGGGGCTCAGCAGGGAAGATGGTACCTATTATATTTGGAGCATCAAGAGCCTTAGGTGAGTCCTCTTGACCCTGGTGATGTGTTCCAGAGAAACAGACATGCAAAAATGATACTCCAGCATCCCGCATGAGAGACTGCATATCAGAGGATCTGAGTTCGAATCTTGGCACTGTCACTTACTGCTTACTAGGCATTTACCCTCCTTGGGCCTCAGTTTCCTCCTCTTTCAAGTGAAAGGATTGGAGTACATGGCTTTCGAGGTCCTTCCAGTTCTAGAACTCTGATTCTATGTGTGACCTTGGGCAAGTTGCTTTATCTATGTGGGCCTCAGTTTCTTCCTCTGTAAAATGAAGGGGGGGTCAACTTGATGGTCTCTGAGGTCCCTCTTAGTCCTCAGTCTAGGATCCCATGATTCAGAGGACCCAGAGAGTCAGGCAGGCAAGGTGAATTAGGTCTTCAAAGGCAATGTGCCTACTTGTATGCTTGGAGGAGCATATGAAGCCATAACCTTTACCTCTCATGTCTGAAGCAAGGGGGTGTTGAACCTGAGGCACCAGGCTAAAGTTTCCTTGGTGATATAAATAATTCTTTTTAATTTTTTTTTTTAGTGGGGCAATGAGGGTTAAGTGACTTGCCCAGTATCATACAACTAGTGTCAAGTGTCTGAGGCCAGATTTCAACTCAGGTCCTCCTGAATCCAATGCTGATGCTTTATCCACTGTGCCACTTAGCTGCCCCCTCAAATGTGATAATTTTTGTTTTGTTTTGCAGGGCAATGAGGGTTAAGTGACTTGCCCAGGGTCATACGGCTAATAAGTTTCAAGTGTCTGAGGCTGGATTTGAACTCAGGTCCTCCTGAATCCAGGGCCAGTGCTTTATCCACTGCGCCACCTAACTGCTCCCCGAATGTGATAATTGTTGTAAAGCCCTTTGCAAACCTTAAAGCTACCATCATTATCATAATCATTATTGTTATTGCTTGTTATCATTATTCCAATATTATCCACCTTCTCATGGCAAATATGTGGTTTCTTCCCAATCCCCTCATGGATTGGAATCAGAAGTGAAAGGGGCTGGGCAGTTCCCTCCAATTTTATTTTATTTTATTATTATTTTTGTTTTGCAGGGCAATGAAGGTTAAGTGACTTGCCCAGGGTCACAGAGCTAGTAAGTGTCAAGTGTCTGAGGCTGGATTTGAACTCAGGTCTTCCTGAATCCAGGGCCGGTGCTTTATCCTCTGTGCCACCTAGCTGCCTGATGTAAATAATTCTTAACAGACCAAGAAGAGATATAAAGGGTTTGGGATATGAGTAATAATGTGATCAGATCTCCTGCTAGTATACCGAAGCAGGGATTACTTCTTTTCTTAAGGGATTTGTGATTTCATTACTGTAGGGAAATTTCAGTGAAGATACCCCCTCTACCAAAGCAACCAAGTAGCAGCAAAGCTCCTAGCACATAGTAGGTGCTTTATACCATTTGCTGATTGCTTGATTTATTCCTCCCAACACCTGCCTAGATGTTATTTTTTTAATTATCAAGAAACATTTGATTCAATTACTTTAAGATTAGTAAATCTTCTGTTAATCTTTTTCTATTTGAAATATTTTATTTGTGTCATTGAGCAAAAATTCACCTTCTCACCCTCCCACCCCAACCCTGAGCCAATTGAGAATTAAAGAAAAGCAAAACTCCCATTAGAAACATGTTCTAGGGGGCAGCTAGGTTGCTCAGTGGATAAAGCACGGGCCCTGGATTCAGGAGAACTTGAGTTCAATTCCAGCCTCAGACACTTGACACTTACTAGCTGTGTGACCCTGGGCAAGTCACTTAACCCTCACCCCGCAAAAGAAAGAGGAAGGAAGGAAGGAAGAAAGGAAGGAAGGAAGGAAGGAAACACACTCTACTATTAATTGAGGCATCACAGTACAGTGGAAAGAGTGTTGCCCCTGGAATCAGAGAACCTGGTTCAAATCCCAGCTTTACCACTTACATAACCTTGGTCAAATTATCCAACTTCTTTGCAATGAGGGGGCTATCATCTTATATTTATCTTTGGGTAACTCACTTCACACACACACACACACACAGTCACAGTCACAATTTTCTCATCTGTAAAATGAGGGGATAAGGGTAGATGATTTCTAAGGTCCTATCTAGCTCTAAATCTATGAATCTAAGATTCTAATTTTTACTTACACTTTTTTGGTTTTATCTCATTGGCATTTCTTCTTTAAAATCTGTTTTCTTTTTTAGGTACATTTTAAATTTTGAATTTAACGCCAAAAATGAGCATTTCAACAAAAAGAGAATTGTACATGAAAACATGACTCTCTTTATTCCATTCTATTTGCTTTTCTATAAAAATACATAATCAATTCTATATGTTAATTTCAAAACTGTCCAACTTATCCAATGCTTCCTTTTGAACTTTCTTCCATTCTTTGGGGAGAATTAGGGAATTAAAAATATTTCAGTGGCCCTTCTCTTTTTCATGACATCATCATTGATAGGCAACCTCACACTGCCTACCCTCCCTCCCCCAAATTAAAAACAAAACAAATCAACATAGCCAAGCAAAAGAAATTTACATGGTAGCAATGTCCAAATATGTATCTTGTCTGCATCTTGAGTCCATTGTCTCTCAAGAGGTGGGTAACATGCTTCATAACGTGGGTCCTCAAGAGTTCTCATGTCTTTCACAGTTGTTTTTCTTTACAAATTGTTGTTACTG
Organism: Dromiciops gliroides; assembly: GCF_019393635.1. NCBI lineage: Eukaryota > Metazoa > Chordata > Mammalia > Microbiotheria > Microbiotheriidae > Dromiciops > Dromiciops gliroides. Next base: position 25,892,599 of record NC_057867.1, on the reverse strand, counting down.
TATAAATTGCTCTCCTGGTTCTGATCACTTTACTCTGCATCACTTCATATAAATCTTCCTGGGATTCTTTTTTGTCATTTCTTATGACACATTAATATAAAATGAACTCATATAGCACATTTTATTCAGCTATACCCTAACTAATGAGCATCCCCTCAGGTTCCAGTTATTTTCTCTTTTTTCCCTTCCCTTTTATTTCCCCTTCAGAATCAAGGAATTTGTTTTGCTTGTGGTCATTCCTTTCCTGGTATTGTTCTTCACCTTAAAGCTCCATCTGTCCCTAACTTTGCCTACCTTCCCATTGAGTTTGATTTTTTTGCAGGGCAGTGAGGGTTAAGTGACTTGCCCAGGGTCACACAGCTAGTAGGTGTCAAGTGTTTGAGGTCGGATTTGAACTCAGGTCTCTCCTGAATCCAGGGCCAGTGCTTTATCCACTGTGCCACACAGCTGCCCCTGAGTTTGATTTCTTTTTTACAGCAGAGTCTGTGTGTGTGTTTAACCTTCTTTTGTCCAGTTGAAACAAGAGTGAAACTCATCTGATGCTCATTCCACACTCCTCTTCATTTATGTTTGTTTGTTCTTCTTCTCATGAACTCCAATGATAAAAAATAGTAAATTTCATCCTCTCTCTCTTCCTCCTTTCTCCTCTAGTATCTTCTTTTTGCTCTGTGTTCCTTTTAAAACACTCTGGATGGAACCATTCTACCCCTCACTTTATTTTTCTTATTTAATTCCCTCAATGCTGAAGGGATACTTTGTTCTTTTCTCCCATTAGAATGTTAGCACTATATCATCATACAGCTCCTTCCAATAGCTCAAAAACATTTACTTTTTACTTACAAGTCCTCTATTACTTTAAAAATCTACTTCCTTCTGTAGGATTATACTCAGCTTTGCAGGGCAAGCTATATTTGCTTGTAAGCTTATCTCATTTGCCTTTTGGGACATTAAATACAAGCTCTCTAATTTTAGTAGAAACTGTCATGTCTTTTATGATTCAGATTGTGATCCCTTGATACTTGCACAGCCCCTCTCTAGGGAGTAGTAGTTTCTTTCATTTTGCCCCCCTTTTAGCATTTTAAAATTTTGATATGGGAAATCGGGATTCTGGCTATGACATTTATGGGATTATTCTTTGGGGGGTTTCTTTCAGGAGGTGACCAGTGGATTATTGCTATCTTCACTTTACCTTCTGATTCTAATAGATCTGGGCAGTGTTCATTTATGATTTCTTGAAATACAGTGGCTAGACTTTTATTATTATTATATTATTATTGTTTTCAGTGAGTCCAATGATTGCTTGATTATTTCTCCTTTATTTTTTTATCTATATCAGTTTTTTGATAAGAGGTATCTTTGATTTTCTTCTATTTAAAAAAAATCTCATTTGTGTCTACTATTTCTTGCTGTCTCACAGACACATTATTTTCTATTTGGTCTACTCTAACTTCCAGGAAGCCTGTTCCTTGGGTATGGTTTACCATTATCTGTTCTAAGCTATTCTCCCTCTAATTATTTCCTCCAGAGTTTTTATTTTTTATCTTTTGCTTCATTCTAAATATTTATATATTCTTTGTGAAAAAATCCATTTTTTTCAGCTGCTGCTTATAACTATTATGTATTTATTCTTGGGTTGGGTTTTGCGGTATCTCTGAATCTATGACAATTCTTTATAGTGTCTGGTGTCATCTTCTGTTTACTCATTCTTCCAGACTTAGTTTCTGAATTAGGCCTTTGTACCAGGGAAAGATCTGCCTCCTTCTGTGTTTTTTAAATGGAATAGTTGGCCATATAGCCACAAACTAGAAAGTAAATAAATTGGGGAGTAGATAAACAAACAAGGATATAGGCACATGAATATAATGGAACATTATTGTACTATAAGAAATGATAAAAGGGACCGTTTAAAAGGAAACTGGGAAGACCTGTATGAACTGATGCAGAGTGAAACGAGCCAGAACTGGGACAATAGTGCACACATTGGCAGCAATATTACATAGAAAAAAAAAACTTAGAAAGACTTGAATCTCTGATCACTGCAATGATAAACCACAAGTCCAGAAGTCTGAGGGTGAATCACACCACCTACCTGCTGCCAGAGAGATGATGGCCTAAAAATCCAGAATGAGGCATGCATTTTTAGACATGGCTAATGTGGGGGTTTATTTCCTGGACTGTGTATATTTTAATAACATTTTTTAAAGTGTGCCATTGGAGGGACAGAGAGAGGGGGATCTTATAAATGATTGTTTTTATTTTTTGTTTTGTTTTGTTTTGTTTCTGGGGTAATGAGGATAAAATGACTTGCCCAGGGTCATACAGCTAGTGTCAAGTGTCTGCGACTAGATTTGAACTCAGGTCCTCCTGAATCCAGGGCTAGTGCTTTATCCACTGCAGTGCCACCTAGCTGCCCCTTAAATGATTGTTTTTTAAAAAAAGATTGATTAGGGTGGTCAACTCTGCTTGGTCTAAACCTGGGGTACCTGGTTTCTGTGCTGACCTCCATCACTCTGGTGTTTGCCCACACTGAGAACCCTAGTAGGGCTTAGGAGCTTCTGGATATTGGAGGCCCTCCTATATTATCTTATAGCCCCTGGGGCTGAGTATCCTTGTCCGAGTGCTTGATGCTGCTATTTGTTTCCAGTATGCATTTCTATCCACCAAGTCATAGAAAGAGGAAGGCATTCTAAAAAGAATCTACCGAGCCCCATTCACATTTCCATGAAGAGCAGGGTTCTGGATACTACCAGCTATACACACTGATTACCCAGGATGGGGAGAAGAAAGGTCTGGGACCCCAGAGCCAGAAAATGCTGTGGCCAGAGCATTTGGTCAACCAACAAAGCTAAAGTGGTGATGGGAAGAAGAAACCAAAGACTTTGTATTATGGGTTTACTTTTTCCCTAGATAATTTAAGGCAAGAGAAAAGGTTCCAGACAATGCAAGGCCATTAATAACAGGTCTGAAATTAATGTTGGCTCTAAGCTGCCTGACACACTGAGCTCATTCCTCAGCTCAATCGTTAACAAGGGGAATAAAAGATGACATTTGGCTCATAAAGAAACAGTAAAATCCCCAAGAAATAGTTGCTGAGAGGCCTCTGAGAGCCCACAGGAGCAGGGCCCATAGGGTGGGGCCCTAGGGATGGGCCCTCAGAGCCATCAGCCCCCTGAAAGGAGAGCACAAACATCAAGGCTCCGCTACTTTTCCAGAGGGGAAGGAAGAAGGACAAACTCACATTTCTCCTGGAATGTCTCATAGTATGGGCCCTGGCTAATTAATGATCATTTTTTAAAATCCTAAATCAGAATCTTCTCCCAACTTGGCTCCCTTCTTGCACTCTGGCCTCTGCTCTTCTCTCTCCCAAGTTCCCCCATCATCTCCCTCAAGGGTCTACCTGACTCCCTTCCCTCTCCCCACTTCCTGAGGTCCACAGTCTCTTTTTACCCCAGGAAACTCTGTCTCCAGCGTTCCCCTCAGCCTCCACCTTGCTCCTCTCCATCTCACCCCTCAGTCTCCTTCTCTCTCTTCTCAGTGTCCCTTCCCTTGCCTTCCTGGGCATTCTCAGCCCCATCCTTTCCTGTGCCCTCTCCCTGCTCCATCGTCCCTCCCTTCCTCCCCACAGTGATTCCTCCAGCCCCTAAGCTCTTCCTCTTTATTATAGCAATAACCCATCTAGAGCAGAAGTCATTGAGTCCAAACCCTGCCCCCACAGCTTACAAATAAGGCAACTGAGACCCAGGAACTAAGAGTGATTTTCCTACAGTCATATATAAGATCATAGATCTAGAGCTGGAAGGAACTTCAGAGGTCATCTGTTCCAACTCTTTTTTTAAAGAGGAGGAAACTGAGGCACAGGGAGGGGAAGGGACTTGCCTAGGGTCACACATAGACCTAGAGCTGGAAGGGCCCTCATAGGTCTTTGACTCTAACCCTTTCACTTCACAGATGAGTCAGTCAGCAAGTATTTATTAAGTGCTCACTGTATACCGGGTACTCTTCTAAGGGCTTGGGGTACAAGGCAAGGCACATTCTAGTGCCTGCTCTTAAGGAGCTCAATCTAACGGGAGACACATGCAAACAAGACAAAAGGGAAGTGATTGGTCCAAGATCACATATAGGAAGGAGGGATGGTGGTGAAAGGGAACAAGTATATATTAAGTACCTACTATGCATCAGGCACTCTGCCAAGTGCTTTTTACACATATTGTCTCAGTACTATATAGACCTCTCTTGGGGACAGCTAGGTGGCGCAGTGGATAAAGCACTTGCCCTGGATTCAGGAGGACCTGAGTTCAAATCTGGCCTCAGACACTTGACACTAGCTTTGTAACCCTGGCCAAGTCACTTAACCCTCAGTGTCCCACAAACAAACAAACAAAAAAATTAAAAATACTATATAGGTCTCAGATTTTATTTGTGTGAGAACCCCTGTTGTAGAAGAGAGATCTTTGGCTCCGGTACTAGAGGAACTCGGTTCAAATCTTGCTTCATATATTTTCTTTTTTCATTCTTTCTTTTTTGTGGGGCAATGAGGGTTAAGTGACTTGCCCAAGGTCACACAGCTAGTAAGTGTCAAAAGTCTGAGGTCGGATTTGAAATCAGGTTCTCCTGACTCCAGGGCCAGTACTTTATCTACTGCAGCGCCACCTAGCTGCTCTACATATTGTCTCATTTAATATTCACAACAACCCTGCAAAGTAGGTGCTATTATGATCCTCATTTCGCAGCTGAGGAAACTGAGCCAGAGAAAGGTAAAGTGACTTGCCCAAGGTCACACAGCTAATAAATATCTGAGCCTGGATTTGAACTCAGGGCTTCCTGACTCTGCCCAATATTCTATCCATTGTGCCATTGGCTACCCTAGATCTAGAGCTGGAAGGGACCTCGGAGGCCATCTAGCCCAAACCCTTCATTTTTATAGAAAGGGAAACTGAGACCCAGCGAGAAGTGACTTGCCCAGGGTCCCACAGGAGAAAGCAGAAGAGGCAGGATCAGAATTCATGTCCCATGATTCCAAATTCAGCCTTCTTTCTACTCTTTCAGAGAGGTAAATGCCTAGGAAAACTTTCCTATTGCAATAGTAAAAGGCAATGGGCTGCTTCCATAGGCAGTGATTGGGCTTGTCCTCAGTAGAAGCATTTGAATGCAGGCCCATTGGGCCAGCAGGCTTGGTGTAGAAGAGTCCTAACCAGGTACAGGCTGGAAAGCATGGCCCTGAGCCTCTCCAGACTCTGGGATTGGGATACCCACCCAGCTCAGGTTCCCCCATCATCCAGGATGTCTTCACTGGTACTGGCCTCACCCCTCACTCTTGCTCCCCCCCAAGCTGATCAGAGTCTGTCTCTTCACCCTCCTCTAGCTGTATCTCTTCAGTGGCCTCACTCTCCCTTGTGCCATTACTGACTCCCCCATCTCCTTTTCCTTCTAACACCGCCAAGGCTGGGCTCAAGCCATTTTGGAGAATCGGATTTTCTTGACAGCATGGCAGTCTGCAGGTAGCTAATCCACAATGAGCTGAGTCATGGCCTTCGCAGTTATTTCTCCCACAAAGTCACCTGACTATGGATGGTGGGTCAAGGCAGTACTTACTTCCAACCCAGCCTCAGTTCCAAACTGCTGCCCTCTGTCTACAAGAAATCAGATGGATGCTAGGCTCTAAGTCCCTTCCTCAGTTTCCCAGAACTGACCCATAGTTCCATAGCAGCAGATCCGGCATTCTCTTTTCACCTCCTCTCTAAGTGTCTCTAAGGGTCCTTTAGTGACCTGATCCCTCCCCAACTCCCCCTCATTTGCTCCCTCATCTCTTTTTACCTGGAATACTAATCTCAGGATTCAAGACCTAGAGCTGGACAGGACCTCAGAAGCCATCCAGGCCTCTTACTTTACAAAGGAGGAAACTGAGTCCCAGAAAAAGGAAACAACACCAAGAGGGTCTTAAATCAAGATCCAGAAGCGACCTCAGAGGCTGTCTAGTAACCCTCTCATTTTATAGATTGGAATACTGAGGCCAGAGAGAGATGTGGCGATGGTTTGCCCAAATTCTATCTGAGGCAGGTTTTGAACCCTGACCCTCTAATACAAGAACAAGTGCAGTTTCCATTGTGCCAAGCTGCTTCCTTATGGCACTAGCTGCCTTTGCTCTGTTGCCCAAGTGAGTGATTCTCTGAATCCAAGTGCATTCTCACAATGCCTCACTCCTCTACTCAAAATCTTCAGTTGCCTCCCTTCCTATCATCAACAAAATGCTTCAGACTCCTAACTCTGGGATTCAAATCCCCCTTCTGCGGCCCCAATCTGGACTCAACCTACTTGCTTGGCCTTATTGTTTACTATTCTCCTTCATGTTTTCAATATTCCAGCCAAACTGGCCTCATTCTCTTCCTTCCCCTTCCCACTTTGCTGGCTCTGTTCCATTCACCTCTTGCCTGTGATCAGAACAGCTCTCCCTGATTGACTTCAGAAGTGGGTTATTTGGGAGTCTTTTGAGAAGTATCTCTTGTGTCAAAAGGAAATATAGCACTTAAGCAGTGGCTAGCAGAGCATTGGACTTGGAGTCAAGAAAGAAGATCTGGGTTCAAATCCCACCTCAAACCATTGTTAACAATGTGACTCTTGGGCCAGCTAGGTGGTGCAGTGGATAGAGCACTGACCCTGGAGTCAGGAACACTTGAGTTCAAATCCGGCCTCAGACACTTGACACTTAACCACAATTGCCTCAAAAAAACAAACAAAAAAATAACAACAATGTGACTCTTTTGGGGGGCAGCTAGGTGGCGCAGTAGATAGAGTACCAGCCCTGGATTCAGGAGGACCTGAGTTCAAATCCAGCCTCAGACACTTGACACTTACCAGCTGTGTGACCCTGGGCAAGTCACTTAACCCTCATTGCCCTGTCCCCCAAAAAAACCCCAATGTGACTCTTTTCAAGCCACTTCATCTCCCCAGGCCTCAGTTTCCTCAATCATAAAATAAGGGATTTGATGGATGACTATAATAAGTAAAATCTATAATAAGTAAAATCCCTTCTAGCTCTAAATATGTGTTCTAAGTTTTATTTTTTCAAAACTAGACTCTGGGACTGAGAGAAGCATTAGAGCTGTCGAGAAATGATTGCTGACCCTCCAGGCTTGCTTGTTCATTCCTAATCCAGTTCTCCTATTGGGTGTGAGCCTTGTTGCAGGAGGAGTACAGGATGGTGGAAGGGAGCCTATGTATTAAAACATCACAGAGGGGGCAGCTAGGTGGCACAGTAGATAAAGCACTGGCCCTGGATTCAGGAGGACCTGAGTTCAAATCTGGACTTAGACACTTGACACTAACTGTGTGACCCATGGCAAGTCACTTAACCCTCATTGCCCAGCAAAAACCCCAACAAAAACAAAAACAAAAAATCACAGAAACCTTAGCCTCTCTGGAAGGCTGGCATTGACCTATTGGTACACTTGAACTGTTTACTGTTTCTTCATCAATTAACAGAAGAAAATGGGACATAGACTTTTCAAAATAAGAGGAAGATAATTAAGGGTTAGCATATTCGTGTTGCAGCAAAATGACTTCACAGAAGAGCATAGAGACTGATAGATGGATAGATGGATGGACAGACAGAGCATCTGTTAAATGGTTACAATGTGCCAGGAACTATGCTAAGCCCTGGGGATAAAAATACAGGTAAAATGATAGTCCTCCCCATCAAAGAGCTTACATTCTAATAGGGCTAGGAGTTGGAAAGCAGGAGTCTTCAAGGGCTGGGATAATATCCCCACAAAGGAAGAAGTAAAGTAGGGAGAATGAGGAGTGGAGCCAGGAATACATGAACCTGGATACAACATGAAAATGGTTGGTGTTGACAATAATAGAAGGTCTCAGAACAGCTTTGTAACACTCACTTTGCCATCCATTGTGTTAGCTATCAAGTTTTGTGCAAATTGCTAGAGACTGATGGACATATTATTTGAAACTGTATAGTTTGTTATCTCCTTCAATGTTAATAAGTAGAAAGATGTCCTTTGAAATAACACTTTAAAATCTGAAATATTCGCTAAATGGGTCAAGCAAACTTTTGTGCTGCCAGTAACTGAATTTATATCCCAGGTAAATTCACTTATTCAGTCAACAAATACTGGTCAAGCACTTCCACTGTGCTGTTTGTTAGGGAAAGAACGAAGGTAAAATGTACTGTTGTACTTTTGAAATAATTGGCCCATAAGCTTCTCAGTGACATTACAGTCTCCTTATGGTGAAAACGAGGCATCTAGGTGATGCAGTGGATAGACCACTGGTCCTGGAATCTTGAGGATCTGAGTTCAAATCCAGCCTCAGACACTTACTAGCAGTGTGACCCTGGGCAAGTCATTTAACCCTGTCTGCCTCAGTTTCCTCATCTGTAGAAATGAGCTACAGAAGGAAATGGCAAACCACTCCAGCATCTTTGCCAAGAAAACCCTAAATGGAGTCATGGAGCATCGGACATGACTGAAAAACAACAGAATGAGATGGATAGATAGTATCATGGAAACAGTGAACATGAACTTGGACAGACTTCAAGAGAAATCGGAGGATAGAAGGGCCTGATGTGCTCTGATCCATGGGGTCAAAAAATGTTGGACACACCTGAATGATTAAACAACAAAAATGGTCACAAAGACACACAAATTCAGACAAACTTCAACCTGGCACTTTTCTGCATGCTCATGTTTATATAGAGATCAAGAAAAGTTTGAAAGTTAAAATTGTATTTTTTTTCATTTCAATGTTTAATTTAATTTAAATGCTGAAGTTATATTTTTAATTTAAATTTTTAATGACTCCATTGTGCACTGTCACTCTCAAGATAGAACTGATCATTTGCTCTATTAACATACCTTGAAGAAATGGAGTGAGAATGGTTTTCAGATCAAACGTCTTTAATAACTTAAGTACAGTCTATAATAAGTAAAACCTTAAAGCCTGAAGCAAGGGCATGCCAGACTAACCTCATGTTCTTTTCTGACAGTTATGTAATTAGTAGATCATAGAAATCCTTCTGATCTAGTTTACCTCAATTTGAGCAAAGCTCTTGATAAAATATCTTATGCAATTCGTCAGGAGATGTAAAGATATAGGTTGGACAAAATAGAATTAAATGATTTCTGAACTGGGTAGATGGCTGAGTTCCAAGAATAATTACCAATAATGAAATGTCAACAAGGCAGAAGGTCTCCAGTAGAGTACCCTAGAGATCTGTATGCGGCCCTAGGCTGTTTAACATTTCCATCAGTGACTTGGATAAAGGAATTCAATCATCATTGTCAGAATAGCCAGCCTTTATATTGAGCTTTTTTTTCCCACAACTCACATTACAAATAGTATCTCATTTGATTCCTCAACAACCTGCAAGGGTGATAAGGAAACCGAGGCAGACAGAAATCAAGTGAATTGCCCAGGATCACACAGCCAGGGAGTGAGGCTAGATTTGAACTTGGGTCTTCCTGACTCCAGGGCCAAGGTGTTGCCTCCTCGAATTAGCAATTCACACAAAGTTTGATAGCTAACACAATGGATGACAGTGAGTGTTACATAGCTGTTCTGACACCTTCTATTATTGTCAAGACCAACCATTTTCATGTTGTACCCAGGTTCACGTATTCCTGGCTCCACTCCTCATTCTCCCTATTTTACTTCTTCCTTTGTGGGGATATTATCCCAGCCCTCGAAGGCTCCTGCTTTCCAACTCCTAGCCCCATTAGAATGTAGGCTCTTTGATGGGGAGGACTATCCTTTTACTTGTATTTTTATCCCCAGGGCTTAGCATAGTTCCTGGCACATTGTAACCATTCAACAGATGCTCTGTCTGTCCGTCCATCCATCGGTTCATCTGTGTATCTATATTTCTGTCTGTCTTGCTATCACTCTATCTATCCTTAGTCAAATATACTTAACCCTAACCCATACTGTTCTGGCCTATTGAAACACTCATTAACTACTTTGCTTATTTGCTCATTAACTACTCTGCTTATTCGCTCATTAGCTACTTTGCTTAGCTATTTTCCATTTGATGGACATCAGCTTTGTAGTCCTTTGCCAGCATAAAAAAGTGTCAATATGAATGTTTGGGTATATATAGTATACTTCTTTCTGTCTTTGACCTCCTTGGGGTAAATGCCTAGTGGTAAAATCTCTGGGTCAAAGGATATATGCCTTTTAGCCATTCTTTTAGCATAATTCTGAATTTCTTTCCATGGTGTTTGGACCATGGAAACCAAGAGCATACTGATGTGCCTGTCTTTTCACAGCTCCTTCAGCATTGACTAGTCTCATCTTTGTCATCTTTGGAAATCTGTTAAATGTGAAGTAAAACCTCAGGGTTACTTTGACTTCCATTTTTCTCAGTATCAGTGATTTGGAGCAATCATTAATTTGCAATTCCTCTTTTGAGAATCCGCCAATAGGCATTTATTTTTGTTTGTTTTTTGTTTTTTGTTGAGCAATGAGGGTTAAGTGACTTGCTCAGGGTCACACAGCTAGTAAATGTCAAGTGCCTGAGGCCGGATTTTAACTCAGGTCCTCCTGAATCCAGGGCCAGTGCTTTATCCACTGTGCCACCTAGCTGCCCCTCCAATAGGTATTTATTAAGCACCTACTGTATGCCAGGTACTGGCTACCATGGTAGGTGGTAAGGATCCAAAGACAAAAATGAAAAAAAATCCCTGCCTTAAAGATTTAATCTTCTAGTACCAGATTTATCATGGACATAAATAATTGTATGCAAGAGTGTGCTGTTAAATGTTTAACAACAGAGATATGTTTAAGAATATCATTTTGTTTGTTTGTTTTGTGGAGCAGTGAGGGTTAAGTGACTTGCCCAGGGTCACACAGCTAGTTAAGCATCAAGTGTCTGAGGCCAGATTTGAACTCAGGTCCTCCTGAATCCAGGGCCAAAGCTTTATCCACTGCAGCACCACCTAGCTTCCCCCAAGAATATAATTTTAGCAGCTGTGTGTATGATAAATTAGAGGAGGGAGAAATTAGAGACAAGAGACCAATTAAAAGGCTATTGCAATAGTCTAGGCAAAAGGTGATAAAGGCCTCATCTAAGATGGTGGCTATATAAATAGTATGTGAGGTGTATGCAAGAGATATTGTGGAAGAAGGAGTAACAAGACATAGGCAACTCATTGGATCCATTGTTTCCAGATTAGGGAAAATGTCTTGATTTTTTGTTGGTTTGTTTGGAGGGTGGCATGTCAAAGATGACCCCAAGGTTGCAAACCTGTTTATTAAATGGAGGATGGTGATGCCTTTAACATATAGAGGAACTTTCAGAAGAGGGATAAGGTTTAGAGGAAAGATAATTAGTGCTTTTTTTGGATTTCTGAGTTTCAGATGCTTTTGTAAGAACAACTTGACTCGGGCCAGTCCCCTGTTGGTTTATATTCAACATTAAAACTAATATAAACATACTTAGAAGATCTGATAGCAAACAAAAGGTGATTTGCTTAGCCATATTAGGGGAAGGATATTCAACAAGATATTTAACAAGGACACCATGATTCAACTGAGTGGAGTTCCCTTGCTTCAGTGTTGCCCATGGCAGACTGCTGGTCAAGAATGAAGGAGGAACTGAAGTTCCTCCTGTTTTTTTTTTTCATTCAGGTAACCAAGAAGTGATTTCAGTGCCACCAGACTTTAGTCAAATGATCTGATTCAGTCTTGAGAATAGCTTCAATACTTTTGAAGTATATTACCACTTCTGTGGTCATACTTCTTATTTGTACTAGACTAACAAGTTAGGATTGTAATTCTGAATAGCTAAGGTTTATATTACTCTTGCTCATGAGCCCCCATCTGGTGTGTTCTCTAACCCATGGCCATCAATTAGCTTTTATAAAGGGATAGGTACTGAAAAAATATAGAAGAAAAGAAGGTACAAAACACTTTTCTCACTCCCAAACCAGACACTCACTCTCTTCCTGGGGAGAGTGGGCTCAAATTTAAAGCATAAAAGTGGTGAGGCATATGTGTAGAAAACACAAGCATTTGAGGGGTACCTTGTGACACCTGGCCCTGGGAGTCTTTTCATTCTTTGTGGAGTCTCTACCAAGTTCACTTTGGGACATTGCATCAATCAGAAAAGAATAAGCTCAAAAGAAACTGAAGTTCCATCTGCTAGGTAGAGAAAAGTGAGTATTCTCCCTGCCCCCAAGCCACTAAAAGTAATCTTCACTTGAAAGTCACCAGGAAAGATCGTACCTTGGAAACTTTGGTATGCACACTCATTTCCAGATCAGTCTGTGCTGAGTCATCTGTTTTCTGGCTCTTCCTCAACCAAGTAGAAGACTTTTTATCATCGCACAATACCAACCCTGAATCACCATGGCTGAAACTGGCTTCCAAACTTCCAAATGTTAGATTGGCAGAAAACAGAAAATGTGGATCATGCTCTATATAATCCATCAGGCAAGGCTAATCTGATTAATGGCTCAAGGACTAGGCCCTCCTTGTCTTCTCCCTGTCCCCATTACATAAGGAGGAAAACCAGCCTGGCCTACATGGCAGATAGTCACAGAGCCCTGCAGGATATTTAGTTCAAAATGTCCAATATAGAGTTGGTTATTTAGGACTCTAGCTCAGGAGAGAAGGTAGGGATGGGGAATGGTTTATTCATATCTTCTGACCATTGAGGGAGGCTCTTGGTCTTGCATATTTACATTAATTCTTTATTTAGCTTGAATCAAACTCTTATGGGAAATATTTAATGACAAGGTTAAAAAAAAGAATCGAAAGGCTCCCTTCTCATCTTAGTGGTATTGATTTTAAATAAGAGCTTTTCAACTTCATGTAATAAAAATAATCTCTGTTGTCCTTTGTAATCATCATTAACCCTTGCCTGGTTAAAAGTTTCCTAGGCATAGCTGTGAAAGATATCTGCTCTAGCTTGCTATTTTTAATGTATGACCTTTTATATTCATAAATATATTCATATATATGAAATATATACACATATGCCTATATAGTCATGTATTCATTTTTGAGCTTATTATAATATATGGTGTGGGACAGCTAGGTGGTGCACTAAGCAGAGCACTGGCCCTGGAGTTGGAAGGATCTGAGTTCAACTCTCGCCTCAGACACTTACTAGCTGCATGACCCTGGGCAAGTTACTTCACCATGATTACCTTAAACATCTGGGACCATCTCCAGTCATCCTGATGTATATCTTGCCATTGGACCCAGACGGCTCTGGAGGAAAGAGTGAGTCCAATGACCTTGCACAGCCCTCCCTCAATTCAATCCAACAGCAACAACAATATATGGTGTAAGGTGTTGGTCTAAAACCAATTTCTGCCAAATTTCTGTCTGGTTCTCTGCATTGACCTTTAAAAAGAGACTCTACCAGCTGGTTCCAATTTACCCATCAAGCTTTATCTCTGACTTCTTCACATTTATTAGACATTACGGCCTTCTTATCCAGCCCTCTCTTGTCTCTATGTTTTTGCCCACACCATCCCCCAACCATTGCTCCATCTGTTGAAATCCATCCCTTCATTTATGGCCCAGCTCAGGTGCCACCTCCTCCATGAAGACATTTCATAGCACTGATCGTATTCTTTAGTATATCATGGCTAATATACATATGTTTTCTCCTCTTAGTGTATCAGGGACTGGATTATATGTTTGTATCCCCAGAATTAAAGACAGGGCGTTCAACCTAGCAGGTGCTTAATAAATGTTTGTTGAATTTTGTTGTGGTTCTGAGGCCCCTTCAAGTCCTAACACTCTTTGGCCTAATGCCTCTTGAGCTCTGGCATTTTGTTCTAAGATCTTTTCCAGCTCTTACATCCTGTGTTCTAAGTCCCCTACTCCTACCTAAGCTCTGATATTCCCTGTTCTAAGGTCCCTTCTATATTCTAAGGTCTCTCCCAGCCATGATGGTCTATGTTCTAAAGTTCCCCCCACCAGCTCTGATGTTTTGTGTTCTAAGTCCCCTTCCAGCTCTAACATTCTTTATCCCAAGACTTTTCTCAGCTCTGACATTCCCTGTTCTCAGGCCCCTCCTAGTTCTGACATTCCCTGTTTTAAGTCCCCTCCAAGCTCTGACATTCTCTGTTCTAAAGCCTCTCCCAGCTCTACATTCTGGGTTCTAAGGCCCCACACAATTCTACATTCCCTGTTCTCAGGCCCCTCCTAGTTCTGACATTCCCTGTTCTCAGGCCCCTCCTAGTTCTGACATTCTCTGCTCTAAGGACCCTTCCAGCTCTGATAGTCTCTAACTGTATATGACTCAGGATTGGATTGAAAACTCACTGAGGTTGGGATAAGTTCCACTGTGTTGTGTCCTCACCCCTTCATCCTATACTGCCTAATACGCTGTGATAGGTAATTGTTCATTCATTGAACAAAGATATATGCCTCTCCACCCCTCAAACAACTGGTGACCTGAGCTCCCCACACAATAAAGGGACCACTCATGCCATACAGAGAGAATGACAATAGCAGTCATCCAGTTATCCCCTAAGGCTCTGGGACAACACTCCAAAGAGCATGATATAAAGGTTTCCATTGTACTTTCTTTTTCTTTCTTTCTTTTTTTTTATTTTTAGTGAGGCAATTGGGGTTTAAGTGACTTGCCCAGGGTCACACAGCTAGTAAGTGTTAAGTGTCTGAGGCCACATTTGAACTCAGGAACTCCTGACTCCAGGGCTGGTGCTCTATCTACTGCGCCACCTAGCTGCCCCCTCCATTGTACTTTCAACATTCATTTGAAACTACTGATTAATCTTCACATTTTTTTTGCAAGGGAATAATATACTTCATCTTTTTTTCTTTCCCTTCAACCCTATCTTACAGGGGGTGAAACAGACACAGAGACCAAGTGACATCCCCAGGACCACGCAGCACATCAATGGCCAAGCAGGCACAAAATCCAGGTGTCCTGAGATCCAGGCCAGTGTCTTTTTTTCTAGCTGCCACAGCTACCCTAACTCAGCTGCGTAGAGTAAGTAAGAAGGTTTCTCTGCCTGGGCTCCAGGTAATGAACTTGCCAAGATTGGGTCATTCTTTACTTCACTTATGAAGCCAAGTTATTGGAAATCTCTTCCTCTGGTTGTCTGAGTCATAGAGCCATTATCAATCACCCAGTGTGAATTATTAAATGATTTTCAAGTGATATGAAATCAGCCAGGCTGAAAACAAGCTACTCCAATCTGCCCAGTCCACTTCAAGGGCTGCTTGAGCCTTCATTTCTCCCCTTCCCAAACAGAAAAACCTCCATCTTCCCCCTGTGTGTATGCAGGGTCCTGCTTCCCTCTTTCTTTTCCCAGTAAGACCACTCCCAAGCAGAGAGGCCTCTATTCTCCCCCAACCCTGCCCAGAACAGGTGCCTCCATTTCCCTCTTTCACAGACTTGGGGCCTCTTTCTCTTCTCTCTCTACCTCATCTGACCACTCCCAGACAGAATAGGCCTCTCATGCCCCCTCCTCAGATGCCACCTCCTCAGACTGATCTCAAGGGTTTTCTTTTCTGTTGTTTTTTTTTACCTTTACAAAACCCCCTGGTTGGGAAGGGTGCAAAGCTTAGCCCAAGGTCCTCTGCCTTCCCACATTCAGCCTTGGGGCAGGGCCTCTGTCCATGGACTTAGAAGTTGTGGTGCCAAACTTCATGGACAATTCAATACAATAGAAATGGAAAGGAAAGACAGTGGTCTGATAGAATGACTATTTGCTTCCCTCTCCCTTTCCTTCTCCAATAGTCACTTGCAGAGTCTGGTACTGAATGCCCTTATCTTGGAGTTGAGGGCAACAATGTTCAGGCGCCCTCAAAACCAAGCAAAGAGTGTTTTTCAATCTGTGGTTGCAAATCTAAACCAGATGAGTAGACTTCAATCACACTCATGGGCAAAACTATAGTGCCCTGGGCCTTGTGGGCACCATTTAGGAACACTTAGAATGGTAGGGACCAGGTGCCCACCAGCATGACTATCAGGAAGTAGTATCAAAAGATCCTGTATTTGGAACTGGGAGAGATCTCAGGGGTCACCTAGTCTAGCTCCCTAATTTTACAGAGAACTATATTGAGGTTTAGAGAGGTGATTAGAATTTTAAAAATGATTCCATCAGAACTAAGTAGCAGAGTGAGAGATGACAATACCAGAGGACAGCAATAGCTCTGAGGGGGAGCAAGCAGTAGTGCTGAAGGCATAGAAGGGCCTCTGACTAAGGAATGTGAGTCACTCTGGCCAGGAGGATTCTCTGACTATAAATTCCCCATGTATGTTCCCCTCCCATTCATATTCACTGGTCTCACCTGTTCACTGCATGTGTCCCCCTTTCAGTATACTCTTGTGTTTTTTTGTGATTTCTTATCATTTTTTTTTTGCTTTTCTATTCACTACATATCTTTTGCTTTGAACTAACAAGCCTTCTAACTGGCTGGTAAAAGAAATAGACTGGTGGAGGCTCATGAGCTGAGGTGAGCTGAGGTCTTTAAGTAGATAATGGCCTACAATGTGGTCTTGGAGTAGCTTTTAGGGAACTGACAATTTTGATATTCTTTTTTTTTTCATCAATTTTTTAAAACTTTGTGTTCCAACTTCTCTTCCTCCTTCCCTTCCCACCCCCCACCCACAAGAACTCAAGCAATTCAAAATAAGTTATACATGAGTACTTATAGAAAACATTCCCACATTAGCTAGGTTGTGAGAGAAAACAATTAAAAAAACAAAACTTCAGATTACAGAATTGTCAAAAAAATTTTTTTAATGTGTTTCTATCTGTTTTCAGATACCATCAATTTTTTCTTTTTTTTAAATTAATAAAGTATTTTATTTTTTCCCGTTACATGTAAAGATAGTTCTCAACTTTTGTTTATACAAGCTTTCCAATTTCAGATTTTTTTCCCTCCCTCCCCTCCCTCCTCCCTCCCCTAGACAGCAGGTAATCTGATATAGGTTTTTATATATATAATTATATATATACATAATATTAAACATATTTCTGCATTAGTCATGTGATAAGAGAAAAATCAGAGCAATGATGAAAAACCTCAAAATACAAAAACATCAGCACCAAAAACAAAAGAAATAGTATGGTTCATTCAGCATCTATACTCCATAGTTCTTTTTTTTCCCTGGATTTGGAGATCCTCTTCTATCATGAGTTCCCTGGAACTCTTCTGTACCATTGCATTGGTGAGAAGAATATAGTCCATCACAGTAGATCAACACTCAATGTTGATGATACTGTGTACAATGTTCTTCTGGTTCTGCTCATCTCACTCATCATCAGCCCACGCAAGACCCTCCAGGTTTCTCTGAACTCCTCCTGCTCATTGTTTCTTACAGCACAATAGTATTCCATTGTATTCATATACCACAACTTGTCCAGCCATTCCCCAATTGATGGGGATCCCCTCAACTTCCAATTCCTTGCCACTACACAAAGAGCAGCTATAAATATTTTTGTACATGTGGGTCCCTTTCCCCTTTCCATGATTTCTTTGGGCAAAAGATCCAAAAGTGGTATTTCTGGGTCAAAGGGTATGCACAGCTTTATCGCCCTTTGGGCATAATTCCAAATTGCTCTCCAGAATGGTTGGATCATTTCACAGCTCCACCAACAATGCATTAGTGTTCCAATTTTTCCACACCTTCTCCAACATTTATTATTTTCCTTTTTTGTCATATTAGCCAATCTGATAGGTGTCAGGTGGTACCTCAGAGTTGTTTTAATTTGCATTTCTCTAATCAATAGTGATTTAGATAATTTTTTCATATGGCAATAGATAGCTTTGACTTCTTGATCAGAAAACTGCCTGTTCATATCCTTTGACCATTTCTCAATTGGGGAATGACTTGTATTCCTATAAATTTGATTTAGTTCCCTATATATTTTAGAAATGAGGCCTTTATCAGAAGTACTGGCCATAAAAATTGTTTCCCAGCTTTCTGCCTCCATTCTAATTTTGGATGCATTGCTTCTGTTTGTACAAATCAATTTTTTCTTTGTAGATGGATTGCAATTTTCATAAGTCCTTCAGGGTTATATTGGATCATTGCCTTGCTGAAAATAACCACATCCTTCCCAGCAGATCATCTTACATTATTGTTGTTATTTTGTATACATTACATTTCACTCTGCTTCAGTTTATGTAGGTCTTTCCAGGTTTTTCTGATAGTATCCTGTTCATCATAACCTGTATATAGTACCTTAAACTTGATAGAGAATTTTCTTCATAATAGCCCATCAAAGTAGGTACCATACGTTTTGCCATTATAATCAATCATTGTAACTATTTCCCTCCATCCTATTCCCTTCTCATGATATTTACTCTATTTTCTATCTTCTTTTAACCTATTCCTCCTCAAAAGTGTTTTACTTCTGACTGTCCCTTCCCCCGCTCTGTACCCTCTTTGTTCACCCTTCCCTCCTTTTCCTCTTTCCCTCCTAACTTTCCTGTAGGGTTAAATAGATTACTCCTCCCACTTGGATATGAATGTTATTCCCTCCTTGAGCCCACTCTGATGAGATTAAGATCTTTGAGCTAATTCTGTGCTCTAAACTTTTCTTCCTCCTTCCTCAATTCTCCCTATGAAATCAAGCAATTCAATATGTGATACTTGTGCAGTAATGCAGAACATCTTCACCTTCCTCAAAAGTGTTTTGCTTTTTACTGTTCTATCCCTGAATCTGCCCTTCCCTCCTTCTCCTCTTCTCACCCCACTCCTTATCTCCTGCCCCTCCCTCAGGGCAAAAATATATTACTATACCTACTTGTGTATGTATATTAGCCCCTCTTTGAGCCAATTCTGATGATATTAAGGTTCACTCACTCCCCCACTCCTTCCCCCTCTTCCCCTCCCCTCCATAAGCTTTTTTCTTGTTTCCTTCATGTGAACTACCTCTCCCCAGACCATTTATCCCCTTCCCCTTCCCCCAATCTATTCCTTTTACACCTCAACCTTATTTTAACGATGTCATCATGGGTTAATTAGGTGGCACAGTGGACAAAGCACCAGCCCTGGACCCAGGAGACCCCAAGCCCAAATCTGGTCCCAGACATAAGACACCCCACCCTGTTTGCCTCACAAAAAACAAAACATAAATTCTTTACAGATATCATCCCTTCATATTCAGTTCAGACCTGTGTCTTCTGTGAATTCCTTACTGAGAAAGTTCTTATGAGTTTGCTGAAAGTCCTCTTTTTCATTTAAGTCCCATTTTTCCTCTGAAAGATTATACACAGTTTTTCTGGGTAGGCGATTCTTGGCTGTAGTCCCAGTTTCTTTGCCCTCTGGAATATCATATTCCATGCCCTCCAGTCCTTTAATGTAGATGCTGCTAGATCTTGTTTTAGCCTTATTGGAGCTCCACAGTATTTGAATTCCTTTTTTCTAGCTGCTTGCAATATTTTCTCCTTGACCTGGGAGCTCTGGAATTTGGCTATAATATTCCTGGAGGTTTTCCTTTTGGAATCTCTTTCAGGAGGTGATCGGTAGATTCTTTCAATTTCTATTTTGCCTTCTGCTTCTAGAATATCAGGGCAATTTTCCCTGACAATCTCTTGGAGGATGGTTTCTAAGCTCTTATTTTGGTCATGGTTTTCAGGTAGTCCAATGATTTTCAAATTATCTCTCCTGGATCTGCTTTCCAGGTCAGCTGTTTTTCCAAAGAGATATTTCATATCACCCTCTATTTTTTAATTCAGTTGGATTTGCTTTAATGTGTCTTGGTTTTGCATAAAATCACTAGCTTCCATTTGTTCAATCCTAATTCTTAGGCAATTATTTTCTCGAGAGAACTCTTCTATTTCTTTTCCCATTTGGCTTTTCAAACTGTTGGCTTTTTTCTCATGACTTTCCTACATTGCTCTTGTTTCTCTTTCCATTCTTTCCTCCATCTCTCTAAATCTTCCTTCTATCTCTCCTACTTTCTCTTCAAAGTCCCTTTTGAGTGCTTCCATGGTCTGAGACCAGTTCATATTTTTCTTGGAAGCTTTGAATGTTGGAGCTTTGACTTTGTTATTATCTTCTTCTGAGGGTGTATTATAGTCCACTTTTCCACCAAAGAAGTTTTCAATGCTCTGCTGCTTTCTCTGCCTACTCATTTTGGCCATCTATTTCTTAGCTTTTAACTCCTTCTTAAAGTGTAGCACTGCTTCCAGGACACACTGTTCGAGCTACAGCATGGCCCAGAGGGTGATTGGGCTTCTTCTCAGCCTGCCTGGCCTGTGAGTAACCACGGCCACTTTCTTTTTGACCCAGAAACAGAAATCTGATTGAACTCTGATTCTCTATGGTCAGAAGCTTGGCTTGTCTGTGCCCCTCCCCCACTGGGCCACCACCACTCAATTCAGCCCACTGATTCAGAACCAGGGCACTTTGCCCCAACTCCAGCAGAGACTGCCTCTACTCCACCCCACCCTACTGCCGAACCCCCTCACCAGTCTGCAATCTGAGCCTCAGAATATGCTGGTGCTGAAGACTATGAGGCATTCTGGAAGCACTGTCTGTTCCTGGCTGGGTCTGGACTGCACACTGAGCTGTTCAGCTTGATTAGTAGGTGATTGCAATTGCCCTCTTTTGCTGAAAAATAGTCTCACTCTGTTCTTATGTGCATTAGATTGCTCTGGGTTTGTTTTTTTTTTTACTGCATTATTTGGGAGTGAGTGGATAGGTTTATCTGGAGCTTGTGGGAGTCACAGCCTCTCCTCCACCATCTTGGCTCCACCCTCGACAATTTTGATATTCTGTAGCAACTTTATTTCTCATGGCTATCTCCAGTCATCTTGATATATATCTTGCCACTGGAACCAGATTGCTCTGGAGGAGAGAGTGAGGTTGGAGACCTTGCATCACCCTCTCTCACTGAAATCCAATGCACTGAAAGTTATGACATCACCTCCTGATATCATGGACCTCTCAGAATGAAGGGCAAACAACAACAACTTTGCATTTATTCATTTTATATTTATGCTGTCCATACTTATACATGGCCTTGTCTTCACCCATTAAAGGATAAGCCTCTTGCAAGTAGAGACTGTTTCATCCATTGTATTTGTGTCCCCAGTGCCTAGCACATAATGATTGTTGATCTATTTGTTAGCATTAATTTTGAAGTCTCATCCATGTCTGCTCATCCTGTTTTCCTCTTGTCTATATCTTCCTATAAGTTCCATATAATGGACCCATCTAATGTATTCAAAGCTTTCCTGGATTCTTTTGACATTGTGAAGGTACCAGAGGACATTGTCACCTGTCATTCCTCTCCTTGACCAAGGGTCTAACCCATCTTTTTTCCCAGGGGACATTTCCTCTGATGAAATACACGTTTCATTCCTGTTCTTCTTCAATGTCCCTCATTGGTTATTTTTTTTCAGCCTACTTAGTGAATCAGCTAATTGCTGTTGTTTTTGTCCAAATCTTTGTCACCCCTTTTGGGGTTTTCTTGGCAAAGACACTGGAGTGGTTTGCCATTTCCTTCTCCACTTTATTTTACAGATGAGGAAACTTAAGCAAACAGGATAAAGTGACTTACCTAGGGTTACACAGGTAGTATGTGTCTGAGGGTGGATTTGAACTCATGAAGAAGAGTCTTTCTGATTCCAGACCTGGTGCTCTATCCACTGCAGTGCCATCTAGCTGCCCCCAAGAAGCAACTAATACAAGTTATTAATATTCTAATTTTCCAGAAAAGTTCACTGAGGCTTAGAGAAGTTAAATGCTTCACCCAGAGTCATACAACTAGCTAGTGACTGAGTTGGGACATGAACCAAGTCTCCTGCTTCCAAGCCCATTGCTTTTCTCACTATATCTTTTTATGCATATGTATGTCGTCTCCTAAACTGGAGTATAAATTCCATGAAGGTAGAGAGCATATAATACGACCAGGTATCTTTTTCAATACCTTATGCATTACTGAACACATTTGAGTTAGCTAATAAATTAATGTGAATGAATGTAGAGACCTAGGTTGGCCCAGAAACCAACCCTACTCTCAGAAGATTCAGAATTAGTTCTATTTCTCAGGGCATTTGGAGTAGGGGTGTTTTAAGGGATATCTACACTTCCAATGGCCAGCTAGGATGGAAAAGATTCCCCTTACCCAACTGGAAAACCTTTACACAGAAGCACATTTACATGACAAAGAATCACATTGGTAATCACAATTACAAAGAATATCAGAGTTGGTAGGAACCTCATATGGTATCTGATCCAATCCATGTCTGAATGGGAATTCTCTGGATAACATCTCTGCCAAGAGGTCATATGTTTCACTGTCAGATAGCTCTAATTATGAGGAAATGTTGTTGTTGTTGTTGTTGTTGTTTGTCCTTTTTTAAGGGACAATGGGGGTTAATTGACTTTCCCATGGTCACACAGCTAATAAGTGTCAAGTGTCTGAGGCCATATTTGAACTCAGGTCTTCCTGAATCCAGGGCCAGTGCCCTATCCACTGCAGTGCTACCTAGCTGCCCCATTTGTCCTTTATTCTTGAAGAGGGCCATGACTTTTGGAGGTGATGTCCTGACTTGCAGTGAATTGGATTTAAGTGAGGGAGGGCTGTGCAAGTGCAAGGTCACCAGCCTCAATCCCTCCTCCAGAGCCATCTGGGTCCAGTGGCAAGAAATGTTATCAGGATGACTGGAGATGGACCCAGATGTTTAAAGCAATCAGGATGATGTGACTTGCCCAGGGTCACAAAGCTAGTAAGTGTCTGAGGTGAGATTTGAACTCAGTTCCTCTCAATTTCAGAGCCAATGCTCTATCCATTGCACCACCTAGATAACCTCATCAAGAAATATATTCCTGGGGCGGCTAGGTGGCGCTGCAGTGGATAAAGCACCAGCCCTGGATTCAGGAGTACCTGAGTTCAAATCCGGCCTCAGACACTTGACACTTATTAGCTGTGTGACCCTGGGCAAGTCACTTAACCCCCATTGCCCCGCAAAAAAAAACAAAAAAAAGAAATATATTCCTTATATAAAGCTTAAATCTACTTCTCTACAGCATTCGCCTTCATTGCTCTAAAGCTAAGCAAAAAAAGTTAAAGCTTTCTTTAACGTGTACATAAGTAACTGAACGCTTGAAGACAATGCTCATTTCTTCCCTTCTCAATGCTTATGCCCCAAGTCTTCTCTTCTCCAATGTCCCCTCCCCAGGCAACTTTCAGTTAGGCTCCTCTTCACCTACCCCCTTAACCTTCAGCCTCAGGGGCCTGAATCCCACTACTTCTGAGGTGCCACAAAACAATCAACCACATGGCTACTGGAGAAGGAGGTGGTGAATGAATGAATGGATGGATGAATGAACAGATGAAAGAAAAAGAAAGAGAGTGAGAGAGAGAGAGAGAGAAAGAAAGAAAAAACACTTACCAGCACTTACTATGTGCTAAGGAGCTAAGGGAACAAATAGAAAAGAGAAACAATCAGCAGCTAGGTGTTGCAGTGGATAAAGCACTGGCCTTGGATTCAGGAGGTCCTGAGTTGAAATTTGGTCTCAGATACTTGACACTTACTAGCTGTGTGACCCTGGTCAAGTCACTTAACCCTCATTGCTCCACAAAAAAAGAAAAGAGGAAACAATCACTGCCCTCAAGAAGCTTACATTCTAATAGGACAAGAACCACACATATAGGGGAGTAGGAGCCAGAGAAAAGACAAGTTTCAGGGATGGTGAATGGATACATAAGGATACATCCTTTCCGTGAAAAAGAGAATGAAATAGAGTCAAGAGGCCAAGGTTCTTGCCTCACGATATGATCTTGGGTAAGTCATTTCCTTTCTCTAAGGCTAGTTTCTTCATTTGAAGATAATTGAAAATTTGAATTGAATTGAAGATAATATTTGTTTATGGTCCTCTGAGCCCCATATCTCCTCCCCTTCATAGGTCATAGCCCCATTGAAAGTATGGTTTGTGCCATTCCTATTTTTTTGTTTCCTCTGAGGCCCAGAGCAGGGCTTTATATTCAGTAAGCTTTTTTTTTTTTTTTTTTTTTTTTTTTTTTTTTTTTTTTTTAGTGAGGCAATTGGGGTTAAGTGACTTGCCCAGGGTCACACAGCTAGTAAGTGTTAAGTGTCTGAGGCCAGATTTGAACTCAGGTACTCCTGAATCCAGGGCCGGTACTTTTATCCACTGCGCCACCTAGCCGCCACATATACAGTAAGCTTTTAATAAAGGTTCATTCATTTGATTGGATTCCATGGGCTTGGTCCTACATCGGCTAAGTCACTGAATTTCTTTTAAAGGCGATCTCAGCCTTTTGCCCAGATACCAGATATTAGCTGTTGTCAGAGCTCATCTCTCTAGCAACAATTTTTTTTCTCACTTCTTACCAGACAGCAAGAAATTAAATCTGTGATTCTGATTGAATTTTCAAAGTCCCAGGGGCAACTAGTTCACTCAGTGGATAAAGCACCAGCCCTGGATTCAGGAGGACCTGAGTTCAAATCCAGCTTTAGACACTTGACACTTAGCTGTGTGACCCTCATTGCCCCGCAAAAAAAAAAGAATTTCCAAAGTCCCTTTCCCTCTTCCCTGATATCCACTTTCTCCTTTTCAAGTTCAAGTTATCTCCTAGTCACCAGGAAAATCTATTTCTGCTGAGTCTTTGGCCCAGGGCCACAGGACCTTCCCTGCTCCGAGTATGACTGACCTCCCATGGTAGCTCCATCCTGTGATCCTGACTTAGAATGGTGATGATAATGGTGGTGGCTGCGATGGTGTTGACGGTGATGGTAGTGGTGGTGGTGATAATGACAATGATGATCACAATGATGACGACTGGCATTTATATAGCACTTTAAGGTTTACAAAGTACTTTTCAAACATTTTATCATTTGATCCTCACAGAAACCTTAGGATGTAGGTGCTATTATGACCCCCATTTTACAGATAAGAAAATGGAGGCAGACAGCAGTTAAGACCAAATTTGAGCTTAGGTCCCCCTATCTCTAGGTCCAGTACTCTATCCGCTGTGCCACCCAACTGCCTAATATATAACACCTAACAGTTATATGTCTCTTGAAGGTTTTCAGAGAGTTTTAAATAGTCATCTTTTGGCTCTCACAACGACCCTGGTGGGTAGGTATTGATCAATATGAACAATATTTTTCTGTAATGTCTTAAGACTTACAAAACAATCAACAACCCTGGGGGTAGTTACTACAGATGCTATTAACCCAATTTTATAAAGAAGAAAACTGAGGTTCCAAGTGGCTTTTCTAAGTCACAAAGCTAGTAATTGTCAGAACTGCATAAGAGACTAGACCAGGTTATTTCATTTCAAAGTCAGTGGTCACTTCATAAAAATGACATTAGGAAGGGAGGTGGGGGACACGGTAGGGGTGGGAAGAAATTATGTTTCTCACTTGGAGTCTTGGCAGCTGTCACAGATGAGTGTACAGTACTACAGTCAAAAGCATTAACTTCACCATAAGACCTTTGGTAGGGATCAATGTAAAGTCCTTCATTTGTGTCTAAAGAATCAACCATAGGAGTAGGAGATCAGGGCAGTGTGGCTTCAGAAAAAAGAACTGTAATGGGGGGCAGCTAGGTGGCACAGTGTATAAAGCACTGGCCCGGGATTCAGGAGGACCTGAGTTCAAATCTGGCTCAGACATTTGACATTTACTAGCTATGTGACCATGGCCAAAGTCATTTAACCCTCATTGCCCTGGAAAAAAGAACTGTAATGGCCAAAACAACCCAAATGTAAGCATGGGTATCAAAGAGCAAAAGAGGCACTGTGCCCAAAGTAAGGAAGGTGATGGTCTTTGATGTTCTCTGAGCTGGTCAAACACATCCCATCTAGTCTGGGTGCCACATTTTAGGAAAGATGTACATTGATCAGCTGGAGACCATCTGGAGGATAACTATGTCATATGAGAATTGTTTGAAGAAATTAGGGGTGTCTGGGTTCAGAAGAAAAGACATAATTTATGTTCTTTTCAAGTATGTGAAGGGTTTCCACATGGGCTTATTCTGATTGACCCCAGAGAACAAAACTAAGGATACTTGGGGCAGTGGGGAAGTTGCCAAGAGGCAAATTTAGTCTTGATCTAAGTAGGAAAGAGCATCCTAACAATTAAAAAAAGAAATGAAAGAAGTGAGTTCTCCCTTAACAAAAGTCCTCAAGAAGAGGGTTTGTGAGCATTGGCCTAAAGACAGTGGAAATAGAGCATTTGGATTCAAATCCCAGCTTGGATACTTACTATCCAAACCTTGGGTAACAAACTCTCTTGGCCTCAGTTTCTTCACCAGGCTTAACTTCGAAGGTTCTTTCCAGCTTGGATCCTTCTTTGTCTGACTTGAAATGAAGATATAGGCCATGGGAGTTGGAATGTTTGAGAGGATATAAAAATGGAAATTGGAGTCCCCATGTAGAAGACAGGACTCTGGGGAAGAGAAAAAGACTGAGTGAGGTACTGAACTCCTTGAGAAAGCAGGGGAAACATCTTGGCAGAAATGTGCCAGACTTGCATTCTCAGACATAGCTAACAGGTGTTTTGTTTTGCTTGATTCTACAAATTTGTTATAAGGGAAGGCTTCTACTGGGTAGTTGGGTTGATGGGTAATTATAGACATGAAAAAAAGCACTAATTCATTTGTTTTTGTGGGTCAATGAGGGTTTAGTGACTTGCCCAGGGTCACACAGCTAGAAAGTGTCAAGTGTCTGAGGCCGGATTTGAACTCAGGTACTCCTGAATCCAGGGCTGGTGCTCTATCCACTGTGCCACCTAGCCACCCCCCTTAGACTATCTCTTTATAAAACACTACATGTGGCAGGGGTTTCTAGTGTTTTGGACAATCTGCTCCCTGTTCTTCACGTCTTAAAATGTTTGTGATATTTGAAGATTGGAATCGAATTTACAATAAAACAGAAAATGGTAAAGAATTAAGAAGGGAATAAGGAAGGGAATGCACATTTATCTAGCACTTATTATGTTGCAGACACCAGACTAAGCACTTGACATTTGTTATCTCATTCAATCCTCACAACAATATGGGGAGGTAGGTAGGTTCTATTGCTGTCCCTACTTTACAGCTGAGGAAACTGAGGCAGGCAGAAGTTAAGTTACTTGCTCAGGGTCACACAGCTAGTAAGTATCTGAGGTTGAATTTGAACTTGGATTTTTATGACTCCAGGGCAGTTAGGGGACACAGTGGATAGAGAACCAGACCTCAAGTCAGGAAGACTCATCTTCCTGAGTACAAATATGCCCTCAGACACTTACTAGCTATGTGACTCTGGGCAAAACACTTAACCCTGTTGACCTCAGTTTCCTCATCTATAAAATGAGTTGGAGAAGGAAATAGCAAATCACTCCAATTGTTGTTGTTTGTTGCTTTTTTGTCCTTTGTTCTTCAAGAGGACCATGGCATCAGAGTGATGTCATGTAGACTGGAGATGACCCCGGATGTTTAAGGTGATTGGGGTTAAGTGACTTGTCTACAGTCACACAGCTAGTAAGTGTCTGATGTGAGATTTGAATTCAGGTCCTCCCAACTTTAGGACCAGTGCTATATCCGCTGCACCACCTAACTGCCCCAAACCAGTCCAGTATCTCTGCCAAAAAAAACCCAAATGGGGTCATGAAGAGCCAGACATAAGTGAAATAACCAAACAACAACAACTTCCTGATTTCAGGCCAAGGGTCTATCCACTGAGCTATCTACCTGCCTCCTAGGCAAACAGGGGTTAAGTGACTTGCCCATGGTCACATAGCCAGTAAGTTTCTGAAACTGGATTTGAACTCAAATCTTCCTGACTCCGAGCCCACTGCACTACCCACTTCATTGCCACCTAGCTGCTCTATTCTTTTTTTAAATTTTTTTTAAAATTAATAAAGTATTTTATTTTTTCCGTTACATGTAAAGATAATTCTCAACTTTTGTTTATACAAGCTTTTTTTTTTTTTTAGAAGATAAAGAGTTTAATTAGCATCATCTGATGGACAGTAGACTGGTGGCTAGTGTAGAAGAATTCCTTAGCTCAGAAATGCTAATATCTTCCTGGTGAGTAATTCCTCTCACCTAGGTCCATTTGACTGGAGGTCAATAAATCTAATCAGAAGATCAGAAGATGGACGTTCGGTTTTCCTCTTTGTGGTCAGCCAAACTGTGTAATTTAAGATTCTAAATGTGGATTCTAATCTGTTCCCCCAGTTTTGGGGGAAACTGACTAAAATCACTGATAAAACGAGTTTAGGTTTTTAAGGGTTTATTGGAAAATAGAATGAAAAAGATTGGGGCAGCTAGGTGGCAGGGGCAGCTAGGTGGCACAGTGGATAAAGCACCGGCCCTGGATTCAGGAGGACCTGAGTTCAAATCCGGCCTCAGGCACTTGACACTTACTAGCTGTGTGACCCTGGGCAAGTCACTTAACCCCCATTGCCCAGCAAAAACCAAAAAAAAAAAAAAAGAAAGAAAAAGATTGAGAACAGAATTCCAACAGCCTGGCATTCCTATCTTTCCTCAAATTTCCTGTGAAGTCCTCTGCCACCACCACCATCAAGTCAGGAACCCAAAAAGCCCTGTTGCTAGAGATTTTTTTTTTTTTGCAGGGCAATGAGGGTTAAGTGACTTGCCCAAGGTCACACAGCTAGTAAGTGTCAAGTGTCTAAGTCCAGATTTGAACTCAGGTCCTCCTGAATCCAGGGCTGGTGCTTTATCCACTGTGCCACCTAGCTGCCCTATACAAGCTTTCCAATTTCAGATTTTTCTCCCTCCCACCCCCCCTCCCCTAGACAGCAGGTAATCTGATATAGGTTATATTTCTATCTAGCTGCTCTATTCTACACTGTTACTTGATGCCTGCCTTTAGCACACTATCACCACCCCCACCACTGCTGTCACCCCTGTACCAGCACTGTCATTCACAGTACAATGACACTGTCTTCACTACCACCACTATACCAGCTCCATTGGGACACTCATTTTGAACAGATATTGACAACACAAAAAAAAGAGGTGAGAGAATCTCTCTAGAGGTATCTGGAGGACTTGCCTTTGGAAAGGAGAAGAGGAAATATGGAGATGAATAATAGTAATAGTGATAATAATAAGTGACATTTCCCTAACATTTTAGGTTAGTGAAGCTCTCTCTTTTTTTTTTTTTTGCAGGGCAATGAGGGTTAAGTGACTTGCCCAGGGTCACACAGCTAGTAAGTGTCAAATATCTGAGGCTGGCTTTGAACTCAGGTTCGTCCTGAATCCAAGGCCAGTGCTTTATCCACTGCACCATCTAGCTGCCCCCAAGTGAAGCGCTTTCTTTACAAGAACCCTATGAGATCAACTTTGTTCCTCATTTCAAAGATGAGGAAAACAAGTCTCAGAGAGGGGCATAGGCCTGCTAGTGGCCACACAGCTGATGAGGGTTGTATCTGGAATCTGAGTCTCCTTTCTCAGGAGTCTGGTGCTCTGGAGGTTATAAAGGGGATCTCTGTGTGGGATGCAGTGAAAGGGCCAAACAGAAACAACATCTGAAGTTCCAAGGCTTTGCATTTCTAAAGCCCCCCCTCCAACAGATCTGTAGCGACAGCCTCCTTCCTGTTTGGCCTGCCAGTGAAGGCCAGGTGAAATATTTCACCTCTCCTTCATCCATCAGAAAAACTCTCCACCTTTATTAAAAGGTTTGGAGTAGGGAACACAGCCAGCCAAGGGGGCATTACAATGGTCGCAACATTTCAGTAGAAGGCCAGCTGGGTTAGGCCTCTCAGAAGGCTGGGCCTGGGCTATTAGTCACTCCACAAATCAATTCAGTGCCTCTACAGGTCCCACAGGGCATCCTCTTCTTTTCAAGGCCCCAGAGTTCAGGCAGGGCCATGTTCCCCCCAGTGGCCCTTGTTTTCTGACTTTCAACCAGCTTTGTGGCTCCAGGCTTTACTTTAGAGGGAGGAAAATTCCACACTCAAATACCGATTTCACCTCAGAGATCGGGGGAAGGAGGAAGGAGACAGAAAGAAACAGACAAGGGAGGGAAGTGGGTGGAGGACTGAGAAAGGAGGGAGGGGAAGGTCCCCAAGGCTAGTTGCTTATTTCTAGTCTAAAAGGGGGGAAAGCAGCACTAGAAGAGAGGAACAAATCAATTTGTATTGGACTGGAATGGCCCCAAATCACAACCAAATGAAGAGTTAGGGAGCAAAAGAATCAGGCGCTTCCATCAATTTCCCTCTGTCTGGGTTTTCCAGTGGTGGTGAAAGGCAGAACGATAAAAATCATAACTCCCATTTCTAGAACATTTTAAGGGTTACAAAGTGCTCTTCCCCCTTGCTCCCCCTCCCATAACTCTCTGTAGCCTGGATCACACAGAAGCTCTGAGCTGGAAGGGACCCCACTGACCATCAAGCCCAAAGCATCAGCCAAAAAGAATGCGCACAACACCATACTGGGCAAGTGGTCGTCCAGCCCAGCCTCTGTGCAAAGCCCTCCTGGGAGGGAGAGGGCAGCGCCTCTCCCAGAAGCTCGTTCTACTTTGGGATCATGCTCATTTATTAGGAGGTTTTCCACCTAGGAGGCATCCAGACTCAATGTGCTTGCTTATACCTTCCACCCATTGTTCCAAAGTCTGGGGCCAAGTGGGACAAGCCCAATTCCCCTTCCATATCACGGCACTTTGAATACTTGAAGATAGAGGTCATTACCTCCCCCAGCCTTCCCCATCTCAATACCCCCCTCCATACACACAAACACTTCAGTCCTCTCCAGGTAAAATATCCACAATTCTTTCAACCAATTCTATATGACAGATTCAAGGCTCTTCACCTTCGTTTATCCTCCTTTACATATCACACTTGGAACCCACAGCCTGAGGAGGTGGTACCTTCCTTTGTTTAATGCACTCACCTCCACTTCTTAGAATCTATAGTGAGGCTCTGTTCAGGTATGATCTCTTCAGGGAAGCCTTTTTCTTTTTCTTTTCTTTTTTTTTTTTTTTGGCAGGGCAATGAGGGTTAAGTGACTTGGCCAGGGTCGCACAGCTTGTAAGTGTCAAGTTTCTGAGGCTGGATTTGAACTCAGGTCCTCCTGAATCCAGGGCGGGTGCTGTATTCACTGCAACACCTAGCTGCCCCTAGGGAAGCCTTTTTATAACACTCCTGGTTCTCTCTGTCTCTGTCTCTCTGTCTGTCCCTTTGTCTCTATCTCTCTCTGTCTCTGTCTCTGTCTCTTTTCTAGCAGAGGGGATTATCAGGAAATCCTTATTGCATAAAAAATTTAAAAAGAAGAGAGGGTGTCAGCTAGGTGGTACAGTGGATAAAGCACCGGCCCTGGATTCAGGAGGACCTGAGTTCAAATCCAGCCTCAGACACTTGACACTTACTAGCTGTGTGACCCTGGGCAAGTCACTTAACCCTCATTGCCCCCCCAAAAAAAAGAAAGGAAGGAAGAGAGAGAGAGAGAGAAAGAGGAAAGAAAGAAGAGAGACTTTAATCAAATGCTTTGCTAACATCTCAGCATAATATAGATCTCTACAGCATTCAGTTGCTAAGTGGAGCACTGAATAGCACTCTGCATCTGGAGTCAGGAAGACCTGAGTTCAAATTTAACCTTAGACACTTACTAGCTATGTTACTGTCGACAAGTCATTTGACCTCTGTTTGTCTCAGTTTTCTCATCTGTGAAATGGGGATAGTAATAGTTGTTTTGAGGATCAAATGACATATTCATTGTAAAGCACTTAGCGTAGTGTCTGGCTCGTACTAAGCACTATATAAATGTCAGCCATCACAATGATGATGGTGATGCCTGTCACAAAAGGTAATCATTTTAGTCCACCCTGACCTATCTTTGTTGAAAGCCAGCTGGATGTCTGTGATCATTCTAGATGGTCCCTAAACAACACTTTTAATGACCTCCCCTAGGGTTTGGCTATGAACCAAAGTCATTCTCTCTTTTTGAAAACCAGGACAATATTTTCTCTTCTTCTTCAATATTGTAACACTATTTCTGTTTGCCACAACCTTTCAAAGATGGCATCCCAGAGACTACCTCTGTCAGAATTTTTAGAATCTGAAGATATTTGCCCCATCAGACTCAAAACTCCTTGAGGGCAGGAATGGTTTTGCATTTGTCTTTCCATCTCCAGTGCTGAGTGTACAGTAAGGGCTTAACAGATGTTTGTTGATTAGTTGATGTCACTCATCTGGTGATTTGGGGCAGATGGATTCCCTCTTACTATCACCCTACTCATAACACATATGGGATTTAAGCCTTGCTGTGCTGGTAACTGTTAAACTGGGAATGGGTGGAATACAAATAATGTACTTCTCAGTTTAATCTGCATTATTCACTTTTGTTCTATCATTTTCTTTTTGTTTTTGTTTTGTTTGTGGGGCAACGGGGGTTAAGTGACTTGCCCAGGGTCACACAGCTAGTAAGTGTCAAGTGTCTGAGGCTGGATTTGAACTCAGGTACTCCTGAATCCAGGGCCGGTGCTCTATCCACTGTGCCACATAGCTGCCCCCGCTCTATCACTTTCTTAAGTCTAGACAGTCTAATTAATTGATCAATCAAGCCCTGATTTGTAGTGTTGGCCAATTTCCAAGGTGCAAATGCTCATACAACATTTAGCAACTGGCTCTCCCAAGTCAGTTTGAGCTGGCTCCAGCGCATCCCTGGGTTCAAGCCTTCATCTCCTTATTCTAAATCCTATATACTTTTCAGCCTCTTGGCAGACTAGGTATAGCCATTCAGTGGCACAAGTACCTTCTTGGATGCTCATGTCATTGGCATGGTTGATTCTTCATGGGTAGAACTCCTATTTAATGAAAAGAAAAGTGGGCTATTGCTGTAAATTGATGGATAAAAGAAGAATGGCGATTCCACACTGTTTACTATATAAAATAAAATCATTTCTATTATAACCAAGGAAAGCATACATACATGTCCCACTGGGTACCACATTGCAAAACTGGTAAGTGATGCTACAACTTAAATGATAACTGAATTGGATTCGATTAAGCAATTAGGATTGGCCCTATGGCAAAAGTTCCATGCAATTAATATGGTCATATTTCCAAGGGTTGTATTTTACCTGAAGAATGATATGGTTCCCAAAGGTGTCCTGAATCTCTTAGATAAGGCAGCTAGCAAGGTGGGCAATACAAGGATAAATCTCCTCTTATGGGCCAGGATAAACCCTACAAGGCAAGTAGACTCAATTTGTTACTATCAGCAATTGCTTTTGATATTAGTCAGGTGGTACATGGAGTACAAATATTCACATCTACTGATTGGGACCAATTCTCTCATTCCCTTCTTTGTTGTTGCTTTTCAGTTGTTTCAGTTGTGCCTGACTTTTCATGACCCCATTTGGGGTTTTCTTGGCAGAGATACTGGAATGGTTTGCCCTTTCCTTCTCCGTCTCGTTTTACAGATGAGGAAACTGAGGCAAAGAAGGTGAAGTGATTTGCCCAGGGTCACACAGCTACTAAGTGCCTGAGCTCAGATTTGAACTCAGGAAGACCAGTCTTCCTGACTTCAGGTCCAGCACTTTATCCACTGTGCCACCTAGTGGCCCCCCATTTCCTTCTTTGGGAGACAACAGATAAAAATGATTAGAAAGGGGACCTTAGCCAAGTGGATTTGTTAACTATCCCAATGGCTCAGTGGAGAGTGATTTTTGTAATCAAAAAGTCAATTATTTAAAATGTATGTACACAACCCTGTGTGGATACCCTCCAAGAGGTGTCAAAAATCTACACCAAATGGAGAGCAAGGGACAAAAGGATGTCCTTATGGCTTATTATTGGAATGTGAGATCCTGGAAGAAAGGAACTCTCACTTTTATATTTGTAGCTCCCATGCTTAGTTCTGTAAATGGCTCAAAATAGGTATTTAATAAGTGCTTTTTTATTGGTTAATGACTATCTATTGGTACCTGAGGGAACAGAATGCTAATTGAAGGCAGTTATCCTCCAGCATTACAGATGAGCAGGAAGCCAGCCCAACTAAGGTCAAGTATATGCTAGCTCCTCCATTCTACATTTTTATTTTATGAGTAAAGGTACTCTCACTCAGGGCAGCTAGGTGGCGCAGTGGATAGAGCACCAGCCCTGGAGTCAGGAGGACCTGAGTTCAAATCCGACCTCAGACACTTAACAATTACCAGCTGTGTGACCCTGGGCAAGTCACTTAACCCCAATTGCCTCACCAAAAAAGGTACTCTCACTCTCTTTGCCAAATGGCAATCATGCCCTAAGACTAGACTGTGTTCCACTGAATGTCATACGGATGCCCAGGGTTGGGTGAGATAAGATGCCACAGGTACGTGAAACATTTCACTTAAATCGGGCTTTCTGGACCTTTTAATGTGACCAGGATTCCTTTGGCAGAGTGGGAAGTATGTGGAAATAGACTCTCAGAATCATACTTGTAAGTACATTAAGTGAAATCCAGAGGATTACAAAGAAAGCCAATTATGTTAAAATATAGTCCTCACCACTTTTTGCAGCTCTGTTTTATTCAGTTAATCCAGTGCAGTGACTCACTGGGGAAAGCATAGAATAATGTCAATATCACAACTCTTCCCTCCAGCTGCTGGTCAGTCTTGATATGGAGGTTGAGGAAGAGAAGGACAGAGTAGTGCCTTTCAACAACACCCAGCTCTCTACAACTTTAAATACGACACCTATGGGCTAGGGGACAGCGAGGTAGTTGTTGAGTTGTTTTTTCTTAGTCAAGTCTGACTCTTTGTGACCCTGTTTGGGGTTTTATTGGCAAAGATCCCATAGTGGTTTGCCATTTCCTTCTCCAGCTCATTTGACAGATGAGGAAACTGAGGCAAACAGGGTGATAAGATTTGCCCAGCGTCACACAACTAGGAAGTGTCTGAGGCCACATTTGAACTCAGGAAGATGAATCTTCCTGACTCCAGGCCCTGCACCCTCCTGCCCTGGCTACTTGAGCTGTCACACATTGTTCTTTCTCCTACATATCTAGCAAGGTATCCAACAAGATCCTCGCTAGGAAGGGCCTGGGGGCACTCCAGCAGATAAGAGCAGAAGTTTGAGCCCATCAGGGAACAAGGGTGCAGACCTTCTGTATGAAATGGACTTTCTGACTGACTCACCCTTATCAGAGATGCAGAGGGTATCCCATGCTTTCGTGGGCTAAGAGTCACTATAGTCACGTCTATTTCTTGGTATCTCCAGCTGTAACTGTTGGCCGTCATCTCCTTCCAGAAGTTGGGGTTCCTACTTTACATCCTGATCCTTAGACCACACGTCAACCTCTTCCTTCAGATCTCTAGGAGCATTGTACTCCTCGGGGATGCGAGGGCCTCTCCGGAACTTCAAAAAAAAAAAAAATGCCTTACCTGCCTTTTCGCAAAAACAAACAGCGGCCCAAACTCCAAGCTATATGCTATCAAAAACATGAGGTTCAGGCTGGACAGCTGCTTACTATTGGATACGGTAGTCTCCTGAAAGTTTTATTAGCTTGGGCTCTTCACTAACAATAGCCCCAGAGGTCCCCAGCTGTTTCCTTATAGGCTAAACCCTCTGCACGCTATTTTTTTAAGTGAGGCAATTGGGGTTAAGTGACTTGCCCAAGGTCACACAGCTAGTAAGTGTTAACTGTCTGAGGCCAGATTTGAACTCAGGTACTCCTGACTCCAGGGCCGGTGCTTTATCCAGTGTGCCACCTAGCTGCCCCCACACTATTTTTTAAAACAAATTCATGGGCCTACATTAAGAACCTTGACTTAGGGGCAGCTAAGTGGTACAGTGGATAAAGCACCAGCCCTGGATTCAGGAGTACCTGAGTTCAAATCCGGCCTCAGAACTTTGACACTTACTAGCTGTGTGAGCCTGGGCAAGTCACTTAACCTTCATTGCCCCATCAAAAAAAAAAAGAATAAGAGAGAGAGGGAGAGAGAGAGAGAGAGAGAGAGAGAGAGAGAGAGAGAGAGAGAGAGAGAGAGAGAGAGAGAGAGAGCCTTTTTCATAAGGGGCAGGTTGGTGACAGTGCATAGGGCACCAGACCTGGATTCAGGAGGACCTGAGTTCAAATCCGGCCTCAGAACTTTGACACTTACTAGCTGTGTGAGCCTGGGCAAGTCACTTAACCTTCATTGCCCCATCAAAAAAAAAAAGAATAAGAGAGAGAGGGAGAGAGAGAGAGAGAGAGAGAGCCTTTTTCATAAGGGGCAGGTTGGTGACAGTGCATAGGGCACCAGACCTGGATTCAGGAGAACCTGAGTTCAAATCCGGCCTCAGAACTTTGACACTTACTAGCTGTGTGAGCCTGGGCAAGTCACTTAACCTTCATTGCCCCATCAAAAAAAAAAGAATAAGAGAGAGAGGGAGAGAGAGAGAGAGAGAGAGCCTTTTTCATAAGGGGCAGGTTGGTGACAGTGCATAGGGCACCAGACCTGGATTCAGGAGGACCTGAGTTCAAATCCGGCCTCAGAACTTTGACACTTACTAGCTGTGTGAGCCTGGGCAAGTCACTTAACCTTCATTGCCCCATCAAAAAAAAAAAAGAATAAGAGAGAGAGAGAGAGAGAGAGAGAGAGAGAGAGAGAGAGAGAGAGAGAGAGAGAGAGAGAGAGAGAGAGAGCCTTTTTCATAAGGGGCAGGTTGGTGACAGTGCATAGGGCACCAGACCTGGATTCAGGAGGACCTGAGTTCATCCAGCCTCAGACACTTGACACACTAGCTGTGTGACTCTGGGCAAGTCACTTAACCCTCATTGCCCCCCCCAAAAGAACCCTTGATGTAAAGCCCAACAGGAGTATGGTTTCAAGCAAGCTCAGGTGGAGGTCGGATTCTTCCTTAGGCTAAGATTTTTGCCTGAATTGTCTGACTGAAAAAGGAAAAGACAAAATATTTCCTGCAGTGGGTTCTACAGTTTAACATATAGAGTAGAGGAGGTTGGGGGCTAGAGAGAAGGGAGAAGAAGAGAGCCAGAGAATGAAGTGGAGCTGATTCATATGTATTTAATTTTGTCTCTAAGACAAAGACCATACATGGTAGAAATGAGAAAAAACCAATAAAATAGTCTTAGAGAAGTTTTGATTTTCTTTAATTATCCTTCCTAGTTCACTGGGGATTCAGAGCCCCAGATATTGGAAGGGCTGCCATGCAGGACACTTCAGGGGAGCAGCACAAAGACCCATAGCATTTATTGCAGAAATCCAATGCTTGCATTTTATGCAGCAGGAGACCCTGAAAAGGGAAGTTACATGACCAAGGACGGGTGACAATTCTGGTTCCACAGGAGCAGCTGTCATGGAGTTGACTGCATTTGGAGCCAGGTGTGTGTGGGCAGGACCTTGGAGCAAGTCTCTTTTCTCTGAGCCTTGTTTTCCTCACCTATAAAATGTGACTAGTAATGTTTGCCTTGACTGGCTACGGCTGAATGAGATAAGGTATGGAAGGAACTTGGTAAACCCTAAAATGCTGAGGAAAGGTGAGTTCATGTGGCATAGCACAGTGGAAACAGTGAGGGGCTTGGAATGAAGAGTTCTGCCTCCAACCCATTCTAGCTGTGTGACCCTGAACAAGTCACTTGTCTTCTTTGCCCCTCTCTGTTTTCTCCTACGTGTAACTCACTGGCTCACAGCATTACTATGAGAAAAGTGTATTGCAAATATTAGGGGATGAGCTAAGTCTGGGCTGTCATTAAGGGTGATGAATTGCTCGAGTGACTCCTAAAATTGGAGCTGTCCAGCAAGAAAACAATAGTACCTGGCCATTGGAAGCTTCCACCAAGCTGGGCTACTGGGAACGTCTGCTCCCACCTGCCCCAGTTACACACAGTCCGTTTGGTCTTTTAGTCACAGGTCCAGAGATTTTAGAATTGAAAAGAACCTATGTTATCCTGTAGAGGAGACCCTGTGAGATAGATGGACTCAGCAAAGAACAACCTTTTCCTGCCTGGTGCCAAGGCTTTCTCCCCTGAGATTCCAGTATCCTATCCTGCTACTGTGCTTGGCTCCCTTCTCCCGTGAGGGGATAGAAAGAACACAGGATTTAGAGCGATGTAACATGGCTTTGAATTCTGCTTCTGCTATGTCCTACCTGTGCAACCTTAGGCAAGTCACTTCCCCTTCCCGGCCCTCAGTTTCCCAATTTGTAAAATGAGGAGTTGAACCAGGTGGCCTCTGAGGTCCCTCCTAGCTCTCTAGCTTTTATGATCCTTTTCTTTTCTTTTTTCTTTCTTTTTTTGTGGGGCAATGAGGGTTAAGTGACTTGCCCAGGGTCACACAGCTAGTACATGTCAAGTGTCTGTGGTCAGATTTGAACTCAGGTCCTCCTGACTCCAGGGCCAGTGCTTTATCCACTGTGCCACCTAGCTGGCCCCTATATAATCCTTTTCTAGAAACCTCTGTAGCTGTGGCCTATGCTCATCCCATTGTCCCAGCTGTCATTTTTCAAAAACTGTTGTTATCATTTGGTAATGTATGTTGGAAAGAGCAATGGATTCTAAAGTGGAAAGATGCCTGGATCCGGAGTCAGAGGACCTGAGTTTGAATCCCAGATCTGCTGCTTACCATCCACGTGACCTTGGGCAAGTCCCTTCCTCTCTCTGGGCCTCTGTAAAACCGGGGTGGGGGAGTTAGATTAGATAGCCAAGGAGGACCCTTACAGTTTAGAATCTAGGACCCCAAATTCAGAAGAATGGATAGAAGATGGTACCCTCAGCAGCTGTTTCAAAAGTTAAGCTTTAGATTTGTTTATACAAAGTAGCATCCACAGCAAGTATAAATCAACCATACCTCATAAATCTTAAGAAATATTGTAATCACAACTTATAGCAATGGTAAATTGGCAATAAAGAAGTTAGCAGTCAATAAAAAAAGATTAGACCAATGATATCAATGGCAACAATAAAGAGTACTAAGAATATGATAAACATCCCATAGGCACTAAATTATATGAAATATGTACCAATCAGAATGGTCGCTATAAAGTGTCATTCAAATATATCAAATCTACATTGGGGGCCGCTAGGTGGCACAGTGGATAAGGCACTGGCCCTGGAGTCAGGAGGTCCTGAGTTCAAATCTAGCCTCAGACACTTGACACTTACTAGCTGTGTGAGCCTGGGTAAGTCACTTAACCCTCATTGCCCTGCAAAACAAAACAAAACAAAACAAACAAACAAACAAAAACAAACCTACATGAACATAAATAATAACTACTCAGGTCATAACCCTTGGATCTTAGTTAAAATCTAGTGTGGCTAGACAATTCCATTATTAATAATTTCAGAAACCATCATTCATAGCAGGTCTTAACACCATCAGCAGCCCTACTAGGTGTCAAACTGACTCACTCAGGTCATATACCCTGCATAAATATCTCAACTCCACCCAATGTTGTCTGGTGCCTGGGATTGTTAATTTGCACATTGACTGGCAGTGCTTTGGCCCTGGGTTCAACTTTGACAGAATGAACTCATTGCTAGGTTCCTACCTTCACATTACATATTCGACCCTTTGCAACCCAGACCCTGCACCCACTATGGATATCCAGTGGCTGTGCCCACCGTGGCCATCTGGAAGGCAACTGGATTGGTTCTCAAATAATATCATCATATTGACAATTATTTGTGTCATGGTAGCTTGATCACCATGTCAGGCTGAGGTTACTTATTGAAAAACCTATAACTGAGTGAGTCGAATCTCTGTCATTAGATCCCCGCTGATCCAAGAGTATATCACATGGGCAGGTTATGGTCATTCCCCAGCTGATGCTGATGGTTCACCAGCATCAAGGGTTCTTTTGGGGGGGGGTGGCCATTTTTTCTCTATTTTGGTTAGATCAAACCAAGATCTGATAAATGTCTGAATTTTCCCCCTTCAGGGGAAGGCTGCTCATGCATTCCATGTGTATTAGGTGAGCACCATTATTCTTAGGCTCAGAGAAAAGAGACTTGCTCCAAGGTCCTGACCCCCCACACACCTGGCTCCAAATCCAGTCAATTCCATGACAGCTGCTCCTGTGGAGCCAGAATTGTCACCTGTCCTTGGTCATTTAACTTCCCCTTTCAGGGTCTCCTGCTGCATAAAATGCAAGCATTGGATTTCTGCAATAAATGCTATGTGTCTTTGTGCATCCTGCATGGCAGCCCTTCCAATATGTGGGGCTCTGAATCCCCAGTGAACCAGGCAGGTGGCTCTTTGTCAAAGGTTTCTGTGAACTAATCTAACTCCATAGGTTACCATATAATTGCCGCCTGGACAATTCCAAAACCATTTCACCTCCTTCACGTTGTGAGCATCATGACAACCTTTGAAGTGAGCTGTATTATCCCTATTTCCCATGGGAGAAAACCACAGCCCAGAGAAAGGGAGGCGCTCAGCCAGACTTGTACAATAACGAGGTGTGTTGGAGGAAAAGGTCATGACCTTTGGGCTATACCCAGGGGGCCTATGCCACTTCTATACACTGTGGGCTCAGTCATGTCATCAGCTCCCACAGTGGGGAATCAGAGCCTGAGGAATTGCTTCACACTCACCATGCTCACCGGGGACTGATTTATATTAATTTGCAGTGACTGATGCTTCCTTCAGGCAGCCTGGGAACTCATGGTAGCTCATTCTCTTCCCAGTGGGGAAACCTGCTTAGGAAAGCAAATTAAGATGAAAAGTTGTTTGGGTGACTACAGGGTAATCAGTTATGGGGCTTCAAGGGGCTATTTGCCCATCAAGTCAGGATCCTAGACCTAGAAGGGACCTCAGCAGGTCCAACTTTCTCATTTTACAGAAGAGGAAACTGAGGCTCAGGGAGGGGAAAGGACTTGTACAAGATAACACACAGGATTCTAGAGCAGAGCTGGAAGGGACCTCAGAGACCAGCAGGTCCAACTTTTTTATTTTACAGAAGGGGAAACTGAGGCTCAGGGAGGGAGAGGGACTTGCCCAGGGTCACACACAGAGAGTTAAGTGGCAGAGCTGAAAATTCAATCCATGTTCCCTGACATCCGATTCCCCACTCGTTCTTCTGTTTCTGATTTCTGATCTCTCAGATCCCTTCGGCTTTCTGTTTTCTGTTTTGTTCCTGGTCTGGCCTCCCTCTCCTCTGGGCCCAAGGGAGGAGGGAAAGGAAAAGGAGCAGGCAGAGACATCATTCTGGGAGAGTCCACTAGTCTCTCCCTCCCCCCATCTGACAACCACCCACTTCCCAATAATGAAGCTCTATGCCATAAGCGAGAAAGGCAAGCTGGTCACTGCTGGGATGGGAGAAACTGGCCCCTTCAGATTATGCTGGGCCAGTTGTAGGGAAGCCTGGATGGCCTGGTCTGGGGCCAGGCCTTTGCTCTGTGTTGGAGTGCTCTCATTCTTTTGTGGAGGCAGGCAGGAGTGTGGGTGACAAGTATGTGCACTCTCATGCAATCTCACATGTCTGTGGCTGGATTGACCCAAGATTATGAAGTCTGGGCAATTCTACAGAAGGGGGAATTCTATAGATGAAGATCAGTTATTGGAGCAACAAGGTGATTGGGTGGTTAAAACACCGGTCCTAAAACAAAACATTTAATTTAATTTAATTTAAAAATTTTAAAAATAAAACAGGGGGCAGCTAGATGGTGTAGTGGTTAGAGCACCAGCCCTGGATTCAGGAGTACCTGAGTTCAAATCTGGCCTCAGACACTTAACACTTACTAGCTGTGTGACCCTGGGCAAGTCACTTAACCCCAATTGCCCCACAAAAAAAAAAAACAAAAACAAAATAACCCCCCAAAAAAAAACAAAAAAAATAAAACGGGGAGGACAGCTAGGTGGCTCAGTGGATAAAGCACCGGCCCTGGATTCAAGAGGACCTGAGTTCAAATCTGGACCCAGACACTTGACAATTACTAGTTGTATGACCCTGGGCAAGTCACTTAACCCTCACTGCCCTGAAAAAAAAAGAGGCCTGGAATCTAGAAGACCTAAATTCAAATCCAGTCTCAGATTCTGGGCAAGTAACTTAAGCTCTATCTGCCTCAGTTTCCTCATCTGTAAAATGAGGCTAATAATAGCATCTACCTTCCAGGGTTGTTGTGAGGATCAAATGAGGTAATATTTGTAAAGCACTTAGTACACAGCAGATGTTTAATAAATGCTTTTTCCCTCTACCCTCTTCCCCTTATTGGGAAATGAAAAATATTTTAGAGCATAAAGGTAATTCTAAGGAGGAGGCAGACAAGACTGGGAATGGGGTGTTACCTTCTTGCATTTTTTTACATTTTAAATTTTTAAAAATTTTTTAATGCATTTTCTCCTTAGGTAGCACATCAGTTAGGTTCCCAAGCATCTTCTCCCCACCCTGCTCTTCGAGGAAACATTGCTTTGACTGCTATGAATCAGAGGGGATAATGGAGTTCATACGTGGGCCTAGAGAACTGTGGGGGGCCTCCTGCTTGAATTAATAGCCAAAGATACCTCCAAACACAAAAAGCCAGCATGCCTCCTTTCTCTAAACAATTTAATAATGTCTTAAAGAACATGGAAAACCCTGATGTTAGCCTCTCCATTTCTTCTCCAAAGAGGCCAGAGAAAGAGAACCTAGGACATGTGACTGTTGTTAAGGATGATGACATTGGCCTTTTCCCATCATGCTCATGGGTGGGTGGGCTTCTTCTCTCCTTTCCTGTCAGAGACCCTTAAGGTAGCTCCCTTCTATTAGGCTCTCTCCTGGCTGCTCAGACATCACTGTCATGGATAATGATGAAAGACACAGGGTACAATCTCAAGCAGAAGGTAGCTAGAAGATGGGGCCTACCCTGCATGGTCAGTACAGAGGAGTATACATACGTACAGCCAAGGAAGGCCAGTCCACTGATCTTCACTCCCATTCAAAATAGACATCCTTCTCTGATTCCCCTTTCTCAAATCTGTCCATTAGCTTGTAAAACATTGGGTACTCTCCGCTTCTTCCTAACCTTGTAGTTCAACTTTCTGGGTACTGGAGGAATCAGTTCCCCCTCCTAGAGACCCAAGACCTCTGACCTAGACCCTCCTGAAAGAATAGAACAGTACACGGAAAGTGTTATCACTTAACCACTCTGCACCTTAGTTTCTTCATCTGTAAAATGGGAATAACAGCACCTAGCTCCCCAAGATCAAATGAGAGAACATTTTTAAAGTTCTTAGCAAATCTTATAATGCTATGGAAGTGTGTTAGCTTTATTAAAATGAGTTTCCAGGCAGCTAGGTGGTGCTGCAATGGATAAAGCACTGGCCCTGGATTCAGGAGGACCTGAGTTCAAATCCAGCCTCAGACACTTGACACTTACTAGCTGTGTGACCCTGGGCAAGTCACTTAACCCTCATTGCCCCACCAAAAAAAAAAAAAGAGAAAGAGAGAGAAATGAGTTATTAATGATTTGTCCAAGGTCACACAGGTATAAAACCGATAGCCCAAGGGAGATGGCTAAGGTGTCTTTTCCCTCTATAGGACACCAGCTTTGGTTTGACACAGACCAAATGCAGTCCTGAGGGAGCCTGGCTTATAGAATGAGGGCAGATATTTTCTCATGTTCTCTGGTTCATTACACCCCACCCCAGAGTAGAATCCTGGGGACAAACTCTTAAAGTTTAAAGCCTAGAGTCTCCCCAAAAAGGATTAGCAGAGTTCCTTCTATAAAAGTATTCAATGAGCATAGTAGATCAGGTATAGGGTAGTTATTTATTTCCTCTGCCACAAAAAGATACTTAAAATACAAAACACTTATGAGCACATATTTGATAAATACTTAAAATATAATACAGTAATACATTTGGAAGACTGCTGAATAGGCATTTCACTTTCATCTTAGTTCTTTACTGTCTTCCTACTTCCCATAAAAAGTGTGTGGGAGAGATATGGGAGTCCTAAACCACATGTTCAGAAGAGAACAGAAGAAGTTACCTTTCCCTTTAAAATCTGCTAATTGGGTAGCTCTTCCTAGTCAGTGATCAATCCTCTTGGATGCAGCCCACAGTTATGGCAGGCAGGGAGGTACATTAAAGGGAAGAGCAGATGGGGGCTGGGGTTCCTGATCACCAATTACACAGTTACTAAATGACAAAGCTGAGATTCCATTTAGATCCTTTGCTTCCAGATGCATAGGGAAAGATACCCAAGTAAGTTAGCTTTTTTTTTCATAGAAATGTTTTATTATTTTCCAGTTACACTTAGAGATAGTTTTCAACATTTGTTTTTATAAGATTTCTAGTTTCAAATTTTCTCCTTCCCTCCCCTCCCTCCCCCCTCCACAAGACAGTAAGTAATCTGATATAGGTTACATATGTAAAATCACATTAAATATATTTCTGCATTAGTCATGTTATGAGAGAAGAATTAGAGAAAAATGGAAAAACCTCAAAAAAGAAAAACAGCAACAACAAAAAACCAATAGAAATAGTATGATTTGATCTCCATCTCCATTCCACAGTTCTTTTTTTCTGGATTTGGAGAGCATTTTCCATCACGAGTCCTTTGGAAC
The DNA here is from genome assembly GCF_019393635.1 of Dromiciops gliroides. NCBI lineage: Eukaryota > Metazoa > Chordata > Mammalia > Microbiotheria > Microbiotheriidae > Dromiciops > Dromiciops gliroides. The sequence continues at coordinate 25,848,204 of NC_057867.1, read as the reverse complement.
TATCTTGGACCATTGTATTGCTGAGAAAAATCAAGTCTATCAGTTGATCAGCACATAATGTTGTTGACACTGTGTACAATATTCTCCTGGTTCTGCTCATCTCACTCATCATCAGTTCATGCAAGTCCTTCCAGGTTTCTCTGAAATCTGCCTGCTTATCATTTCTTACAGCAAAATAGTATTCCATTACATTCAGATATCACAACTTGTTCGGCCATTCCCCAATTGATACGCAACCCCTCAATTTCTAATTCCTTGCCACGACAAAAAGAGCAGCCATAAATATTTTTCTACATGTGGATCCTTTTTCCTTCTTTATGATCTCTTTGGGAAAAAGATCTAATAGTGACATTTCTGGGTCAAAGGGTATTCACAGCTTTATAGCCATTTGGGCATAGTTCCAAACTGTTCTCCAGAACGGTTTGATCAGTTCACAGCTCCACCAGCAATGCATTAGTGTTCCAATTTTTCCACACCTTCTCCAACATTTATTATTTTCCTTTTTGTCATATTAGCCAATCTGATAGGTGTCAGGTGGTACCTCGGAGTTGTTTTAATTTGCATTTCTCGAATCAATAGTGATTTAGAGGATTTTTTTTTTTTTTTTAGTGAGGCAATTGGGGTTAAGTGACTTGCCCACAGTCACACAGCTAGTAAGTGTTAAGTGTCTGAGGCCGGATTTGAACTCAGGTATTCCTGACTTCAGGGCCGGTTCTCTATCCACTGCGCCACCTAGCTGCCCCAGAGGATTTTTTTATATGTCAATATATACCTTTGATTTCTTCATCATAAAACTGCCGGTTCATATCCTTTAACCATTTCTCAATTGGGGAATGACTTGGATTCTTATAAATTTGATTTAGTTCCCGATATATTTTAGAAATGAGGCTTTTATCAGAAGTACTGGCTATAAAAATTGTTTCCCAGATTTCTGTCTCCCTTCTAAATTTGGATTCATTGCTTCTGTTTGTACAAAAAAATTTTAATTTAATGTAATAAAAATCATTCATTTTGCATTTCATAGCATTCTTTATCTCCTGTTTGGTCATAAACTGTTCTCCTTTCCAAAGATCTGAGAGGTAAGGTATTCCTTCCTCTCCTAATTTACCTATGGTATCACCTTTTATGTCTAAATCATGTACCCATTTTGACCTTATTTTAGTATAAGGTGAAAGATGTTGGTCTATGCCTAGTTTCTGCCATACTATCTTCCAGTTTTCCCAGCAGTTTTACTTTAAATGGAATTTCTCTTTCTGTCTCTTGCTGCTGGACTTTGTTGGTCATGTATAGAAATGCTGATGATTTATGTGGATTTATTTTATATCCTGCAACTTTGCTAAAGTTGTTAATTGTTTCAAGTAATTTTAGTTGATTCTCTAGGATTCTATAAGTATACCATCATATCATCTGCAGAGTGATAGTTTTATTTCCTCTTTGCCTATTCTAATTCCTTTAATTCCTTTTTCTTCTCTGATTGCTAAAGCTAACATTTCTAGTACAATATTGAATAATGGAAGTGATAATGGGCATTCCTCTTTCACCCCTGATCTTATTGAGAAGGCCTCTAACTTATCTTTATTACATATAATGCTTGCTGATGGTTTTAGGTAGATCCTGCTTATTATTTTAAGGAAAGCTCTACCTATTCCTATGCTGTCTGGTGTTTTTATTAGGAATAGGTGCTGTATTTTGTCAAAAGCTTTCTCTGCATCTATTGAGATAAACATATGGTTTTGTTTAGTTTTCTTATTGATGTGGTTAATTATGTTGATAGTTTTCTTAATGTTTAACCAGCCCTGCATTCCTGGTATAAATCCTACCTGGTCATAGTGTATTATCCTGGTGATCACTTGCTGTAATCTCCTTGCTAATATCTCATTTAAGATTTCTGCATCAATATTCATTAAGGAAATGGGTCTATAATTTGATTTCTCTGATTTGGCTCTGCCTGGTTTTGGTATTAAACACTATATTTGTGTCATAAAAGGAATTTGGTAGAACTCCTTCACCTATTTTCCCAAATAGTTTGTATAATATTGGAATTAATTGTTCTTTAAATGTTTCATAGAATTCGCTTGTAAACCCATCTGGTCCTGGAGATTTTTTCTTAGGGAGTTCATTAATGGCTTGTTCAATTTCTTTTTCTAATATGGGCTTATTTAAGGATTTTATTTCATCTTCAGTTAACCTGGGCAGTTTGTATTTTTGCAAATATTTATCCATTTCATTTAGATTGTCAAATTTATTGGCATACAGTTGGGCAAAATAGTTCCTAATTATTGCTTTAATTTCCACTTCGTTGGTGGTGAAACTGCCCCCTTCATTTTTGATACTGTTAATTTGGTTTTCTTCTTTCTTTTTTTAAATCAAATTTATGAATGGTTTATCTATTTTATTGGGGTTTTTTCATAAAACCAACTCTTAGTTTTATTGATTAATTCTATAGTTTTCTTGCTTTTGGTTTTATTAATTTCTCCTTTGATTGTCAGGATTTGTAATTTAGTATTTAATTGGGGATTTAAAATTTGTTCTTTTTCTAGCTTTTTAAGTTGCATGCCCAATTCATTGACCTCCTCTTTCTCTTTTTTTATTGATGTAAACATTTAGAAATATAAAATTTCCCTAAGCACTACTTTGGCTGCATCCTATAGATTGTGGTATGTTGTCTCATTATTGTCATTCTCTTGGATGAAGTTATTGATTGTTTCTATGATTTGTTGTTTGACCCACTCATTCTTTAGAATGAAATTATTTAGTTTCCAATTAATTTTCAGTCTACCTTTCCCTGGCTCTTTATTACATGTAATTTTTACTGCATCATGATCTAAGAAGGATGCATTTACTATTTCTGCCTTTCTACATTTGACTATGAGGTTTTTGTGCTCTAATACATGGTCAGGTTTTAATATGTGCCATGTACTGCTGAGAAAAAGGTATATTCCTTTCTATCCCCATTCAATTTTCTCCAGACATCTATCATATCTAACTTTTCTAACATTCCATTCACCTCTTTAACTTCTTTCTTATTTATATTGTGGCTAGATTTAATCTATTTCTGAGAGGGGAAGATTCAGATCCCCCACTAGTATAGTTTTGCTGTCTATGTCCTCTTGTAACTCACTTAACTTCTCCATTAAGAATTTGGATGCTATACCACTTGGCACATACATGTTTAGTATTTATATTACTTCATTATCTTTTAGCAAGATGTAGTTTCCTTCCTTATCTCTTCTAATTAGATCTATTTTTGCCTTTGTTTTGTCTGAGATAAGGATTGTTACCCCTGCTTTTTTTTTTACTTCAGCTGAAGCATAATATATTCTGCTCCAACCTTTTACCTTTACTCCGTGTGTATCTCTCTGCTTCAAATGTGTTTCTTGTAAACAACATATTGTAGGATTCTGGTTTTTAATCCACTCTGCTATTCGCTTTCATTTTATGGCAGAGTTCATCCCATTCACATTCAGTTATTATTACTGTCTATTCCCCTCCATTTTATTTACCCCTTTTGTACTCCCCCTTCTTTCACCCTATTCCTCCTCACCAACATTTTGCTTCTTACCCCTGCCTCCCCCATTCTGCCCTCCCATTTATCAGCTCCGTTCCCTTTTCTTTACCCTTTTCTCCCCTGCTTCTGCCCTCCCTTCTATCAGTCCCCCCTTTTCCCCTTACCCTTTTACTTCCCTAAAGAATAAGCTAAGTATCTTTATCCAAATGAACTTATATGTTATTCCTTCTTTGAATCAAATCTAGTGAGAGTAAGGTTGATACAATGTTCACCCCTCCCTTCTTTCCCTCTATTGTAATAGGTTTTTTGCTCCTCTTCATATGATGTAATTCACCCCATTCCACCTTCCCATTTCCTCTTTTCCCCATAAACTCCTTTTTAACCCCTTAATTTTCTTTATATCCTCACATCAAAAAAAAAATTTATATTTATATCCTCTGTGTATAATCCTTCTGTCTGCCCAAATATATATACAGTTCCGTCCAAAGAGAGATACAGTTCTCTAGAGTTATAAGTATTATCTTCCCATGTAGGGATGTAAACAGTTTAACCTTGTTGAATAACTTTTCCCCCCTGTTTACCTTTTTAAATTTCTCTTGAGTCTTTTATGTTAAGATCGAATTTTCTATTCAATTCTGGTCTTTCCATCAGGAAATCTTGAAAGTCCCCTATTTTGTTGAATGTCCATCTTTTCCCCTGAAAAAGAATGCTTACTTTTGCTGGATAATATTCTTGGCTGCAAACCAAGCTCCTTTGCCTTTCAGAATATTATATCCCAAGCCTTGGGATCCTTTAATGTTGAAGCTGCCAGGTCCTGTGAAATCCTGACTGTGGATCCATGATATTTAAATTGCTTCTTTCTGGCTGCTTGGAGTATTTTCTCCTTCACCTGATAATTCTGGAATTTGGCTACTATATTCCTTGGAGTTTTCCTTTTGGGGTCTCTTTCAGGAGGTTATCAGTGGATTCTTTCAATGACAATTTTATCCTCTGATTCTATAATATCAGGACAGTTCTACTTTATAATTTCCTGGAATATGGTGTCTAGACTCTTTTTCTGATCATGACTTTCAGGGAGTCCAATAATTCTCAAATTGTCTCTCCTGGACCTGTTTTCCAGTTCAGTTGTCTTTCCAATGAGGTATTTCGCATTTTCTTCTATTTTTTCATTCTTTTGATTCTGTTTGACTGATTACTGGTGTCTCATGGAGTCATTAGCTTCCAACTGTCCAATTCAAATTTTTAAGGCGTTGTTTTCTTCAGTCAGATTATGCACTTCCTTTTCCATTTGGCCAAATGAATTTTTTAAGGAATTGTTTTCTTCAGTCAATCTTTGTGCTTCCTTTTCTAAGCTGATGATTCTTTTTTCATAATTTTCTTGTGTTGCTTTCATTTCTCCCTCCATTTTTCTTCTACCTCTCTCAATTGATTTTTAAAATCCCTTTTGAGCTCTTTCAAAAGGACTTTTTGGTCTTGAGTTCAATTCATCTTCCTTCTTGAGGTTTCACATGTAGACAGTTTGAGAGTATTGTCCTCATCTGAGTTTGTGTTTAGCTCTTCCCTGTTGACACAGAAGCTCTCAATGGTAAGATCTCTTTTTTGTTTCTTACTCATATTGCAGCTTATTTTTTTTAAAGTTGAGGTCTGCTCTTGGGGCACCAGGGTCACTATTTCAAGCCTCTTGTGGTGGGAGATAGGGGCTGTGTCATTGGCTTTCTATTATGAGGCCTCTATAGATTGTGGATTTCTCATGGCCCAGGGCTTGCTCCCTGTGCTTGCTACCAATGAGCTGTCCAGGCTTGGTTGTGCCTGTCCTGTGGGTGGCCTTCTAGCTGGCAGCCTGCCCTCTCAGCTGGTGCTGGTCGATCTCACCACTGGCCTGATGCTCCACCAGCTTGCTGAGCCAGGATCAAGGGTCCTCAGTTGCTCAGCTGTGGCCTAGAGCTTCCTGATGACTTGCCCCAACCCCTTCCATGCTGCACTGCACTGAGGTGTGCTGCGCTCCCCTTTTGCCCAAGTGAGACTGACCTTTCCTGAAGTCTTCTAAATTATTTCAGGTGGGAAGATTGTGTCTCTCTGTCTTTTTGTAGGTTCCAATACTTTCAGAATCCATTTAGAGGCTTGATTTAATGTTCTTTTTGAGGGAACCGAAGGAGAGCTCAGGCAACTTGCTGGCTTCTCTCTGCCATCTTAAGACTAGTCCATCCAAGTAAGTTAACTTCTGTAGAGTTCCATCCCTCTGCTACAGAGAGAGCTCATTTGACTCTCTTTGTTCCTGCTCCTTCTAACCCATATTCCTTTTTTCCTACAATCAATCAGTCAATCAATATTTATTACGTTGCTACTGTGTGAAAGACTTCTGCCAGCTGAGAGGATCTGTGTCCTGTTCTTTTGCTGTTAAAGGTAACCTCAGATTGGGAAAGAGACTGGTACCCTTGTTAGCCTTGTTAGTATTGGCAGAAGCTACTGCATCATGATCCCTGCCCCCAAGATCCAGTGCCCTGCTTCCCTGATTGTGGTAACACATTGACCTCTACCCTGTGCCAATAGTGGGTATCCCTCCACTACTGTGGTTCAACTGGGCACTTGGAACTGAATGTTAGACCTGGAAGGGACCTTAGAACATAGAACATCCCCACTGGAAAATCAATTGTAGAAAATGGGTCACAGAATGTTCAAATAGGACATTAATAACCATTTGGTACACCACCCCCTTCATTTTATAAATAAGGAAGGAGGCAACTAGGTGGCACAGTGGATAAAGCACTGGCCCTGGAGTTAGGAGGACCTGCATTCAAATCTCACCTCAGATACATACTAGTTATGTGACCCTGGGCAAGTCACTTAACCCCAGTTGCCTTAAACATCCAGGGCTATCTCCAGTCATCATGATATATATATTGCCACTGGACTTAGATGGCTCTGGAGGAGAAAGTGAGGCTGGTGACCTTGCACAGCCCTCCCTCACTTAAATCCAATTCACTGCAAGTGATGACATCACCTCCCAATGTCATGGTCCTCTTCGTTATTATTATTATTGTTGTGATGATTATTCTCTTTTCCCCCTCAGCTAAACTTTTTCTGTGTGTGTGGGCAATGAGTGTTAAGTGACTCGCCCAGGGTCACACAGCTAGTATGTGTCAAGTGTCTGGGGCTGGATTTGAACTCAGGTCCTCCTGAATCCAGGGCTGGTGCTTTAACCACTGCACCACCTAGCTGTCCCCTCATCATGGTCCTCTCTGAGAACAAAGGACCACCACCACCACCAACAACAACAACAACAACAAAAAAGGAAACTGTAACCTATGAAGGCTAAGTGACTTCCCCAAGTATACACAGGTGGTAAGTAACGGGGCTAGAATTGGGATTTAGGTCATCTGCCTCCAAGTCCAACATTCTTCTCCCTATAGAAATCTTTGGGCCCTGGCAGAAGAGATGATAACAGAGTCAGAGGCCAGCCCACGATAGTCCTTGTATAGGTTAGCTATAAATCTCCCAGGGTGTCCATTATAGATACCCCACTTGCACTCTGGTTTCAAATATTTTCTGATTCCCTGTCCCAAAAGTCTGGGCCCACACTGTCCTCTCTATTCTTTCCTCTGCCTGATGGCTCATTAGCATGGCAGATGCCCTTTGGTCACTGAATTGATTTGCAATGAAGAAGAATTGTCATTTCCAATCTCTGAGAAGGACAAGTAATGACTGACAGCTAGAGGTGGGCTGGCATGCCGATGCTCAGAGATGTCTTATTAGTGTAAGTATGATAGAAAACCTTGCTGTTTGTGGCTCATTCTACCAGCACCCTGGTGAGGGCCAAACAGCCTCCCTAGAAAAGGTGAATAATTTACACAAATGCAGGCTACTCACTGGACTGACCTTAGGAAAGAACATCTGTGTAGCCTTGTTCATCACATTAAATGAAGACACACAGAGAGTAAGAGGAGGAAATCTAGCAAGCTCCCTCCTTCCCTCCCCCATAACTCCTCCAAACAGATCTAGAAAAGTATCAGATTAAGTCCTTATTGGAAAAGCCAAGAAAAAATCACAGTGAATTAATTTTCCAGCCCAGGCAGGCAAATGGAGATAGACAGAGAGGTCTATGGACACTGGGGGATGGTGTCAAGCCATAAACTGCCACATGGATCATTCCAGCACAGGAAGAACTTATGCACCAGGACATGAAGGGGTCCCAAATCTAGTAGAGATGGACCTCAACTTGTGTACGGTACAGGAACAGGTGCTAGCTGGCAACTTTGCTGCTAATTGTCCAGTTCTTAGTCACCTACCCAGGGTGAAGTGAGGAGGGAACTGGCACCCAAGCGTGGTGGTGCAGGGCAAGGAACACTCATGGGCCCTAGGCTATATACTGAGCAGGAAGGAAGTTCAGAAGCAGGCAACAGTTGTAAGGCTGCAGTAATAGACCTCAGGAGAGGAATGAGATTTCAGTTTCAACCTCCACCCCAGTCTGAAAACTGTAACAGAATGACTAGGGCAGGAATCCCAGACCAAAGAGGACTTTGCAGTTCTGTCACTCTGTACCAGCAAAACTTTCCAGCTGATTGAGAGCAGCTAAGTCCAGGAGCAGTCTACTAGCACTCTAACCACGACAGGCTCACAGGCATGGTGCTTAGATCTAAACCCAGGAGGAACTTGCAGAACTTAGAGCAGGAGGGCAGTGATCAGTCTTTGTCCTGGATCAAACCACTTTAGGAGCATTGAAAGCTTGCATGTCCCCAACTTGAGCTATCCCCAAGAAAACGCAACCAGGCCAGACATATCTTCTAGAAGTACAAAGACCAGCACTCACACTGTGCCACCTAGCTGCATCCGTTGTGTCAGGATGTGTCAGAGATGGGGCTGGTCTTCCTGACTCTGAAGTCAGCTTTCTCTCTCTTATTAAAAAAGTTTTTAGCATGTGATAATATTAGTCCACTCACTTCACCTTAGCTAGCTAGCTAGATTTTGTATGGTTATCTTCTTCCCTTGGCTACTGCACCAACTTATGGGGCAGCTAGGTGGTGCAGTGGATAGAGCATTGACCCTGAAGTTGGAAGGACCTGAGTTCAAATCTCATTTCAGACACTTACTAGATGTATGACCTTATATAAGTCACTTAATGCTAATTGCCTTAAACATCCAGGGCCATCTCCAGTTGTCATTATTTATATATATATATATATACACACACACATACACATATATATACATATATACATATACATGTACATATACATGTACATGTATATGTACATATACATATACACGTACACATACATATATATACACACACAGAGAGAGATATACATAAATATGTGTATATTTATACACATACACACACATATATCTCTTGCCACTGGACCCAGATGGCTCTGGAGGAGTGAGGTTGGTGACCTTGAACAGCCCTGACTCACTTAAATCCAATTTACTGCAAGTCTTTTTCAAGAATAAAGGACAAAAAACAACAATCAACATGTACTGTTACTCATGGGTTGGATCCCCAGAGTATGGTTGCTGTGGTTGGCTGCTTCTACTATGGTAGTCCAAGAGCCCTCACCAGTATGCTTCCCATTAACAATTAGTCAATAGACTTGATTACCTTTTTTAGCAAAAGGTATTTACCAAGATATTATAATAATAACAATTGGTACAAAACATTTCCCTCAAAAGCATGAAGCACTCTCTAACAATAACATACAGTATTCATAGGAAAGATGGGTCGAAACTTAGAATTCATGTGTGTCAAAGGATAGCTCACACTTCCTGGCACTGTGTGGCCTGGAAGTCTTTTGTCTCTGTGTAGAATCTCCACACAGTTCCCTTTAGGTGTAGTATCTCTACTAGGCTCCCAGGGTTTGCTCCTTTCTTGTGTCTATAGCCAGCTTTCTCCTCTGCTTCAATGGATGATGCCCCATAAAGCTGCTTCCTGCCTCAAGTGATTAGCCTTTCTTATATCTGTGTCTGTCCTGAGGTGGACATCTCTGCTCCTGACTGGATGCACTGCCTCCTCCTACTGGTTCAGTGATTCTGATGACATGGCCAATGTGGGGAATGAGAGAAAATTGCCTCTCCTCTCCTACTGGGGTATCCCCAACAAAATGCTCCCAAGCCTTGACTCTTCAACTCCTAAATGGGAATTAGAACAGCTGTATCTCATCTAGCACTTTAAAGCCCCCCGGAGGTACGGCTAACTTGTTTGGTTAGCCTTCTTGACCCAATCAAAGAGGTCTCTGCCTCATAAAGGGGATCCCAGGCTTGTGTTTACACAAAACCTCATTACTCACATGTGACTATATTTTGTGATTGCATCAGCCTAGGAGGGGAGAGGGCAGAACCACATCCCCTCTTTCTTCCATATACATACACATATGCACATACATATACATACATGTACATTTCAAAGAGATTTCATTTTATGGGTAGAGCTTCTATTTAGGGATGGATTTTATTAGACCACAATAGCAGATCAGACTTTGGCATGAGTTTATAGAAACTCTAGGGATCAGCTATTAGGAGAGGTTTGAAAGCTAGAAACAGAAGAGGAGACTAGTTTAAGTTATATGTGATCATGGAAAGTGTGGAGTGCATTAATGTTGGCAATGCACTTTAAAATTTTTATCTCATTTGATTCCCAGAATAACCCTGGGAGATAGCCAAGATTATTATCCCCATATTACATATGAGGAAACTGAGGCACACAGAGAGATTAAATGACTTGCCTAGCATCACACAGCTAATATGTGTCTGAGGCAGAATTTTGACTACATTTTTCTAAGAGTAGGTAAACCATCATTAGAAATGTTTAAGTACCTTGCCAGGCTGCCCTAGAGTTCTAGTAGAGCTTCATTTTTTTTCCATTATGGGCCCCTTTGGCAATCTGCTAAAGCCTAGAGGCCTCTTTGCTTTGCTTTTTGGATAAATGTATTGATTTTATTCTGAACTTGGGAAATAAAACAAAGCGGGATAGAAAAACAGAGCAGCAGAATGCTGAGATTACTAGCCCATTATGTACAACTTGCTATTCTTTGCAAATATACCAGCCAGTCATCAGGCAACTTTCTTTTTTCCCCCTTCCCCTCCTTCGTGTGTCTATACTGTATTTATTCTTTATTCAAGCAGCTTTTTCCTTCATAGACTCATTGCAGTAAATTCGAGTATTTGTAATAGTCAGAATAACTTGGTTGCTCAAAATTGTTCTTAAAACAATAGTGCTGTTACTGTATAGAATGTTCCCTTGGTTCTGCCTATTTCACTCTTCATTTTTCTGTGGAGGTCTCTCCATGCTTTTCTAAAATCATGGAGCTCACCATTTCTTTTTTTTTCTTTTTTTTTTGCGGGGCAATGGGGGTTAAGTGACTTACCCAGGGTCACACAGCTAGTACGTGTCAAGTGTCTGAGGCTGGATTTGAACTCAGGTCCTCCTGAATCCAGGGCCAGTGCTTTATCCACTGCTCCTCCTAGCTGACCCAAGCTCACCATTTCTTATAGCAGAGTAATATTTCATCATGAATATGTACCACAATTCATTCAGCCATTCCCCAACTGATGGGCATCCCTGTGATTTCCAGTTCTTTGCCACCACAAAGAGAACAGCTATAAATATTTTAGAGCAGGTAGGTTCTTTTCCTTTTTCCCTAATCATCTTGGGAAACAATCCTAAGATTGGTATTTCTGGGAGAGACCTCTTTTCAGAATATTTTTAAATGTATAAAGCAAAAAACCAAAGGATTGTTATTGTTTGTCCTTCATTTTCTTTTTTTGTGAGGCAATTGGGGTTAAGTGACTTGCCCAGGGTCACACAGCTAGTAAATGTCAAGGGTCTGAGGCCAGATTTGAACTCAATCCAGGGCCAGTGCTTTATCCACTGCATCACCTAGCTTCCCCATTGTCCTTCATTTTCAAAGAGGATCAGTGACACCATGGCTGAAGTAGTGACTTGTGTGTGAATTAGATTTGAGTGAGGCAGAGCTGCACAGAGTTGCTGGCTTCATGATCTCTTCAGAGTCATCGAAGTCCAGTGACAGGACAAAAATCAAGATGACCACTAATGGCTCAGGATGCAGTGGACAATCTCTGTGTCTTCCCCATCTGACCAAGTTCTAAGCACTCTGTAGCCCCTGCTTCAGCCATCTTCACGGCCATTGGATAAATCGTTCTCATCAGCCCATTCCACCCAGGGGTTCCAACCCATCAGTTCCATCCATCCATTCCACCTTCACATGCTTGAGGTGGACATACCCCTAACTCACTGATGGGTTTGAGGCCTGTCAGTCACCCTCAACCTGGTTTAGACCATCAACTGAGACAGTTTACTGGGGTGTGGCCACTGAGCATGCTACAGCTGCTTGGACCCACAGGTGAGAGTTAGGTGAATGTGGACACCAAAGGTGGATGAGGAGCCCTGAAAAGGGCTTGGCCAATGATATATTGAATTGCTTGATTTCATAGGGAGAGTTGAGGAGGGAGGGAGAAAGAAATTTAGAACACATAATAAGCTCAAAGACCTTAATCTCATCAGAGTGGGCTCTTGGAGGGAATAACATTCACATCCAGTTGGGAGGTGTAATCTATTTAACCCCACTGGAAAGTAGGAGGGGAAGAGGATAAGGAAGGAAGGGTGAAAAAAAGGGAGTGCAGAGCAGCAGAGGGGAAAGAAGTAAAACATTTTTGAGGAGGAATAGGTTAAAAGAAGATAGAAAATAGAGTAAATATCATGGGAAGGGAATAGGATGGAGGGAAATAGTTATGATGATTGATTATAATGGCAAAATGTATGGTACTGGGCAGCTAGATGGCGCAGTGGATAGAGCACCGGCCCTGGAGTCAGGAGTACCTGAGTTCAAATCCGGCCTCAGACACTTAACAGTTACTAGCTGTGTGACCCTGGGCAAATCACTTAACCCCAATTGCCTCACTTAAAAAAAAAAAAAGAATAAAATGTATGGTACCTACCTTGCTGGGCTATTATGAAGAAAATTCTCTGTCAAGTTTAAGGTACTATATACAGGTTATGATGAACAGGATATTATCAGAAAAACCTGGAAAGACCTACATGAACTGAAGCAGAGTGAAATGTACTGTATACAAAATAACAGCAATAGTATAAGATGATCTGCTGGGAAGCATGTGGTTATTTTCAGCAAGGCAATGATCCAATATAACCCTGAAGGACTTATGAAAATGGCAACCCATCTACAGAGAAAGAACTGATAGTATCTGAAAACAGAAGGAAACACATTTTTTCCATTTTTTCTCCTCTTTGACAATTCCTCAATCTGAAGTTTTGTTTTGTTTTTATTGTTTTCTCTCACAACCTAGCTAATGTGGGAATGTTTTCCATGACTGATCATGTATAACTTATTTTGAAATGCTTGAATTCTAGTGGGTGGGGGGTGGGAATGGAAGAGGAAGAGAAGTTGGAACACAAAGTTTTTTTTAAATTGATGTTAAAATCTGTTTTTACATATATTTTGAAAAATAAAATTCTATTCAATTAAAAAGAAGATAAAGAAATGAATTGAGTTCTGGTTCTCAGTCCATTGCTCAGCTATTACTATTGCATCTTGTGAATTTGAATTGAGTGTAAGTAATCTTGAAAATGATGATTACAATAATGATAAAATCTTGCATTTATGTATCACTTCAAAAAAAAGGGGGGCTTGGCCAGTCCTCATATCAGAGGTGCTAGTCCTCCCTGAACACGCCCACACAAAGGAAACCAAAGATGTAATTTTTTCCATGTCCAAGTTCAGAAAACCCCTGAAATCTATACATAGATACCTGGGAGGGGTTTCATTGACCCCAACCATTAATTCTTTATAAAGAGCATTGTAGACTGTCAGATTGGAGTATTTAAAAGCCTCACGTATAGTCATAGTCATAGTCATAGATTTTGAGCTGGGAGGGACCTTGGAGATCATCAAACAGTATGTCATTTAACAGAATAAGAAACTAGGACCCAAAGAGGTAATAAATGGGAGAATCATCATTACAACCCAAGTCCTCTGCCTCTGAATACAATATTCTTTTCTTGTACCACAATGAAAAGAGTTAACAGTCTGTTTGCTTGGCCCTCTTCTCCCTCTATACTATTTCACTTAGTGATCTCATCTGCTCTCATGGACCTATTCTTATCTTTGTGCTGGTGACTCTCAAATCTATTTATCCAACTTCAATCTGATTACTGACCTTTACTCTCTTAGCTCCAAATGTCTCTTGGAAATCTCAAACCAGATGTTCTGTAGACAGCTTAAACTCAATATGTCCAAAAATGGGATATCTTTCCCTTAAAACCCTAAGAAGGGGGTAGCTAGGTGGCGCTGCAGTGGATAAAGCACCAGCCCTGGATTCAGGAGGACCTGAGTTCAAATCTGGCCTCAGATACGTGACACTTACTAGCTGTGTGACCCTGGGCAAGTCACTTAACCCTCATTGCCCCACCAAAAAAAAAAAACCCCAACAAAACCCTAAGAAACTTCCCTATTACCTCTGAGAGGATCAGCATCCTCCCAGTCCCTCAGGATTACAACCTAAGTGTCATCCTGGGTGCCTCTCTCCTCTCATATACAATCTTTTGCCAAGACTTGTGGATTTCACCTTCTAAACATTTCTCCTATATGTGCCCTTCTCTCTTCTGACACTGCTGCCACCTTGGTACAAGCCCTCATCACCTCCTGCTTGCACTATTTAAATAGACTAATGGTTGGTCTCCCTGCTACAAGTCTCTTCCAACTCCAACCCATCCTGCTTTCAGGTGTCAAAATGTTCTTCCTAAAAGCAGGTCTGATCATGTCAATCTCTTTTCTTTTCTTTTTTTTTTTGTGAGGCAATTGGGGTTAAGTGACTTGCCCAGGGTCACACAGCTAGTAATTGTTAAGTGTCTTAGGCCAGATTTGAACTCAGGTCCTTCTAAATCCAGGGCCAGTGCTCTATCCACTGCGCCACCTAGCTGCCCCCATGTCAATCTCTTTTCAGTGAACTCCACTGGCTCCCTATCACCTCCAGGATCAAATATCAAACCCTCTGTTTGGCATTCATCACTTAAAGTGTAACTTTAATCTAGTGACACTGGCTCCCTTACTGTTCTTTGAACAAAGCATCCTATCTCCAATCTCCCGACTCCGGGCATTTGCACTGGCTGTCCCCGATGCCTGGAATTCTCTCCCTCCCCGCCTCTACAACCTGGCTTCTCTGGCTTCCTTCAAGACTCAGCTAAAATTCCACTCTCTACAGGAATCTTTTCTCAGTTCCTCTTAATGCCTTCCCTCCTTTGCTCATTTCCAATGTATCCTGTATCTCACTCGTTTTTAACATAATCATTTGCAGGTTGCCATCCCCCATCAGCTCCTTGAGCACAACGGTCCAGAGCTTAGCACAATACCTGGCACATTGTAAGACCTTTTATTTTTTTAAACTTTTGTGGGGCAATGAGGGTTAAGTGACTTGCCCAAGGTCACACAGCTAGTAAGTGTCAAGTGTCTGAGGCTGGATTTGAACTCAGGTTCTCCTGAATCCAAGGCCAGTGCTTTATCCACTGTGCCACCTAGCTTCCCCCCATTGTAAGACCTTAATAAATGTATGTTAACTGACTGACTGACAGGTGATAGAAATGTTAGCAAGGGATGGAGGGTACAGGAAGACAGATATAGGTTCTATCCCTTGCCATTGGCACCAAGCTCTTTGGAGTCCAGCGTAGAACTGTCCCAGGTAACTGGTGCCCTTGAGATTCATTCTATTTCTTCACCTCTGCTTCTTAATAACCAAGGGCAACCCCTGTCTCAGCGGCCTCATTCTGATTTAGTCAGAAGATCCATGTACCTCTCTGCTTAATTTCCCCATGGTGATCTTATACTTGCAACACATTTTAAGAGGACTCCTCAAAAAAAAAAAAATCAAACAGCTGTGTGGATCTAAGTCCTTGCTGTTATTTGTGCGATCAAAAATCCTTTGAGTCTGTTATGCAAATAAATTTGAACAAACAAACTTGAGAAGCAAAGGAAATGGAGGAAATTCCTGTATATTTGGCAGGCAAACTTTCTGGACATTCAAACAGCCCTGTGTGAGTAAAAATGTCCTAACAATTAGAGCTGTCCAAAAGCGAAATCAACTGTCTCCGTTATGAGTTTATTAGTTCCCCATGGTGATGTCCACCATCAGCAGTATCTGGGTGGGTATGTTTGTCCTTCATTCTTGGAGAGGACCATAACATTAGGGTGATGTCATGACTTGCACTGGCTTAGATTTAAGTGAGGGAGGGCTGTGCAAGGTCATCAACCTCACTCTCTCCTTCAGAGCCATCTGGGTCTAGTGGCAAGATAGATATCAGGATGATGATGTGGCCCTGGATATTTTAAGGCAATGAGGGTTAAGTGACTTGCCCAGGATCACGCAGCCAGTAAGTGTCTGAAGCCAGATATGAACTCACTTCCTCCTGATTCCAAGGAAAGTACTCTATCCACTGCACCACCTAGCTGCCCACAGTATCTGGGTGGCTATTTGCTGAAAATGTTCAAAAGGGAAATTGTCTTCAGCTACAGATTAGACTAGATGGTCTTTCATTTCCAACTCTGAGACCCTGTAATTTTAGGGGCAGCTAGGTGGCACCATAGTGGATTGAGAACAGGACCTGGAGTCAGGAAGACCTGAGTTCAATCCTGCCTCAGACACTTACTAGCTGTGTGACCCTGGGCAAGTCTCTTAATCCTGTTTTCCTTGGTTCCTCATCTATTAAAAAAAAAGAGCTTGAGAAGGAAATAGTTAACCACTCCAATATCTTTGCCAAGAAAACCCCAAATGGGGTCACAGAGAGTCAGATAAGACTGAAAAACTACTGAACAACACTTTTAAGTTTGCCAAGATTGATAATACTTTCCTCCCCCCTCCTATAACTTTTAGTGAGGGAGTTCCTGGTGGATTGCCCTAGGAGTGGGCTGGACCCAACTCCAATGGCTCAGGAGAGCCAGGTGTTAAATTTACTTTTTCTTTTCTTTTTTTTTTTTGGTAGGGCAATGAGGGTTAAGTGACCTGCCCAGGGTCACACAGCTAGTAAGTGTCAAGTGTCTAAGGTCAGATTTGAACTCAAGTCCTTCTGAATCCAGGGCCAGTGCTTTATCCACTGTGCCACCTAGCTGCCCCCCAAGTGTTAAATTTTCATTGCAAACATTTCCACCTCAGAGATTGTCAAATGCTACCAATCCAGTCTTAATGTATTGTGTTGTTGATTGCCTAGACTAAAGAAACTGAGATAGCAAGTGTCAATAATGCAGATTAAACATGTGTATGTGTTTTCAAAGAGCTGATTATTAAATAATTAGCAGTATCCCCCTAGATTGCTCCAAGGTTCTGGGTTTGGTCCCTTACTCTTTAACATTCTTATCAATTAATTTGAAAAAAAGCCCAAATGCCATGATTAGAATATTTGCTGGTGATCCCTAATACCCTGGATGAGAGAGTAAGACAGATCGACGGGGGGCAGCTAGGTGGCGCAGTGGATAGAGCGCCGGCCCTGGATTCAGGAGGACCTGAGTTCAAATCCGGCCTCAGACACTTAACACTTACTTACTAGCTGTGTGACCCTGGGCAAGTCACTTAACCCCAATTTCCTCACCAAAAAAAAAAAAAAAAAGACAGATCGACAGGCCAGAACATTGGGCTGCATCTAATGAGATGAAATTGGATAGGAATCAATTTCAAGTTCTACATTGAAATTTAAAAATCAATGTTACACATATAAGACAAGTGGCATGCCCAGCCAACTACTTGTCTGAAAGAGGCCCTGTGGGGTTTAGTGGACTTCAAACAAAATATGAGTTTGCAATGTGATAGATAGCTAGGTGACACTGCAGTGAATAGATCACTCCTCTTCCTGAGTTCCAATCCAGCCTCAGATACTTGCTAGCTGTGTGACCCTGGACAAGTCACTTAGCCCTGCTTGCCTTAGTTTCTTTATCTGTATAATGAGCTGGAGAAGGAGATGACAAATCACTTCAGTATCTCTGCCAAGAAAACCCCAAATGGGGTCATGGGATACTGAAAAACAATTGAACAACAACTGGTGACAGCCAAAGCCATTGAAAACTGCAAAGCTTCTTGAATTGAGAAATTGATAATAGCACCCAAAGTCATGAATGTTGCATTCAGTTCTGGACACCAAAATGTAGGAAAGCTGGAGAGTATCGAAAGCAGGCCAATCAGACTGATGGGAAGGGCTTTCATTACATGACATTAGGATGATGGACTGAAGGAAATGTGAATACTTAACTTGGGGAAGCAGAAGGCTTGGATGGCAGATGATAGCTATACAAGTATTGCATGCATGGGCTATTCCAGGGTAGAGGACTTCACCTGTTCTGCTTGGGCCCCAAAGGGCAGAGCCAAAAACAACGGGTGAGAGTTGCAAAGACACCAATTTGGACTTGATGTCAGGAAAACCCCACTTAGCAATTCAAGCTATGCCCAAGTGTAATGGGCTGCCTCAGGAGGCAGTCAGCTGCCCCTCACTGGAGGGCTTCAAGCAAAGGCTTGTGAGGTCCAACTCTGAAAGTCAGAGATTCTGAGACTACTTGGAATCTCAGGCAGCAGAAATGCATAATTTTACATTCTGAGAAAATTGGGCAGGGGCATTGTCATCATAGGAGATTTTGTGTCTTTAATGGGTTATTTGGAAAAATCTCTCTTTATCAGAATCTTCTTCCTCTATCTCCCCTTGCTGCCTTCACCTTCCACCCTAGGGTGGGAGTTCTGAAAGATGGAGAAGGGCTCCTTGGATGGTAGAGGAGAACTGGATGATTCTCCAGCAGAGAATTTGGAGTATCTGAAAGTAATGTCTCTTGGGCAGCTGCTGCTGGGGTGTAGAGGCCCCAAAGAAAATAGAGCTGGTCAGGGGCAGTAGATAAAGCACCGGCCATGAATTCAGGAGGACCCGAGTTCAAATCTGACCTCAGATACTTGACATTTACTAGCTGTGTGACCCTGGGCAACTCACTTGACCCTCGTTGCCCTGGAAAAGAAAAGAAAAGAAGAAAGAGAAAGAGAAGGAAGGAAAGAAATAAAAGTAAGTAAGTAGAAACTCTGGCTGAGAAGGGTTCAGGAAGTGAGTCAATCCTGAATTTGGTTGAACAAGCAAGCAACATTATTCAGGGGAAGATGGAAATTCACTGTCCTTTCTTTTGTCTAAAACGGTGTATTGTGTTCCTTTCTAACTAGTCATTTCCCTTAAGTACCATCATTAAAGGGCTCGGGGTTAATGCTCCATCTCGATTAGTATTTTTTCCTGCTGTCTCTCTGTGGTGCGTTAGTGGGCTCACCTAATAATGGCAGTTGAGGCTCCAGAAGGGTACGTTAAACTCACATGGAAAAGAACCCACCTAAAGCAGGTGTTCTGATTCCAAACCCATTAAGCCCCAGCTGCCCTAGGTTCAGTCCCAACTCTACCACTTAATAAATGTGTAAGCTCAGGCAATTTGCTGTCTTTGTCAGGCATTCTAACTATATATTCTGAGCTAACTGGTGTCTCATTTGGGACAGGGGGAATTTGGGTCCTTCATGAGTTGGCTTCCCATATCTGGGCCTCAGTTTCCCTCTCAATTCAACAAACTTTTAGTAAGAGATGCTCTAGAGGTGATACTGACAACACATGGTAACTGATTGGACATTGGGTGGAAAGTGGGGAAAAAGGAAGAAAGAAGCAAGAAGAACGACTCTGAAATTGTGAACGTGGGTAATTGGAAACATGGTAGTGCCTGACTGCAGGAGAAAAGAAGACGTTGGGAGGAAGCAAGGTTCCCTTTTATAGGTTTGACCTAAATGTGCCCAAGGGTCATTCTGATGCAGATGTCTAACAGGTGGTGATGCAGCTCTGATGCTCAGGAGACAGATTAGGGCTGAATTTGTAGATTTGCCAAACAGGTCCATAGAGATTACCACTGAATGTTATGGGAGCTGATAAAATCAGCAGGTGAGAGTGTGGAGGAAGATGAGATGGGAGTCCAGGGCAGACTAGAAGATGCTTAAACTTAGTGGGTGGGGGCAGCTAGGTGGCACAGTGGATAGAGTACCGGCCCTGGATTCAGGAGGACCTGAGTTCAAATCTGACCTCAGACACTTAACACTTACTAGCTGTGTGACCTTAGGCAAGTCACTTAACCCCAATTGCCTCGCAAAAAACAAAAACAAAAAACCCAATAAACTTAGTGGGTGGGATCCAGGTCAGACAGGATGGAGGAGGGGAGAATCAAGAAAGATGAATGTTACAGAAGGAACAGGTGGTTAGCATTAACAGCTACCGAGAGGGAGGAGCTGTCCAATCAGAGGAAGAGGCCCCAGGGGCAGAGAGTTGTTCTGAGGTGTGAGTTATAAGGCTGAAGTGATCTTCCAGAATGAAGAGATTTCTAGGTCACGATGGAGAAATCCAGAGGAGTACAATCTGGTAGGAAAACTCTTTTTTGAGCATTTGGCTGTGAAAGGGGGAA
The DNA here is from genome assembly GCF_019393635.1 of Dromiciops gliroides. Classification (NCBI taxonomy): domain Eukaryota; kingdom Metazoa; phylum Chordata; class Mammalia; order Microbiotheria; family Microbiotheriidae; genus Dromiciops; species Dromiciops gliroides. The sequence continues at coordinate 25,828,230 of NC_057867.1, read as the reverse complement.
AGAGATTAAGAGACAATAAATCGGGATGACGATGATTGATGTTTGTAGGCATCAGAAAATGAGCCAGGGGATAGGAAGGAATTGAAAATGAGAGAAAGAAAGGGAATAAAGGCGGGCAAGCCCCTGGAGAAGAGGAGAGCTGGAATTAAGGGCACTAGTAGAGGAATTGGACTCTTTATCAGAGACCGAAGGAAGGAAAGAGCAGCTGGAAAATGAATGATGCCAAGGAGTTTTGCAATATGGAGTTAGGGCTGAGTGGGTAGAAGAGCTCTCAAGGATTGGCCTTTCTTTTCTTAGTAAAGTAAGAGGTTGCTAAAAAATTATCTTACTGAGTTGGAAAAAGTACCAACAAAGTTCATTTGGAAGAACAAACGGGTCAAGAACTTCGAAGAAGTCAGGGGGGTAAAAAAGATGTAAAGGAAGCAGATTCAGCAATATCAGACCTTAAAATATATTAGAAGGTGAGAGCATTGTTGAAGTGTAAAATGGATAACTTTGATTATTTTAAATTAACATTTTCGTGCATAAATAAAACCTTTGTAGCCAAGAATAGAAGGAATTCAGAAAATTGGGGAGGGGGGGGACTTTCGTAGATGATCTGCCAAATAGAATATGATTGGGTTGGAATATTGCTGTGGTAGAGGAAATGATGAGCTGGTTGGTTTAGAAAAACATGGAAAGACTTAGATTTGTAAAGGAAGATGCTGTTTACCTTCAGAGAAAGAGATGAGTGGAAATATGCATAGTACCATCTTACATATGTGTGTGAGCGTATATGTGTACATATAGTAGTAGTATATGTGTATGTTTCTAGATATCTATGTACATGTATGTGTGTATGTTTATCGATATCTCTGTGTGTGTGTGTATATATTTATAAAACCATGCTTAATTGTAGGCTTCTTTAGGGCAGGAGGGGGGGAAGGGAGGAGAAAAAATAAAGTAAAAAATAGACAGTTAGAGGACAAAAGAAAACCAACAAGGAAACAGAGAAAAGCTAGGCAGCTTTGAAAACAATGTGGAGTGTTTATTATATTGGTTTTCTTGAAATGGACATTTATTGCTTTATATTGAATCCTCTCATGTTCTGCTGTGTACATGGCATTGTTTTATTTTTTTCATGTTGTATTTAAGTTTAAAATAAAATTTTAAAATTTACCAAAAAATAAAAATAAGTAAGGTACTAAGTGAAGTCCTTTGCTGAGAGGGAGAGTAGAAATGTTCTAGATGGTCTGAGGCAAGAGGGGAAGGGTTGGCACACCCACTAGGCAGAGTGTGAAAGTTAATAAAGTAAAGTATCTCACATAAAAGAAACAAGAAAAAGCATATGGAGTGGAGGGGAAGATAGAGGAGGAGCGGGGGAGTGAGGGAGCCTTAGCCTCATCAGAATTGGCTTAAAGAGCGAATAACATACACACTCAACTGGGTATAGTAATATATCTTGCTCTGTGGAAAGTGGGAGGGGAAGGGGATAAGGCAGGGAGGGGTGAAGGAAGGGAAAGCAGATTGGGGGAGGGGACAGTCAGAAGCAAAACACTTTTGAGGAGGAATGGGGTGAAGGAAGATAGAAAATAGAGTAAATATCAAGGGGGAGGGAATAGGATGGAAGGTAATACAATTAGCAATAGTAACTATGAAAAAAATTTGAAGCGTTTGTCTGATGGGCCTCAGTTCTCAAACACATAGAGAACTGAGTCAAATTTGTTAAAATGAGAACCATTCCCCAATTGATAGATGATCAAAAGACATGAAGTTTTCAGATGAAATAATCAAAGCCACCTAAAGCCATATGAAAAAAAATGCTCTAACTCACTATTGATAGGAGAGATTCAGGTCAAAATAATTTGGGGGGGGGTTCAGACATTTGACACTTACTAGCTGTGTGACCTTGGGCAAGTCACTTAACCCTTATTGCCCCACAAAAAACCCCCAAAATCAATTATGGGTACTACCTCATACCTATTGGATAATAGGACAGCAGAGGAAAATGATAGTCAGTGAGGGCAGAGTGAAGGGATAACCCTGTCATGTTGAGGGCCCACTTGAGATTGGATAATTAATTTTTTTGGTGAGGCAATTGGGGTTAAGTGACTTGCCCAGGGTCACACAGCTAGTGTCAAGTGTCTGAGGCCAGATTTTAAGTCAGGTCTTCCTGAATCCAAGGCCGGTGCTCTATCCACTGTGCCACCTAGCTGTCCCTGAGTTTGGATAATTAAATGAGAAAGAAGAATCCATTCAGGAGGATTGAGACAGAGGGAGAAATGGAAGAAAAGAAGGTTTTGTTAGAGAGAGGGATTTCAGTGCCGTCAATCATGGGGTTGAAACAATTGTGGGGGATGACCATTGTTGTGTGGCTGAGATATAGTAGAGATGGAGCTAGAAAGTAGCCAACCTGGGAAGCCAGGGTATTGAAGATGATGTTCATGGTAAAGTACCCAAGTATGAGGGCAGAGGTTGGGGTGAAGAGGAATACTTTGAGCCAAGTAGTGAAATTCTTGAAAAAAGAGAGAATTCCTAAAGGGCAGCAGAGTACTTTGGCAAGAAGTTGGACTAGGTGATGAAGATGGATCAATCGACATATACTTACTATGTGCTAAGCACTATGCTAGGTGTTGGAGACACAAAGACAAATGTGGAACAAACCCTGCCTTTAAGACTCCCATTCTACTAAGGGGACACAGCATGTTCCCAGGTAAGTCTATGTGGAACATATACAAAGTAAATATAGTAGAAAGTCCAGGGGTTGGGAGTGAATCAGGAAAATCCTTCCAAATTAATTGACCCTTCAACTGAAGTTTGTAGGGAGTGTAGGGTTCCAAGAAGCACAAGTGAGGAGGAAGGGAATAGAGTGTCACAGAAGAGGAACTGCAAATATGCTAACACATAATCAACCAAGAATGGTAAGCGGAAGGACTTCAGAGGTCATACAGAGGCATCTGCATTTGATCCTAGAGGCAAAGGGAGATGTTGAAGCCCCTTGAATGGGGGAGTGATGCGGTCAGACCTGAACTAGACTATGATGAGAGTAAGATGGGTGCAATCAAAAGAAATAAAGGTTGCTGAGTGACAAAAGGACAGTCTAGAAGTAGAAGTGAGACTGGAGGCCATGCCCACTCCTCTTCTTGGCCAAGAGCTTTAGGGGCCATGCGAGGAGCAGCCTAGGAAACACTGCTTCCTGAGGAGGTCTAAAGGGCAGGTAGGTGATACAGTGGATAATGCACTGGCCCTGGCATTAGCAGGACCTGAGTTCAAATCTCACCTCTTACTAGCTGTATGACCCTAGGGAAGTTACTTAACCCCAATTGCCTCAAACATCCAGGGCCATCTCCAGTTGTCATTCTTCAGATGAACTTTGAAAGAGGCTTGAGCTTTCGATAGATGGACGAGAAGGGAGAAAAATAATATGGAAGACCTGTTAGTGCACATATCATGATATTAATTTTACAGATGAAGAAAATGAGGACCAGGGAAGTCAGACCATGAGTGAGTGTCAGATCTGGCATTTGAACCCAGGTCTTCCCAACACTAGGTCCATTGCTCTTCCCACCATAACACCTCTCTGCCTGCTTAGTAGTCCAATTTGCGTAGAATTTAAAGTATGTGAAAGAGAGTACTGGGAAATAAGGCTGAAAAGTAGGGTGAGATAGCTTATGGAGGGCCTTGAATGTTGGGATAAAGACTTCAGTATTTGAAAGGCCACCAAAGGTTTAGGAACAAAGGTGCAACACAGCCATAGTCCAAAATCCAAAGCTATCTAAGTCTAACCCCCTCATTGTACAGATAAGGAAACAGGCCTAAGAAGGTTAAAGTGCCTTGCCCAAGGTCACCCCAGCCATAAATATCAGAAATGGGATTTTAACCCAGAAGAACCTCTGGTTTCATAGTGGTTCTGTTGCAAGATTAATCTGAAGTGATCATGAAATGGGTTAAGGAAAGGAGAAACTGAAGTCAAGGACCCGGGTAAGAGACCAAGGGCAATAGGTCATGGTGGGCCAGACTAGGATGGTAGAAATGGAAGAGGAAGGAGGGAGAGCTCTGACTTAAACATGAGGAGAGCTAGCCTCTTTCTGGTCTCGTTTTGAATGATATATTTGCTGTATAATCTGGGCTATTTCACACTCCAAGTCTCCTTCCAATCATCTGTAAAATAGGAATTGAGGCATTCTTTGTCCTGAAATCTTGTATGACCATTCTATGGTTTTATGGAAGGAGAAAACATGGTGGGAATCCTCAAGTGGCCAATAAGGAATTTTGGTGCAATGGAAAGATTATTGACTTCACAGTCAAATGACAGGTACTTAAATCGTGGTACCTTTCCTGGGCCTCAGTTTCCTCTTTTGTCAAATGAAAGATTTAGGCTAGACCAGGGCTGCTTTTTTTCAGTGAGGCAATTGGGGTTAAGTGACTTGCCCAGGGTCACAAAGCTAGTAAGTGTCAAGTGTCTGAGGCCAGATTTGAACTCAGGTCCTCCTGAATCCAGGGCCTGTGCTTTATCCACTGCTCCACCTAGCTGCCCCTTAGACCAGGGCTTCTTAAACTTTTTCCACTCATGACCCCTTTTTGCCCGAGAAATTTTTACGTGACCCCAGGCATACAGGTATATAAAATAGGTATACAGAACCTGTAACTGTTGCCAAAAATTTTTACAATCCCCACATTCAGTTACATGACCTTATATGGGGCAGTGACCCACAGTTTAAGAATGTAGGGGCTATATGATCTTGAAGGACCCACTCAGGACAAAATCTTTTGATCCTCTGGGTGTAGGAAGAGACCAGGAGGAAGGACGATTAAGATAGCTCTGAAGGTTCCCACCTGGCTGACTGAGTGGTTGGTTGCCATTGACAGAGAAGTCAGGAGGAGAAGCTTAGAGGGAAAGACACACTGGGAAGATGTCCGCATGGGAGACTTGTGCCATTTAGACAGCCAGATTTAAGGGCCATATGGTCCAAACCCCATCATTTTACACTTGTCAAATGGGTATAATAATAAGAATCTTCCCAAGCTTCCAGGGTGTTTAGGAGTAGAGAGCCCTGCAGAAATAGGAGCTGTTATTTCTGTTGGGTGCTGAAATCTTAGGTTGTGCCTCAGCCCTGTGGTCCTGGGAACACAGCCAAGATGAAGCCAAGAACTGAGGTGAGCCTCGGGATATAGGCAAGAAGTCCTGTACTCTGCCCATGGAGACTTGGCCCATGAAGGCTGTGTCAAGTTCCATCCGTCTTTCCCAAACGATTGCTGGTGTAGGTCCCACACGTCTCTCTATATGCCCTGTGCAGCATCTCGTCCCATGCAGTATCGGATGCGCGGGGTGAGTGGATGTCCAAATTGGGAAAGATGTGGCATACCGATGTGCCAAGGGGTCTTAATGATTTAGCCCAACCCCTTCATTTTACAGAAGATGAGAAATAGGAAATGACTTGCCCACAGTGAGTGGCAGAACTAAAGCTGGGACTTGGTCTTAATGTCCAATCCAGGGTGATTTCTATTATACTGAATCCCAGGACATATTATTATAAATCACACTACATTATATATTACTAGATATAATATTATATTCTTATATATAACATTGTATACCCCAGCCATCAAGAAGCTCTTGGAGGGGTCAGCTAGGTGGCACAGTGGATAAAGCACTGGCCCTGGATTCAGGAGGACCTGAGTTCAAAGCCGGCCTCAGACACTTGACACTTACTTAGCTGTGTGACCCTGGGCAAGTCACTTAACCCTCATTGCCCCGCAAAAACAAAACAAAACAAAACAAAAAAAGTTCTTAGGGAAGCAATGGGAGGGGGTGTCACCAACACCCAGACCCCATCTTCGTCATGGGTCTTGTTCCACCCAATCTAGGACTCAGGCTTCCTGGGAAGCTGGGTTTAGCCTATTTCACTATGTTTCCTGTACAGATTAGCTAATAATAGCCAACATTTATACACTATTACGTGCCAGTCCCTGTGATAAGGTACTTTACAATTATTAGCTCATTTGATCCTCACAAGCCTGGAAGGTAGGTGCTATTATTATTTGCATGTGACAGTTGAGGAAACTGAGGCAAATGGAGGTTATACAGCTAAGTAAATGTCTGAGGAGACATTTGAACTCAGGTCTTCCTAAATCTAAACTCGGGGCTCTATCCAATTGCACAATCTATTTGACTCTAGTATTGCTAGTAAAGGAATGCAGAAACCTATGGGAAGGGAGGACTGGCTGGGTCATTTTTTCTCCCTTTCCTTATCGCTTCTTTGAAAAAATTTCTAATGTATAATCTTTTATTTTCCCCTAATTCCATTTTAAAACAATTTTTAACATTTGGGTTTTTTTAAAGTTTTGAATTCCAAATTCTCTCCCTCCCTTCCGCCCTGCCTGAGATGGTAAGCAATCAGACATAGGTCATACATGTGCATGGGAGGGGGGGTCCTTAATTTTTGAGTGTAAAGAGATCCAGAGACCAAAGAGTTTAAGATTACTTAAGATTCGTCATATATGTATATATGTATACATAGGTGTATATATGTTTGTGTATACATACACATATACATGCACATACACACATATATAATCTTAATTTTAAACTAATTCTATATATAAGATTATATATATACACACACATATATCTTAATCTCAAACTAATTCTTTATATATTATATATATAATCTTAATCTTAAATTGATTATATATTATATATAATCTTAATCTTAAACTGATTCTTTATATATTAAGATCATACATACATATATAATCTTAATCTCAAACTTATATTGTATATATATAATATATAATCTTAATCTTAAATTTATTTTATATTATATATAATCTTAATCTTAAACTGATTATATATATTATATAGAATCTTAGTCTTAAACTAATTATATATAATATATTGTGATTTGGCAGATACTCAAAGGAGTATCTCAAAAGAGATTAATGGATTGAATTAAGTAAGTGAGTGACTTTGCTGATTAGCCTACTTCAAGTTGATTAGATTGTAACCACACCTGGCTAGCCCTTAAGGAGGTATTGTTCTCAGAAGCTAAGGACTTTGAACTCAACTCCAGACCACCTGCAAGTCCAGTGAACCAATGGATTTGGATGACACCTACCAATCAGCTTGAAGCAGTGTGTAAGGACCACCTCTGCTCCAGTCCTATAAAAAGCTTCCACACTCAGTTTGAGAGGGGGTTCATGGTTGAAGCAGGATCATGGCGGAAGACTTGAGTAAGAACCAGACCAGACCAGGCTGGAACTCTATATACACACACACACACACACACACACACACACACACACACACACACACACACACACGTACGTGTGTCTTAGGGTACTTCATACAGCCTTGATAGGCCTGGGTTCATTCCTGTGGAGGGAATGTGTATGCCCTCTTGAGGATGGATTCCATTGACAAGGGCTGACCCCAAGGTCAATTATTGGTTCCTACTGTCATGGGACAAACTTTGGGAAAGCAGCCCCTTTCGTTATTGTTGTTCAGTGATTTCAGTAGTGTCCTCTTTGGGGTTTCCTGGGCAAAGATATAGAAGTGGTTTGCCATTTCCTTCTCCATCTCATTTTACAGATGAGGAAACTGAGGCAAACAGGGTTAAATGACTTGCCCAGGGTCCCCCAGCTAGTGTCTGAGGTCAGATTTGAACTTGGGTCTTCCTGACTCCAGGCCAAGTGCTCTGTGCACTGTAGCACCCCCTAGACATGAGTTAGATATTATCATTATCCCTGTTTATCCAAAACCTGTGAAGACTTTCCCAGAAGAAATGGGCAGATGAGAATAATTTATTTTAATGGCCAGGAAGGCAGCTGAAGCAGGCGCTGTGTTGTGCTTAGTCAGACATTGACAATGTCAAAGTTAACCATTGCATCTGGGGCCATCGACGGCTGTCTTGACTTTTGTCTTGCCACTGGATGTTAGTCACTGCTTTATGAAAGGTGGTCTCCATACTCCTTTGGCCCTCTTGGCAGATGTCGAAGAGTTGAGTTGGGTTCCTATCCCCTTCTCCCAACACAAACACACCCCACAAATTTTAATGGCTTCCTTGGGGAAGACAGAAATGAGAGAGGCAGACCTGCTAACTTACTCATGCAGTCTAAGAGGTGAGTTCTTGGACCGTATCAAATTCCTAGCATCAGGTTTGGAGAAGGATGTGGCCAAGTGGTGAGAGTTCCTAAGGGTTGGCTATCTAGTAGACCCAAATTTGGAAGTCTCTGGACTTGTGGAAGCTGGATGGTACAGTGGATAGAGCACTAGATGTGGATTCCAGAAAACTTGAGTTCAAATCTGACCTCAGAAACATCCTATGTGACATTGGGCAAATCACTTAACCTCTATCTAGCTCACTTTCCTCAATTATAGAATGGGGATAATTATAGTGGCTACTTCCTCTGATTGTTGTGAGGATCAAATGAGAAAATATTTCTTAATATAATAAAATATTTGCCAGGCACATACCACAGTGCCCATGTAAATGTTTATTCCCTTCCCTTCTAGCCAGAAAAGAGGAATTTCCTGGAAAACATAATCCTGTCATGAGTGAATGATATATTTCTATTCCATTGTGTTGGGAAGACCAAGGTATTAGTTAGGAATGAACCTAGTGCTACCCAGGAGATGTGTAGGGGAGTGGGTGTTAATAATTTCTAAAAGAGGATTTGATATTTGATCTAATTCCACATCATTGCCAGTCAGTCTATTTTGTTAAATATTAAATATCTTTGCTTCAAATTTCAATCATTAGGTTTGAAACATCCGGAGCAAAGGAAACATCAGTAGGGACTCTAAGCACTGGGTATCAGGGACCTGGTTTTAGCTGGGAAGAGGCTACAGCTGAGAAACCTTTAGGACTATATTTGTTCAGGCTTCATCTGGAATTTTTGTGTGTTTTTTTTCCTAGCATAGCAGGGATCAAACGAAGTTTATTTGTTTTGTAAGTTATTTTACTAGGCTATGGTTGAATTGTACAGTTTTCTAACATGACTTTTTCAGATCAGATCAGTTAATTTAAAAATAGTTTAAATGCCTTGTTGCAATATGGAGGTAAACCTGGGTTCTTGATGGTCTAGAGTGTTCCACTTTTCCCTTTTTTAATCCATATGAAATGGGTTTAACGATTATAGGATTATGATACAGTTTGAAGTCTCAGAGTGAGATTCTCCCTTTTGTTTCTTCCACCCCACCCCAATATTTCTCTTGCTATTGTAGACCTTTTGTTCTTCCAAATGAATTTTGTTATTATTTTGTTCTAGTTATATAAGTAGCTCCCTGGTAGTCTGCTTGGTATATCATTAAATTGGTAAATTTAGGTAATATAACTTTTATTATATTGTCATGATCCAACCATGAACAATGAATATCACTCTGATTATTTAAATCTCCCTTTGCTCATTTATTTCTGAGAGGCAATATAGCATAGTAGATATGGAATCAGCTTCAGAGCCAGAAAGGAAGAAAAGAAAGAAGGAAGGAAAGAAAGCATTTATTAAGCTCTTACTATGTGCATAGAGGATACAAATAGAAAAGGAAGGCAGACCCTGCTCTCAAGGAGCTCACATTCTAATAAAGGAAGATAACAGATATAAGATGTTTTAACTCCAAGTTCAGTGGGAAGGCTGAGCTGTCTTTAGGGTACAGCAGCAAAGCATCTTTGTTAATGTTATTTCCATTGATAAAACTATATCCATTTCTGAAGTTGAGCCATTTAAAGATGCCAAGAACTTTAAAAGTTACAACTTTCTTTTCTGGGTCTCCAGTAGTTGTGGCTGTCAGGGAGATGGGAGCTTCAGTGCCTGGGGAAGCAGTTGCCAAGTCATATCTCCACAAATGCTGGTCCCCTGGAATATGGCTTCAGGGGTCAGAATGGAAGCAAGGCAGGTCATCTAGAGGGCACTGCTCTTCCCAGGACTTTTGGGTGCAGGGTCGTAGTCTATCGCCAGCTAACATTCTAGTGAAGTTGATTTGGCTTATCTGGTCCATGCTGCTGTTCCCTGTCTCTCCTTCAAGATACTTTGCTGTTCCAGTTAGGCTATTTTGACTGTCCCATAGGTGGCAGTTGGTGGTGGTAGCAGTGGTGGGATGGCAGGCGTCCCCTTCTCTCTACTCCCAGTACTAGTGATTGCTTTGAGGATCAGGTTGGTGATTTTTATGGGTTTATTTTATATCCTGCTACTCTCCTAAACTTAACATTGTGATTATTTTTTTCCTTGAACCTCTGTGATTCTCTAAGGGAACCATCACAGTGTTTGCAGAGATAATTTTGCTTCATCTTTGCTTGTGCTTATCCCTTTAATTTCTTTTCTCGACATTCTTAAGAGCTTGGATTTTTTACCCCTGATCTTGATGGAAAAATTTCTAGTGTTTCTCCAATACGAATAACACCAGAACTTGGTTTGAGCTAGATGCTGTTTATCATACTAAGGAAAAGTAATGGGTGGGGCAGCTAGGTGGCGCAGTGGATAGAGGACCGGCCCTGGAGTCAGGAGTACCTGAGTTCAAATCTGGCCTCAGACACTTAACACTTACTAGATGTGTTGCCCTGGGCAAGTCACTTAACCCCAATTGCCTCACTAAAAAAAAAAAAAAAAGTAATGGGTGCCATATTTTGTCAAGGGCATTTTCAGGGTCTACTGATATAATAGCATGATTTTTACACTTTTGTTATTAATATCATCATCACCACCACCACCATCATCGGGCATTTATTAAGAGCTTATGGTATTCCTGGCATTATGCAAAGCACTGGGGCTACAAAGAAAGGCAAAAGAATTCCCGTTCTAATGGGGAGGAAGTGGTAATCTCTGAGGGAAGATACTAAAAATGGGCTGTGAAAAGGCTTTTGCAGAATCCGGAATTTGAGCGGAATTTTGAAGGGAGCCAGGAGGCAGAGGCAAGGAAGGAGAGCATTCCAGACATGGGGAACAGCCAGTGCAAAGGCATGGAGATGGGAGATGGTGTTCCCTGTGCTACAAACGGCAAAAAGGCCAGGGTCTTTATGTTTAGAGTGTGTCTAGATGTGGCTTGAAGGGAGTCATGAGTTAACTAAAGGCAGGGATTTGTTCACGTTATTTTTTTAAACTTCTTTTGAGTTGCTGGTATCTGAGGAGGTGTCAGACACGTGGGCCACATGTCATCCTGAATACTGTCCATAATACTTCTAAGTGCAGCCCGAACCCAAGAAATATGATTGAGAAATACTTAACAAAATAAATAAAATACACAAACTAATATTAATATGCAGTTTTCTAAATCAATATGTGGTCAAGATATATTTTTATGTGTGGTTTTGATACCTGTTTCTATTTGAGTTTGACACCAATGTCCTAGACTATAGAGACAGAGGTTTGAGAGGTCATGAGGTTCAGAGAAAATGTCAAGGCTGCCATCTTGTTGGTCATATGACCTAGAAATCCTCTCTCATGTTATTTCATGAGGGTTTTTAAAGCTTACATGATGTTTCTATTTCCTGATTTTTGTGGATTCAGCTATAGCTACTCCATACCTGTCTCAATTCCTTTTTCTGGAGTTTTTGGTTGCTGAAGATTGTGGGAAAGCAACTATATTGGCAATCTTGTCTGGCATTTCCTTTATTTAGCCATATAGATTGGATAATATAAGATATAGGTTGGTAAAGTGGATATAAGAACAGCTTTGTAATCATGAAGGTCTAAGGTCAACTACTTCTTAGCTTGATGACCACAGGCAAGTTACTTCATCTTGTTGCTAGGTGGCACTGCAATGGAGAGAGCACCAGGCCTAGAGTCAGGAAGATCTGGGTTCAAATCCAGCCTCAGAAACTTCCTAGCTGTGTGACCCTGGGCAAGTCATTTCACCCTGCTGGCCTCAGTTTCGTCATCTGTAAAATGAGCTGGATAAGGAAATGGCAAACCACTCCAGGATCTTTGTCAAGAGAACCCCAAATGGGGTCACAAGTCAGATATGATTGAAAACAACAACAACAAATTATCTTAAGACTTAGAAGTTATGAAGGAGTTGTTGGCTGAGGGAAGAGTTTTCACACATGGAGTTCCCCACTATGATGAAATCATAGGTCAAGACCCTCATCCAACTCTGCCCAAAAAAACCAAAAAAAGATCAAATCTTCTCAAATACTTAAAGCCCATTTTTGTTTGAGTTTTGAGTACTGAGGCAGTATACCATAGTGGGTAGATTGCCGAACCTGGAATCGGGAAAGACCTAGGTGCAAATGCGGCCTTATTACTTCTATCCTTACTTACTAGCTGTGTGATCCTGACCAAGTCACCTAATCCTTTTGAGTGTTTCCTCATCTGCAAAATGAGAATAAAAATAGTACCCATAGTATCTACCTCTCATGGAGTTGTTGTGAGGATACCATGAAATCAAATTTGTAAAGCATTTTGCAAACCTTAAAATCACTTATACCATAGGTTCCTAGGTCTAGGACTGGCAGGGCCCTAAAAGGCCAGCTAGTCCAACTGCCTCATTTTACAGAAGAGGAAACTGAGTCCCAGGGAAAAGGAAAGGGAAAGGACTTGGCCAAGGTCACACATAGGATCCCAGACAGAGCTGGAAGCAAATTCAGTGGCCAATGAGTCCAGCTCCTTCATTTTATGGAGGTGGGAATGGAACCCTTGGAATCTAAATTTGGAGCTAATGCCCTTCCCATTGCACCATGTTGCCTCCCTATATGTCTCAGAGGCATTTCTGGTTGAGCTTCATTCAGTGCTGAGTTGCCAGTCTAGAGTGGGCAGCTAGAATCCAACCAGGAGAAGGAATGGAGCAGGCCCAACTTAAAGACTCACTGCTGCAGAGAGATGCCACTTAGCTTTTGGTTTGAGTATCATATTGTGATTTCCATTCAGACTCTTGCAGTGCAGCTCCCTAAGCTGATGATGGTTGGAGGCCAATGTGGCAGGTCTCCCTCCAGTGGAGTGCCTTAGAGCTCGGTGCTTGGCCCTATACCATTTTACTGTTTTACCAATGACTTGGCTAAAGGCTCATCAAATTGGCAGATGGTACAAGGGGGAGTTAACTAACCCAATAGGTAACATGATTGGGATCCAAAGGGATCTTGACAGTATAGAGGAGACGTAGGAGGAACTTGTCAATTTCTTGAGAAGCTGTCAAGCATTACTCTTGCCTCAGAGGGCCAAGGGGAACAAAAGGAAGGTACCAAGAGGCCAGTTTGGGCTTAAGTCAGGACAAACTAGCTGGTGATTATTCAAGAGTGAGGGGGCAGCTAGATGGCGCAGTGGATAAAGCACCGGCCCTGGATTCAGGGGGACCTGAGTTCAAATCCGGCCTCAGACACATGACACTTACTAGCTGTGTGACCCTGGGCAAGTCACTTAACCCTCATTGCCTGGCAAAAACAAACAAAAAACAAGAGTGAAAGAGGCTGCCCCAATACATTAGGGTGGGGAGAGTCCCGTTGCCTTGGAGGTCTTCAAGAAGAGACCATGCCCAAGGGGCCACATCTTGAGTATGTCATTTACAATGGGATTTCCTTTAGCAAATGGATAGCTGGCCATTGATGCACTCTTCCAATTGGCAGATTCTGTGATCTGTCAGCTAAAGTAGGCTTACTCTCTCATTGCCAAGGTCTCTCTCCCTTCTACTTGTGCTCCCAATAAATGAATGGATTTTTGAGCAAATTCTCAATCTGTTTTTGTCCTTTAGTCCATTCACCTGGACCCTACCACGTGGAGTTTGGTCCCTAGGCCCTGAAGCTTCTAATTTGACTTAGAGACTCTGAGACTAGCTTCTCTCTCATTTCATTAGGCCATATATAGAGGAAGAGACCAAGATGGGGTTTTAATCAACAGCTGTGATACTGAGTGGAAGAGGGTCATGCCATATACTTGGCATACTTTACTTGCAGTCAAAAGGATGGACCCTGCTATTTTCATTTTGTCCTTCTGTCATACTTCAGACAGGGAATTTTTTAGCATTACATTAACGTCCTTGGTGTTGAGTGATTCATTTTTTTTCAAGAAATAAAGGCTTTGATCCATCAAGAACATTTAAGTCTTATTTCTGTCTATATTTTTATTGTTTCTGAAACCATGGAGGGGGTTTCTGAAATGTCAAGGCCACTTGTCTGCAGATAATTTCAGAGGAATGGAGGTGATCTCATTTTTAGAAACATTTTCTTCTGAGTCCTCTCAGAACTCCCTCCCCACCCCAACTCATTCCCATTCTCCACTTGCCTTGCCACATTTAGCTCTCAAAATGATCAAAATTGAGATGTTTAGAAAAGAGGAGGGCTGGCATGTCCTGGGGCCAACTCAAATCAGCCCCACAGAACTGATTGTTAAATTTCCATTGTGAGCATTTACACTTTGGAAATTACATTTGTAACAAATGTTACAAGTTGGGGCTGAAGTTATTGTTTTGTTACTTGTTTAGATTTAAGAGAGTGATGGAGAAAATGTTAATAATGCAGATGAAACTGAAATGGATCATGAATTGTCCCCTTCCTTTTGCAGAAAGCTAGTTGTTAAGCATGTGCTGGCACACTCATGAAAAAGTATACCTTCCTGCAAGAAACAAAGTCCAGAATGCCCTATGGGATCCAGCTTCATTCTAGAAACAGATCGGGAGTTTTGACCCTTGGTGATGTCCTTCTCTACCAGTAAGTTTTAATGAAATCATGGATTCCACATTTTCTTTTTCTTATTTTTTTACATCCACACTAATATCTCTCTGGAATCTTCATTCTCTGATATTTATAGGCTTTTAAAATCATCTAGGCCAACTCATGTTTTCTAGAGGGGCAAAGGTGAGGGTCAGAAAGAAGGAACTTCAGGGGTAGCTAGGTGGTGCTGAAGTGGATAGAGCACCAGCCCTGGATTCAGGAGGACTTGAGTTCAAACTTGGCCTCAGACACTTAACATTTACTAGCTGTGTGACCTTGGTCAAGTCACTTAACCCTTATTGCCCCCCCCCAAAAAAGAAGGGACTTCAGCAAGGTCACCTAGGTAGGAAGTGGCAAAACTGGGATTTGAACTTGGCTTCTCCAATTCTTAAAACTGGTGTTCTTTCTGATACTCCATTATACTATGATACTTTAATAGTCAATAGTATCTTCCTATGTGTGCAGGTTTGGCATGATGTTCAAGGGATCATGGGAGATGGAAGGGCCCTCATAGGCCATCCATATACTCTTTGATTTCCTTATTTCAGAGAGGGAAATAGAGGCCAAGGGAGGGGCCTACCTCTAGACCTAGAAAGGTCCTCAGAGGCCAGCTAGTCCATTCCTTTTGTTTTACAGAGGAGGAAACTGAGACCCAAGGAAGAGATACATGTTGAAGGTCACACACAGAATCAATATAGACCCTGAAGAGACCTCATGGTCATCCAATCCAACCCCCTCTTTCTGAAACCCAAGGTAGCTGTGACTTATATAGGGTTACACAGGTGGGAAGCATCCAAAGCAGGATTTGAACCCAGGTGTCTGATTCCAGATTAGCGCTTTCTCCTGTACCAATAACAATCTTGTCACTATCCTGACACCACTGTCACCTCTTGTCTCCATTCAGCCCCATAGGAGTGGAGGTCGACTATTCCACGGCCCTTGATCTGTGTGCATATCTCGGGCTTTTGCCCTGTGTTAAGCATCCAGGGCCCCAAACCATTCTTTCTCTGGGAACAAAAAAAAGATACTAAGGAAAGGATGTTCTATAATACCAACAAAATACACATTTTCCTTTCATTCTATTCAACAAACATTTATTAAGCACCTACTACGATTCAGCCACAGTGCTAGGCGCTATGGACACAAAAAGACAAAAATAACCTAAAAACAGATAATCCCTACCCTCAGGGAGCTTACATTCTACTTGCTTCTCAAAAAGCAAATGCTTCATTTCCAAGAGTGAGCTATGCGAGTCTTTAAGCAAGAGCTCTATCTGGTTAAAGTGAAGGCAGCAGCAGGGTGGGATGGGGTGGAATGGAGTGGGTGACCCAGTTTCAGAATATCCCATAGCCCCACATTGAATGGCTGGGCTGTGAAGAATGCACACCTTTAGCCCTTCTTGTCACATGTGAGCAGGAGTGGGGATGGGGAGGTGGCATGAAGAGAGAGTTGGTTACTGGCACAAAGAGGCAGGACTTGGGGATGCGGCCTGCCGCGGTGAGATGAGCCGATTCGTTTGTATAATTGTCTGTTAAAGGTAGCCTCAGGTTTGCTGGCCTAGGCCCCTTGGTTGATTTGTGACACCAGCAGACACTCCCACATCCCCTTCCTCTGTTAAACCTCTTCACCTGGGACCCCTTCCCCTCCTTAGAGGGTCACCCTGTCCCTCCTCTGAAGCTCTTTAGAAGAGAGAACGTCTGGCCCGTTTCCCATTGGTGAGCCTGCCCAGAAATTCTATCTTGGCGACTGCTTGGTAAACCTTAAAATGCTGCAGGGATGTGGGTGGGCTTCATTATGTCGGGATCAAGAACTGGAAGACCCCCTCAGAGGTCATCCAGTCCAACTGCTTCACTTTCCAGAGGGGGAAACTGAGTTATAAAGAGGGGAAATGACTTGCCCAGGACTGCACACCAAAGCAAAGTTTCTTGACTCTCAGACTGTGGGCCCTTCTAATGTATGACAGTCCCCTCTAAGGAATCTCAGTGGGTGGCCATCAGACCTCATGGACACACACACACACACACACACACACACACACACCTACCTTCAGTGGGGATACTGGGAAAGGTTCTATTGAGAGGTTAGTGAAGGAATTGAGTCTATTTAACCTGGGGAAGAGAAGATTTAGCTGGAACATACTCTGTGACTTCCAAGTAGGTGAAAGATAGTCCCAAACAACAGAACCAGAAGCAGAGGGCACAAGTTTCAGAGGGGGAAGACTTTAGCCCAATGCCTGGAAAAAGGCTCTACCAATGACAGACAGGGACTGGACCTGTGTCTGGGCTGGCATAGGGAACTCCTGGAAGAGGAAACTCCTTCTACCAATGTGTATAGCACCTACTCTGCAATGGAGAGTTGGACAGAGTTGTCGGGGGCACTGAGAAATGTAGTGACCTAGCCAGGGTCACATAGCTAGGGCGGGATCTGAACCCAGTTCTTCCTGACTCTGGGACCAGATCCTTAGCCAGCATGCCTTGCAGTGGGAGCTGTCCAAAAGAGGCATGGACTGGCTATTGATTTAGTAAATCCCACTCTCCCCTCCAGAGCCTGGAGAATCAAAGGATCATAGCATTGCAGAACTGGAGTGGGCAGGGTCCCCTGAGACCACTTAGTCTGTACAGAGGAGAAAACTGAGGCCCAGGCAGGCAAGTGACTTGTCCAAGATAATACAAGTAGTATCAGAGATACAATTTAAGGCCAGATCCTCTGATCCCAGTGGCCAGGGCTCTTTCTGCAATCCTCTACTGCTTCAGAGGAGTCCCAGTCACATGTGGGCTGGACCAGTTGGCCCCCAGAGTTCCTTCCAATTCTACTCCCTGATCCCTAGGCTAGATTCTAAGCTCCTAACTGGACCTCATTTGGGGGATTTCCCAGCAGCTTCAACTAGGCTATTGCCTACCAAATAATGGAGTGGCTCAATCAACTTGGATGTGGCCCAGAGTTGAAAACATTTCTTCAAGTGTCGTGAAGGGACCTTAGAGACTACAGAATCCAACTCCCTCATTTTATAGCTGAGGAAACTGAGGCTTCCAAAACAGAGGTGTAGTGACTTGTTCAAGGCCACAGAGCTAATAAGTTTCTGAAGCAGGACTTGAACTTGGGTCTTCCTGACTCTAGTTCCAGTGTTCCATTCACTGCACCATCTACCTGCATTCTCAAGACCTTGAACATTTGGACCACATACATGTTGAACTCCCCAATAATCCGAGGTGAGAAGGTTTTCTTGGTTATGACAACAAAGACCCCAGGAATTCTGGGTCAGCAGCTCTGCAGCACCAAGGTACACAGATGGACCACATTTCCATGCCCTGCATCCCCTTATTCCCCCATCACCTCCCCAACCCAAGAAAGAAAGGGCCAGCCCCGACCTTGACAATGTCGGCAGGGCCCACTGGACACCTTACCCCAAGAACAAGGTAGGCCAAAGTACCAGAGTCTACTCTGCTCTTCTCAGCAGCTTTCCTGGGTTGGGGAGGTGATGGGGGAATAAGGGGATTCAGGGCATGGAAATGTTTACTCCCCAGAACTCAAACCCACCATGTTCATTTGCCTTCATTTGCCGATTGCTGAGCCAAAGAAAGGCCCTCTCCCCAGAGGAGGGATTTCACAAACAGCTAAGAAAGAAGGGCTGATGCCCAGAAGCCATGCACACACAGGGCAGGTTATGCCAGAGTAAAAAAAAATGGAGTGAGTTACATAGGAATCCTCTAAGCTAGTATGAACAAGATGAGGTGGGGGAGCAGGTTAAAGATTAGTAAGGAAGGTACCCAATCAAAACTAGCTGAGTTGGGAGGGTTTCATGTAGTATTCAATCTATGGGACCCCTGGGCAAAGCTAATGTTTGAAGTTTGAAAGCTGGCTATGTTTTGAGGCCTATAGACTGTAAGGCCCCCTGCTAGGTGGAGGGAGATTCTCCATATTACAAGAGGGTTTCTTTTGTCTCAAGGGAGATTTCTTGTAGGGTTTTGGGCTCTTAACCTGGAGTTGGTGAAACTCATGGGGCTTTGAGAAAATATTTTGCTAATTTACTGGATTCCCAACGAATGAGCTTCCTCTGTAGACCTCTGCATGGAAATACGTGACTCTGCAAAGAGGTCCTAGGTGTTACCATGCTGCCAAATGGGATGAGGATGCACAAAGGTGTTGGGGATGGAAGGGGAGAGCCTGAAGCAGCAGCCTCCATTGCACACTGGAAAGTGGTTGCTGCAAGTGTGTTTGTATCCACCCCTGTTCCCTTAACCATCCATCCATCCATCCATCCATCCATCCATCCCAAGAAGCCAGCCCCTCCAGAAGAGGGATAGGTGGAAGGAATTCTCTTAGAAATGTTTTTG
Organism: Dromiciops gliroides; assembly: GCF_019393635.1. Classification (NCBI taxonomy): domain Eukaryota; kingdom Metazoa; phylum Chordata; class Mammalia; order Microbiotheria; family Microbiotheriidae; genus Dromiciops; species Dromiciops gliroides. The sequence continues at coordinate 25,809,281 of NC_057867.1, read as the reverse complement.
AATTCCGGTTCTCTCATTTGTTCTGGGAAGAAGCTGACAAGAGGAAAACAGAATGAGACTGCTTCAAACAAAGCTAGGCTTCAAAAGCAGAATGTTTGCTTGATGGGTTTTGAGTTTTTGTTTGCAATTGTTTCCAAAACATGCCTGCAAGAAAGATGGTAGAGGAGAGAGAGAGAGAGAGCGCGCGAGCGCGCCAGCCCGGGGAGCATGCGGCCCCTCTTGCTAGACCTCTTGATATCAGCCATGCTCTGGGTGACCTGTGAAAACCACCCAGCAGAAGGTTTCTTCTGTGCAGCAGATGTCCAGACACATGTGACCGCCCAAACATCGCTTGGGAAAAGGAATGGATTGGGGTAACAAAGGCCCGAGAGTTGGGGCATCCGTTCCAACATGGTCGGAACTCGGCAGCCCTGGAAGGTAGAATTCCCAGGGACTCTGAAGTTAGAGAAAAGGCCAGTCCTGGGCAACCCCGACTTTGCCTCCGCTGGCTCAGTCTAACTGGAAGGAGGTGGCTATCTTTCCTGCCCCTGGGCATGTGAGCCCAAATGTTCACAGCCTGTGTGGGAAGTTAGCGGGCTCTCTTTCCGCTGGGCTTCTCTGAGACCGGGAGGAAAGGACGCAAAAGGGAAAATGAGACGTGTCCAGAGAGTTGTTTCCTGGACTCTCCATAGCCAGGTTCCAGCAGGGAGCTGCCTTTGAGCCCAAGGGTCCTGAGCACACAAGTTTAGAGGAGGCCCTTTCAGAAGCATGGAGTCATCTGGGCCTGGCTGGGATTCCTCAAAACTGGAAGGAAGAGAGAGAAGCTGTGATCAGCACAGAATGCAGAGGGCTAGCCTCCACCAGGCTCTTCCAGTCAAGCCCAGACACCTGACTTGTTCCGTCCCCCTCAATGAGCTTCCATCTCCCTGAGCTGATGGGGGTGGGGAGGGGTAGAAAGATGTAATCTTTCTGCAAGGTAGTAGCAAAAAGGGTGACAAAGAAGAGGACAAAGCATCAGACGCCAGGTCTGGGAACGTCCAATCTCGGTACCTCAGGATGATCGGTGCCTACGAATTACGAACAATTGCAAAAACCAGCTTAAATATGTTCATCTTGCCTATGTTATGACGACAACCATGAGGGGAGGTATAGATGCACAAAGGCCGTCTCCAATCCAGCTTCCTCATTTCATAGGCCCAGAGGGGTGACTTGCCCAAGGTCACATCTTAAAATTCTGAATTTCAGGGGGCAGCTAGGTGGCGTGGTAGATAAAGCAATGGCCCTGGATTCAGAAGGACCTGAGTTCAAATCCAGCCTCAGACACTTGACACTTAATAGCTGTGTGACCCTGGACAAGTCACTTAACCCTCAATGCCCTGCCCCCCCCAAAAAAACCAACAATACAAACAAACAAACAAAACAAGATTCTAAACTTCAAGCTTGGAGGGACCTCAGAGGACAGTTGTTCCAACCCCTTTATTTTACAGAGGAGGAAAGTGAGGCCCAGGGGAGGGGAAAAGACTTTTCCAAGGTCACACGTAAGATCCTAGATCTGGAGCTGGAAGGGACCTCAGAGACCACTGAGTCTAATCCCTCATTTTACAGAGTGGGAAACTGAGGCCCAGGGAGGGGAAAGAAAGGACTTGTCCAAGGTCACACGGGTACACAGGTTACACCTGTGTGTAACGTAATGCAATGTCACAAGCAATTCAACGTGCATATAGACAGGATTCCTAGTGAAAGGCCACTCATTTCCCTGTCCCATGGGGCTCTGAATGAATCTCAAATGAATGTTAAGCGATTCTTTGGGAGGAATGCAGATGCCCACATTGACCCTAATGAAGAATTCTATGACTACAGATGCCAGGGAGAGAATTAGGGGTGCACCGTTACTCTGAAATGGTTGAGAGCAGTTCCCACACATAGGCCCATCCAACTCATGGCTATGGGTGTTTGGAACAAATTTCTGACCCCCAAGGGCAGGTACTTCCACCGAGTACTAAGACCCCTCCCCAGCAAAAATCTACGACTGTTTTGGCCTCGAGTCCTCTTCTCTTGTCTTCCTCTTGGAGCCTGGCAGGGACCCAGGGCTCAAGAAGACTGTGGGGGCATCAAGGACGGGCTGGTGCTGGATGTTGTTTGGACTACCTAAGGTCAACAAGGGCCATATTCAGCCAGAGAATCTCAGGAAGGTCATGGAGTCAATTCGGTTCTGCATCAGTGAATCATGGAACTTGAGGGCCTGTGGCAGAGTCCAATCCAGACTTCCATGAAAGGAATCCTATCATGACCCACAAACGGTCATTCGGCCTCTGCTTGGAGGCCCCGATGATATCACACTTCGCTCAAGAACCAATGCTAAAGAAAGGGAAGATTGGAAATAGACTTCTAGATTGTTCTCCCTGAGACTGATTATGGAGGGAAGAGCACGCCGGGGCTCAGCTTCTGCCCTTGCCCCCATTGTGTATTATGAGCCACATGGCTGATCTAGCAAGCCCGACCTGAACTAGGGAAGGTCCTGGACCCAGAGATGTGGATCACATACATACCTTGGGGCCTCAACTCTCATCCCCAGTGAGTCTTCCTTGTGGAGAAGAGGAGCTGTGTGGAAAGGAGAAGTAAAGTCTCAGTACGCGTCCAGAACATCTGGAGTGTCAATGGGAAGGAGAACTGAAGGTCAACAGGGCGACTACCTTACTCTGATTCCTCCTTAGAAATTTCCGTCTAGACTTGCTGGTGGGTCCCAAGCTTAGGAAAGATTTCTGCTAAGGGTGAGCACAACTTTGATCTTGGAACAGAAGATGATTCCATGTTCTTCCCTCCCTCCAAAGCCATACCAGGGAATAACAAAAAGGGACATTGAGGAGAAGTGGGTTGGGACTCAGTTAATTTAAGGAGCCTTGATGAGTTGAGTTTGGACCCAACAGGAAGCAGCCCAAACAGAAGACTCTGGGAGAGTTGAGGCAAAAAGAAAGGTAGATGAGAGGGGATGTTGTGGAAGGATGGCTGTTTGGGTGAGAGAGCCTTGGAGAGGGGATCGTGGCCCAGGTATCTTCTGAGGTCTCTTGGATTCGGGTGCCAGGGGAGCCGTGAGGCAGCCAATCTGAGTGACCACAGCGTACCCCCAGAACCTGTGACTTCCATCAGGATAGATGTGAACAAAGCACGGTAGAGGGAGGGTGGTAAGCCTCAGGTGAATGTTGTCTTCTCCCTCGTGTCTGATGAACTAGCTAACTTTGCCTTCCCTCTTCTTGGGTGAAGTCTGGGGACTCATCTGAGAAGCCATGCCCATTCTGGGGTGGCCAGGGCACCCAAGACTGAACCCCAGAATGAAGGGGGTCCCCAGGGTGTCAGTTAAAGGTCTAGCCTGGGCCTCCTAGAGGCCTTTGCACAGGAGATGGTGTTCTAGGGTGTGGACACCAAATCTTGGGCAGGGCAGAAACACGATCACATCTGCAGGGACCGTGTGCCCTATGAGATACTCCTTTCTACCCACTTGAGCCCTTCCATTGTTAGTATGCAACTCTTCAAGGAACACAGTGGATGGAAAAACTGGAGGCCTTGCCTCCCACGGAGCTGGCAAAGAGCCTTCTAGAGATCTTTGTGAAGGGCCCAGTTGAGTCAATAAATATGTCCCCTTCATTTTACAGAAAAGGAAACTGAGGCCCAGGGAGATATGATTTACCCAGGGTCACACAGAGGCTCCTTAGCTCTCTAGAGTTGGCAGGGCCCTCAGAGGCCACCAAGGGCAACTCCCTCATGTTAGAGAGGAGGAAACTGAGGCATGGCAGGGAAATGACTTGCCCAGGGTCACATAGCCACTATGTATCAGAGTCAGGAATACTGGCTTCAAATCCTGGCTCAAAGTCCGGTTCCTTCATGGGAAATGGAGTGCAGGAGGGAAGGGAAAATACTTGCAGGGTGAAGCCTGTATCTCTTACCTTCCTGTCTTCCGAGAAGCCGTTTCAAAGAACCGGGTTCGACAAGCCACCCTGCAGAGAGAAGCAGTCCGAGTCCTGTTAAGTGGCTTTGGGATAGAAGCCCAGCTACTTTCCACTTACCAAGTGCCTGCCGCCACGTCCCCGACTCCCCGGGTCGCTCACCCTAGGCAGTGGATCACTCCATCAAGAATTTGAAAGCCATGAACTGGTCTGTATGAATGAGTTCCCATGGGCCAAGCCCAGTCTCGCCTAGCAGCCATGCCTTTTGGGGAGGAGTCAGTCAATAATAAACATCCATTAAGCACCTACTATATGCCAGGGACTGTGCTAAGCATTCTCATCCAGTCCAAAGCTGGGCCAGTTAGGAAGGACCAGCCCTCTCAGTACCCACCAAAGCCTTTCCTATTGAGGATGGGAATAAGATCCCAATGGAAGGGGCCAAGGATTCTATCCCCCATTTGACAAATTCAGAAAGCCCGGCTAGCTTCAAGCCCGGTCCTGTCTCTAAAGCTGGGTTACTTTCTACTTCACCACACCAGATCTGGGCCCCTGCATCAAACAAACAATGGTCATTGAGTCCAGGGGACCTAAAGGCAGTAGATGTTTGAGAAACCTTGACCTGGACTGTTGATTGAACTAAATAGGAGTGTCTCTTGTCTCTTCTCCTTTCGGAAAAAGCTGCCTGGACTCTTGGGAGGAAACTGTGGTCTCTAGAGAACCCCAATGATTGGCTTTGTCTGGGATAAGGGACAGCTGGGGAATTCTAGAACTGGACAACCCTCTGAGTCCCTCTTTGCTCAGGGAGTCTGGGTAATCACCGCTGACTATATTTAAGCTTTTATTGGGGGAAGATATGGAAAGAATCCCTGATTTTGGCGCCAACCTGAAGCTTTTGTCATTTTGTAAAAACACTTCACTGATTAGCCAAAATGGAGGAGTGGTAGGGTTTTTTTCCTTTTCCTTTTTCTTCTTCCATTTTATGGACACTGCAAACAATGGGCCAGGAGAGAGAAGGAAAGGAACAGGCCCAGGTCCGGCTGGAAAAGCCAGGCCAAAAGCAGCCCAGTGAGAACTGGAGCTAGGCCTTGGTCCTATCCCAGCCACTGCTGCTCTGATTCCTTGGCTTTCGGCCTGGCCTCTGCAGGGCCCGCCAGACTCTGGCTCTGGTCCTCCACCAAAAGCCTCTCTGGAGAACTTTACTCCATTTGGTGGAATTAAATTACTTGAAAATCCAGTGGTAATAATAACAAAAATCAAAACATTTCAGAAGCAAGAGAGCATGAAACCAGCTGGCTAATCTAATCCTCCTAAAAAAAGGGTAAGGAGCAACTGAGAAAGATGGGTCTCAGATCATGCCCTGAAGGCCCCCCACCGAGGCCCTGGCAGAGTTGGGCCTGAAGGCTGAGCCTCGGCCCTGACCTTTGACCAGCCCCGCACGATGGACTCAGAAAGTACTTTGGATACATACACAGAGGCCATTGTTTCTGGGGCCCCTCCAGCCACAGGTTCTGGCTTCGGTTCTGGCTTCTGGGGCATGATTGCCCGGCAAGGAGGATCCGGGGGACGAACTGGAGGCCGAGTTATTGCTGGTTTGTCTCCTGGGGAGCGTGCTTTAGTGAAGCTGTCATAGTCTCCTGGAAGTGGGGAAACACAAGTTATTGGGGATTCCATGCTGAAGGATGGTTAGTTAAAATAAATGCAGCTCAGTGGGGAGTCCCAACCTTCTTGGGCCTCTGGCACTGGCTCCCACATCCCCAACCCCCATTCTTTGTAAGACAGTGCCAGGGTCATTTTTCTAATGCACATCTCTGATCCCATCACTCCCCCTGAACCAATACCATCTATAGCTCCCTATTACCAATGTACTAAGGTCTAAACTCCCGAGTCCAGCCCTCAAGTCTTTCCATGTTCTGGTCCCCAAGCAACTTTCCAGCCTTGGACCTTCTGTTCCAGTCAGAGCAGGCTCCTCACTGTGATGACACCCTTGGGTCTCTCTAGTCCCTAAAGCTGAAGCCATGTAAGCTCCTACCCGAAGGCCCAGACAGCCTCTTCCCCCCAAGTTCTGGGATCTATATGGGAAAACATAAGGTTCTCAGGAACTTGAGACAGATGACTGAGCATCAGGTCTCACCTGCTTCTGATTTTGCTAAAACTTCATATTTCTGTGACAATAAGGAGAATCTTTTAGGGACAAGCTTAAAGATCAGAGAGGGGAGGTGAAGTAAGTGACTTGCCCAGGGTCACACATCCAGCAACTGTTAGAAGCCAGGTCTCATATGCTATTTCTGCTCCAGGCCAAACAGTTGGACTCTTCCCTTGGTCCAACTGACTCAGACTTACCCTGGCACACTCCCCTTGGCTCCCTGTCCTACCTAGGCCTGCTGAGCCAGGGGCCCTGACTTTTACCACCCTCTCCACACCACTGCCCAAGAAGTGGCAAAGCCTCCTTATAATATCAAGTACAAACGCTGCCATTCACAACTTAGCTCCCACCAAACTGGCTTCCTTCCACCCCCCATCTCTGTCCCTTCGTACATACTGTCCCCATGACTGGCACACGTTCCCTCCTCCCTCCCATCTCTCAGCACCTCGAGTTTCTTTCAAAGCTCAGCAGAAGTGCTGGCCTACAATCTGAAGCCTCTCCCCGACTCCTGGAATTGCCTTGGGTGTTAATTTTATAGACGTCATGCAGATATTTCTTTGTGGATGTGTTGTCTCCCTGCTAAAACGTAAGCTTGCCGAGGGCAGGGATTTTCATTTCCATCTTTGTATCTTTAGTGTCTGGTATACAGTAGGTACCTAATGCTTGCTGATTGGTTGAAATGAGACAAAATATGCAAAGACCTTTGCAAATCCTAAAGCTCTCTCCTCTTCTCCAATCTATACCCATTCAGTCACTGGACCTTGGCCAGCAAGTGGCCACCAAGTGTTTGCCTTGGGAGAGAAAGCTTTGCCTGACTCCAAGATGAAGTCTGGCCCATGGCAGATGGACTCGCTGCATGTGGTTCTGCTCTTCTAGATCAAGTCCGGTGACACTAAACTCTCCTCCATGACAATCCTTCAAATATCTGAAGTCGGCTCTTAGGTCTCCCCCAAGTTTTCAAAGCCCTTTGCCATCCTGGTGGCATTCAGCTAATTGGCTAGGGAGCACCACAGTGCACAGAGCACTGGGCCTGGATTCAGGAAGACCTGAGTTCAAATCCAACCTCAGACATTTACCAGCTGGATAGATTTACCCTGGCCAAGTCACTTAACCTCTGTTTCCTTATATGCAAAATGGAGATACTAATAGTACCTACCTCCCAGGGCTGTTGTGAGGATCACATGAGATATCTGTCAAATGCTTTGCAAACCTTATGGTGTTATATAAATACTAGTTATTGTTATTTCCATAAGTGAGGCCAGAAGTGAACACAATATCCCAGGGCAGAGGACAACAGGGCCAACGCCTCTCGCATTTGAGCCAACATGCTCCTCTCTATGCCATCCAATATCACATTCATTTTTCAAGCTACTATATTGTCCCAATGGGTCTTATTGTACTTATAGTATCAGTGATCTCATCAACCGCCCCTCCACCTTATACTTATGAAGCTGATGCATAAGACTTTCCATTTGTCCCTATTACATTTCCTCTGCTTGGGTCAACATGCCAGATAACTGAGATGGATGCTTTTTGATCTTGACCCTATCCCACAGACCCCCCCCCCACTTTATGAAACCACACCTTTAGACGTATTCTATCTTCAATAGATTCCAAATCTACTGAACTATACAAGCAGCTTGTCTACAAGGAGAGCAAGAGAGACTTGGCCAGATAGTTTGCTGAACCAAGGCAGACTACATCTGCTGCATTGCCCTAGTCTGTCACCATGGAAGCTCTGGGGAAGGGAAGGAAGGAGGGAGGGAAGAAAGGAGAGAGGGAGGAAGGGGCTAGTTCAAATCTAACCTCAGACATTTGAAACTTGACTATCTGTGTGACCCTGGGCAAGTCACTAAACCCTCATTGCCCTGCAAAAAAAAAAAAAAAAAGTCTTACTGGCCCTGCTGGTTTGAGGAAAGAGGGCAGAGAGCAGGGCACCAGCCAAAAGGCCTGCTCTGAAGACCAGGGAGATGGCAGACGGCCCCAACTAACTCCTCAAGACAGCCCTCAGAGCTCCGTCCACCTGGGCAACTAACGCAGCTAAGCTCAGAGCGTTTAGGAGAAAATGAGCTCTTTCAATAATGGCTTGTACCGACTGTGGTTTTTACAGATGGGCTGTGACTGTCCATTAGTCACATTTCCTCGTTTAAGACTCATTATGTTTTAACAATCCACCGTGGCTGGTTTTCATGCTTTCCCAGAGAAGACTGCTGAATTGTTCCAGGGGGACAATTAATTGCTAAGGGAGAGAATACGTCTAAAGGTGTGGTTTCATAAAGTGGGTGGGGGGGTGGTCTGTGGTTAGGGGGAAAGAGAAGCTTTTTGCACAATGGGAGAGGCCACAAGAGTGTGAAGAGCCGGCAAAGGAAGCACCACATCAGAGAAAGCCTTGGGTTCTAGTCCCTACTGCACCACTTATTAGCTGGGTGACTTTGGCCAAGTTACTTAACTCCTCTGGGCCTTGTTTCTCATCCCACTTTAACATGACTATTCCAGGAAGTGGAGGGGGGGGGGCAGAATAAGAGAACTTGAGGCTGGTATCCAGCAGCCAGAGAAGAAAACAGGTGATTGAGCTGAGGTTACATTCACAGAATCAAAGGGCTGAGAATATGATCAGATTCTTGGAATTTTTTAGAGAACATAGAAACGGGCTAGTCTCACACCCTCATTTTTACAGAGGAGGAAACTGAGGCCTGTCCAGTCAAACAGTTAGAAAGCAGCAGAACTCAAATGCCAACGCAGGTCCTGCCAACTCTTTCCACTTTCTGGTAGTGACTTTTCACAAAATCTAGGCCCAGGACTAAAGTAGCAGAGGCCTACACGAGAAGGGGAAGATGGGAAGGCTCTCTAATCTGCAGTTCAGACTTTTTACCTCTCTGCTTAAGCCAAGGCTTTGGGAGAGAGGGAGGAATGAATGACTGTTGTAATAGGGTTATTATCACATTCTCCCCATCCTGTCCTGCCTTATCTGCTCCCTTTCTCCAATGCTGGCTCATCCTCCCCCTGCTTGTCTGAAGGAACAAAAGTTTGGACACTTCCTTTTATTTGGCCATGGATGTTTTCCTCTTTTGCATATGAAAGGAAAGCATTTGTTATGCAGGTATATGTAAGGGAATTTGATTAGATGCACAATGGAATCTGTCCTTAACCAGAAAGGGAAGGGGGGTGGCAATATAACAAGAGGGAGGGATGGCAGATGGATAGTCTGAGCAGACATGTGACATGAAATGAACCAGAGGAAGGTCGGCTGAGTTGGAGAGATCTTCCAGCAGGGGAAGCCGACTCTAGGCCGAGTCCTGAGACCTGAGTTTAAAACCTGGCTCTGGGGCTGCTAGGTGGTGCAGTGGATGGAGCACTGGCCCTGGATTCAGGAGGACCTGAGTTCAAATTCAGCCTCAGCCTCAGCCTCAGACACTTGACTCTTACTAGCTGTGTGACCCTGGGCAAGTCACTTAACCTTCACTGCCCCACAAAAACAAAACAAAACAAAACAAAAAAAACCCTAGCCATTTTAAGGAGGCAGCTAGCTAGGTGGTGTAGTAGATAAAGCACCGGCCCTGGATTCAGGAGGACCCGAGTTAAAATCTGGCCTCAGACACTTGCCCCTTACTACCCATGTGACCCTGGGCAAGTCATTTAACCCTCATTGCCCCACAAAACAAACAAAAACCTGGCTCTGCCATGCACTGCCTGTCTGACCTTGGACAAGTCTCTTCTTGTCCCGGGGCTTCAGTTTCTTCTATTGAAAAACATGGGAGGGGCTGGACTTGATGGTTTCCAAGGACCCTTCTAGTTCTTGATCCAAGATCCTCATAATAAATTCTAAGAAGGACCCACAAGATGGGAAGAGAGGGAAGGACGAAGGGCCTGGTGTCCACACCAACTAGGTCATGAACCATCCAAGTATTGACATACACATCTCTCTCCTCACCTAGGGGGTAAGGACAAGGGCCAGGATACCCTAGCTCAGCACCAGTCATGGACGATACACTCGATGAATGCTAGCTGACAAGATGAGGCCTTTTTGCCTCAGCTGTCAGAGTATCTATTGCCAGCACTGGGGGAGGAGGGGCAGTGTTTCTATCTCTAGAGATGCTGACAGAGGCCCTTGTACTTTTTTTTTTTTTTCGGTGAGGCTGTTGGGGTTAAGTGACTTGCCCAGGGTCACACAGCTAGTAAGTGTTAAGTGTCTGAGGTCAGATTTGAACTCGGGTCCTCCTGAATCCAAGGCCGGTGCTCTATCCACTGCACCACCTAGCCGCCCCCTGCCCTTGCACTTCTAAGTCCTTAGAAGCCACCTAATCTCACAACTTCATCTTCTACATGAGGAAACCGAGATCTAAAGAGAGAAACTTGTCCCAAAATACATAAGTGTTAGTACCAAAACTAGAACCCAGCTCTCTTGCTTCTTGGTCCAGGGGTTATTCTCCCGTACCATTTAGCAGAAGAGGCGATGTTGTGCCGCTGACGTCATAGCTCTAGATCTCTGATTCCATTGTGTCATCTTATCCAAATCCCTTCCCCCTCCCTGGGCCTCAGTTTCCCCCTCTGTAAGTGAAGGGGTTGAACTACATGACTTTTGAAGTCCCGTCCAGCTCAAAATCTCTGACCCTAGCATCTTAAGAAAGGAAAAGAAAAAATCTGACAAGGAAAATGAGTTGAATTTAGAAACGGACTAGAAGCAGGAGAAAACAAAAGCAGTTCATAGGCATGATTCTCATATACCAGAATTTTAGAGGAAGGAACCAGACTTTGAAGACCTTGGGCTAGAAGATGGATAGTGTGGGATGATGGAAAGGGCCGTGGGCTTGTAGTTAGAGAACCGGTGTCTGAATACTGGTTTTGTTCCTTTCTAGCTCTGTGACCTTGGGCAAGTCATTTCTTCTCTGGCGGCCTCAATTTCCAGCTCAGTCAACCAAGAGACCTGAACTCTCTGATCTCTAAGGTTCCCTCTAGCACTAAACTCTCTGATCCCAAATCATCCAAGACAATTTGAATATCATCTCCCAAATCCCATCTAAGTCACGCTGGTGGGAAGGCACAGTGGCCCTGGGAACAAGGAGAGAAGTGGGCTGAGTAAGGTAATCCCAACCTCATTCATAGCCAGGCCGCTTCCCTGGCTGCCCAGGGAAGCTGCTCAGTGGGCTCAAAGTGAAGAGATAGCAGCTTTGAGGCAGGGGTCTTGGCAGAAGCCCCCTTTAAATGGTGACAAGGCCCTTCTCATCCATGCCCCCAAAGCCAGCCATGTGGGATGGACTGAGGTGAAGGCATCCAAGGCTGAGCTTTTTATGATGGTGGCAAAACATCACTCAGCTCCTTCCTCCACTCCACCCCTCCCTTGCCACTGGTAAAGCCTGGAGACCCCTGAGTATTGCCAAGTGTGCTGTAATTCTAGGTCTCTCACTAATGGCAGAGCCAGACTGTGCTAATGCAAAACTCTTGAGTCTGTCTGGCTGAGATAAGGACTTGGGAGGGAATAGCAGCAGTGCTGCTATTCCCTTCATGTGATAGAGGGGAGGGGAAGAGGAGTGGAGAACCCAGCACCACCTGACACTGGCACTGAGGGGCACTGAGGTCCCATCTGTGTCCAACTGACTTCATCTTAGGGCCTGACTAGGGCAAAACACATTTGATTTCAGGGAGGAGAATCAGAGGTCCCCAGAAAGGCTGCTATACAACAGGGCTGAGAAGATGACTGATCACTTCCATCTTAAGAAAGAAGCGGGGCAGCTAGGTGGCGCAGTGGATAGAGCACCGGCCCTGGAGTCAGTAGGACCTGAGTTCAAATCCAGCCTCAGACACTTAACACTTACTAGCTGTGTGTCTCTGGGCAAGTCACTTAACCCTCATTGCCCTGCAAACACTCCCCCCCCCCACAAAAAAATAACAAAAAAAGAAAGAAGCGGGGCAGCTAGGTGGCTCAGTGGATAGAGCACTGGCCCTGGAGTCAGGAGGACCTGAGTTCAAATCTGACCTTAGACACTTGATACTTACTAGCTGTGTGAATCTGGGCAAGTCACTGAACCCCAATTACCTCACCAAAAAAAAATGACAGAAAGAAAGAAGAATGCAGTCACACAGACTCCAGTGAGCAAGGCCCATGTAGTCTATTGAGGCCAGGGGGAAAGTACATCTTGCTGGCTTCTAGATATTTTCAAAGGGCCAAGATTTACATGGTACAGGCTTACTATGTATATCCTAGGAAAATATTCGAATGAGCCACTTTGGGACAAAAATAACTCATCCCATCAGTGACCTCCATCTTGTACTTGGCTTGACCAGTCACTGGATTACAGACACATGCAGTTTGTCCCAGGGTCTTCAATAGCCAGAGGGAAGCACTACAGGTGAGTTTTAGTAGTTGCTGTTCAGTTGTACCTGACTCTTTGTGACCCCATTTGGGTTTTTCTTTTTTCTTTTTTTGCAGGGCAACAAGGGTTAAGTGACTTGCCCAGGATCACATAGCTAGTAAGTGTCCAGTGCCTGAGGTCAAATTTGAACTCAGATCCTCCTGAATCCAGGGCCGGTGCTTTATCCACTGCAGCGCCACCTAGCTGCCCCCATTTGGGGTTTTCTTTGGCAAAGATCCTGGAGTGGTTTGCCATGACCTTCTTTGGCTCATTTGGCAGATGGGGAAACTGTGGCAAACAGGGTTAAATGACTTGCCCAGGGTCACACAGCTAGGAAGTGTCTGAGGTCAGATTTGAACTCAGGTCTTCCTGACTCCAGGCCCAAAGCTCTATCTGCTGCAGCACTACCTAGCTGCTGCCCAGGGTTTTAGTAGAGTTACCATTTCTTAAGGTTATGCTATGAGGAGGGTCCTGGGCTGGGCCCTTCTAACAGGATTCTCTAAATGTTGGGGTCCACCTCGCATTTTCACAGAGACAGCAACATTTTCACTTTACAATGTTTTCAGAAACCCAAAGTCCTGCAAAACATGGCTCAGTTTTTCCTTTCTTTCCACTAAGCCGGAAAGTAGAGGGTTGCAGAGCCAACCTTTCTCAATTTCCTTCCAAGTTTCATTAACCTCGGGGCAGTCCTTTAGGCGCATTCATGAGGCTTGGGGAAGGCAGTGGTTTGCCTCCATTCTGGCTCATGGAACATCCCTGAGCCCCACTCCCAGCCCAGAGTAGGCACTTACCCTCCCTGCTGTGAGCCAGAGGCCTGGGAGCTGGCCTCTTCACATGAAGAGAGGGGGCCCTGGCTGGCCCAGGACCCATCATCAGACCATTGGCCACTTTGGCAGGGGGCTTGGGGCCATCCTGCAGCCTGGACACCAGCTTGCCCACGTCTACCTCTGGGCACGGCTCCGACCTGCTGTCAGAACTGGGTCTGATTGGGGATCTTCTCCCAGGCTCAGCTTCCCCACTCCTCTGAACAGCCAGCTTCTGGTGAGGCAGTGGCTTGGGACTTTCCGGGCTGTCAGCAAGGGGGCCATTAAGGGTTTCATCTGGAAGAGGACAAAAAGGGAAACTGGGAATCACTGGCAAGTAGACAGTCATACCGAGGCCACACACACAGCACATGACCCTGGGGGGCCAGTTACTTCCCCAACCTGGGCCTCAGTTTCTCTCCCTGTAAAAGAAGGGTGTTAGACTCCATGGTTGTTGTTCAAAGAAGACCAATTACATTGGGAGGTGATGTCCTGACTTGCAGCGAATTGGGTCTAAATGAGGCAGGGCTGTGCCAGGTCAGCAGCCTCACTCTCTCCTCCAGAGCCATGACATATACATCAGGACGACTGGAGATGGCAGTGGGGGACCCTGGCCTTCCTTTTGAAGGTGATGTCTTTCCCAGATGGACTCAATGGAGCTTCAATGGTTTCTTTATGGTCATCATCATAATATAGCAAAGTTTCCCAAATTTAAGATGGTTTTATTTAAGAGATCATAATTCGGAGACTCTCAAGGCAACTGAGTAATAAACAACAGAAGCTCCTATTTCTAGAAGTTGAAAAAGGGCTGCCCGCCCCCTCCAACACAGTGAGGCTGGGGGTAGGAGGGTTAGGAACTGGATGCTACCAACTTACTGATGAAGAAAATGAGGCACAGTGGAGAGAGTGCTAGGCCTAGCTAGAGTCAGGAAGACATGAGTTCAAATTCAGCCTGAGACACTTACTAGCTGTGTGACCCTGGGCAAGCCACTTCACCTCTGCCTCAGTTTCCTCACCTGCCAGGGTGGTTATGAGGATAAAATGAGATAACATGATCATAAAGTACTTAGCATAGCACATAATAGATCCTTAATAAATCCTTCCCTCTCTCCCACATTACCAGTCAATTCCAGAGCCAAAATCTAAGCCCTGCCCTCCTGACTCCAAACACTTCAAATAACTAAAACATCTTTACTTCTGGGTAGCAGGCTGGACTGGGCCCTGCTATGCAAATCACTTGATCAACAAGCATTTATTAAGCACCTACTGTTTGTCAGCCACTATGCTGAGCATTGCAGATAGATACAAAGACACCAAACAAAACAGTCCCTGCCCTGGAGAAACACTTGTTGGCTGATTGCTGATAACAATAATAATAATAAGGTTTACAGAGATCTTTATAATCTTGTGAGGGGTGGGTAACCCATTTCACAGAGGGAACATGGCTCAGAGAAGGGTCAAAGCCAGGTCTTTCTTCTGACTCCTAAGACTGAAGTTCCTCCTTCTTGGCCATATTCTCTACCCCTGCCCTTCCACCAAAACTGGTTTGTCCAAATGCCAATGTTTTCAGTTCCTCATATTTCAAGACGATAAGGATAATCTCTGTGTAGTCAGCCACTCCCATAACCCATACCACAACAACCACATTTCTCCTGTTATTTCCTATAGAGAATTGACTTGGGGTTTTCTACAGGACACCAGTGTTTAGAAGGTGCTGACAATACTTGCAGCCCTTTCACAACCTAGAAGCAACTAAGCTCGGTGCCTCGTTCACAAGAATAGGGCAGGACAGGGTCTGGGTCTGTAATTGTTTTGGTGCAGGGAATTCCCACATGAGGAAACCTGTCCTACCAATGCAAGGCAGCAGCTTGTCAAATCTGTCTTCAACACAAGGACAAATAACTTGAAAGGACAGCGAGTCATACAGAGAATCACAAAATGTCAGAGCTGGACTGGACCTCGGAACACAGAATTTAAAAGAATCTAACCAGAAAGAACTTTGGGGGACATCCTAATCCAATAGGCTCATTTTGCATATGGGAAAACAGAGACCCAGAGAGTGACTGGCCCAAGGGCCTATGCATGTCCATGGCAGAGGCTGGACTCAGATCCAGGTCTCTGGGCTTGGTGCTTTTTCTCCCACTGCACCCTTCATTTCAGTAGCCATAACGAAATACCTCTGTACTGGACTTGTGGTTTCCTACCAGTGAGGAAGCTCCCCTGGCACTTACTCTGCAAATTCTAGTCTTAGAAATGTAGAGGGTCACACCTCCAGGATGTGGCAGAGTTGAGCCACAGGGTATCCAAGAAGGGCTCCCAGGGAAGGACACATGCCCGCAGATCCAGCCCAAGAACCACCTGTCTGATTCCCCACAGCCAAGCCAATCTCCCACCTGGAAGAACTGCTCAGGGGTCCAGCAAGGTGACTAAGTATATGGCCATGGCTAAGGGAAGGGGAAGGGACTATGTGCCAAGACACTGGGCTAAGTGCCTTACAAATATCCTCACAACATTCCTGGGAGGTAGGTGTTATTATTATATCCATTTTACAGATGAGGAAACTGAGGTAGACAGAGATGAAGTGACTTGCCCAGGATCCTACAGCTAGGAAGTATCTGAGGTTGGATTGGAACTTGGGTCTTTGTGACTCCAGAACTGGTGCTCCTAGCTGCTCAGCTAAGCCCAACTCCCCCTTCAAAACTTCAAAACAGCAAGATATGCTTAGGGGAAAGGAAAGAAATTATGACAAGAAAAACCCCAGAGGAAAACCAGCAGAGATATGGAACAAATTCATGACCTCAACATTCCATCTCCAGCCGCCACATCTTTTCTGAGGCTGTCCTGAATGCCTAAAATTTGCTCTCTCTCCTTCTCTCTGTCTCACAGGCTCCCAAACTTCATTCAAGATTCAACACACATTCTGCCTCCTACAAGAACATTCCCCTGGAACCCCTTTGGGGTTACTGTTCTTTCCTTTGTCAAATTATCACGTATGTTTATATGTAGCAGTTTGTATCCCTTCAACTGTATTCTATCAAACATATAAAGAGCAATTAATCCCTATGCTACATAAAGTGTTCTCAAAAATTGAGAAGGCATATTCTAGGGGGCAGCTAGGTGGCACAGTGGATAGAGCACCAGCCCTGGAGTCAGGAGGACCTGAGTTCAAATCCAGCCTCAGACACTTGACACTTACTAGCTGTGTTACCCTAGGCAAGTCACTTAACCCCAATTGCCTCACCAAAAATTTAAAAATAAATAAACAAACAAACAAATAAAGAGAGCAGGCATATTCTGTCAAGCTCCTTTCATGGCACAAAGATGTGGTACTGATATTTAAATAAGGAAGAGATAAAGCAGGGAAAGTACCACAGACTAATATCACTCATAAGTCGTGATGCAAAAATCTTAAATTAAGCAGTAGGAAAGGCATTAGATCAAAAGTTATTATCACTAAGGTGTATTTATGCCAATTTATCATTAATCACATGACTAATAAACAATAAAAACCATCTATATAGATGAAAAACCCCTTTGACAAAATATAATACTCATGTTAACAACAACAACAATAGCTAATATTTAAATAGTTTACTACGTGCAAGACACTGGGCTAAGCACTTTATAATCATTATCTCATTCGATCCTCATAAAAACCCTGGGAGGTAGGGGCTATTACTACCCCCATTTTATAGATGAGGAAAATGAGGCAAACAGAGTGACTTGTGACTTGTCCAAGGCCACACAGCTAATACATGTAAAAAAAACCCATTAAGTTGCATAGAAATGCAAGGTCCTTCCTTTAAATGATCAAAAACATTTAGTAGAAAAAGCATTATTTGTAATAGATAAATACTGGAAGATTTCCTAAGAAGATGAAGGATGAAACGAAGATGTGGCATGGTTTCATTATTATTTGACACAGAAATAGAAATACTAACTATATCAGACAAGATCAATATATTAAGGCAGTATACATTGGCAAAGAGGTAAAAGTATCTTTATCTGCAGATGGTTTACTTAGGGAACCTCAGAGAATATAGAAAAAAAACTAATCAAAACAACTCAAAACAAATCCACAAAAATCAACATTTCTGCACATTACTTTTAAAAAAAGCCAGAAAGAAGAGAAAGCCTATTTAAAGTTACTATAAAAATGCATAACCAACCACGACACAAAAAAGGCTTATAAATGGAACTCCAAAGTAATATTTGTGGAAATAACAGAAGAGCTAAATATCTGGAGTTTGGATATGTTCAATGTACATGGCTCGGGCCCACATTAATATAGTGTTATGCTAAATCATGCAGAAGTAGAAGTATGTAAAAACAATCGCAAAATTCATATCAAATGGCCAAATGTATATAATATCAAGGGAATTAAAGAAAAAAAGAATAAAGTAGCATTACTGGGTCTCAAATTATATCATAAAGCAGCAATTATCAAAACTATATGCTACTGGGGCAGCTAGGTGGTGCAGTGGATAAAGCACCGGCCCTGGATTCAGGAGGACCTGAGTTCAAATCCAGCCTCAGATACTTGACACTTACTAGCTGTGTGACCCTGGGCAAGTCACTTAACCCCAATTGCCTCACCAAACACCCACACCCACACACAACTATATGCTACTAAAATCAGGAGAATGTTGTACACAATAACAGCAATATTGTGTACAATACGGTGAAAGCCTTAATTATTCTGAGCAAGACAATTCTGAAGGACTTAAGGTGAAAAATGTTCTTCATCTTCAGAGAAAGAACTGATGAACTCTGAGTGTAGACTAAAACATATGGTTTTTCCCTTTATTTTTCTTGCCTTTTTGGTAACATGGTTAATATGGTAATCTGTTTTGCATGACTTTGCATGTATAATGGATATCATATTGCTTGCTTTCTCAAGGTCTGGAGTAAGGGAAACAATTAGGAACTCAAAATTTTAAAAAACGAAAAGGCTAAAAAGCAAACAAATAACAGAAAAACAAAAACCCATCTGCTACTGGTTAAATAAGATAAAGGTAGATCAGTGGAACAGACTAGATAAAGAAGACCTAGAAACAAATACCAACTATTGAAGGAGGTATCCTTTATCTAATAAGAACTGCTGAGAAAATTGGAAAGATGTTTGGCAGAAAATAAGTTTAGACCAGCATCTAATACCATGAACCACAAACATTTCAAATAGAAAAATAATCTAAATATAAAAAATTTACATCACAAAAAATTGGAGAAAATGGAAGGTTACATCATTTACTACTACAGATAGCAAAATTTCTAAATAGCCATGTGATGGAAGAGATCATAAAAGACAAAATATACAATTTTGAATATACCAAATTAGATGGTAGCATAAGAAATAGATTTAGAGCCAGAAGGGACCATGGGAATCAACTAGTCCAATCCCCTCATTTTACAAGTCAAAAACTGAGGCCTAGAGAAGATTAAGTGGCTTATCTGAGCACACAGAAGTAGCCAGAATCCAAACCAGGTCCTCTGACTCAAAATTTAGTGTTCTCTGAAGGCTTTTGAGTGAACAGAATCAACATATCCAGGACAAGAAGAAAAGTTGAACATTATTTTTAAAAAATTTATATCAAACACTTCTGATGGAATTCTGATGCCCCAAATCTACAGGAATTTGACACAGATCTAGGACACTAAGAACCATTTCCCAATAGATAGTCAAAGAAATGAACAGTTTTTAAAAGAAGAAACACTATCAACAATCATATGAAAAGGGTGAAACCTTTTTTATATGATTGTCGATAGTTTATATCGCTTCTACTCACTAATGTAAAAAATTAAAAATGCAAATTCAAACAACCCTTAGTCATTAAGTCTGCTCACATAAAATTAGGAAGGATGGGAAAAGATAGACAAATATTGGAGGGACTGTGGGAAGGCAGACATGTTAATTTACTCCTGGTGGAACTGTGAGTTGGTCCTACGGTTCTAGAGAACAATTTGAAATTAGACTTTCTTCGAGAAAAATCAGGATATCAACTGGCACGTTTTTGTTGTCGTAGGCCCAGGAGAAGTGGATGGCTCCACTTTGTAAATCTTCCCTCACCTTGACGAAAGAAAGCCACTCACTCTTCAGAAGCTGTTGGCACTGACCTTCATTTTCTTCCACTGAAGAAGTATAGAAAACAGTCCTTTCCCGAAGTGGGCGCTTAGAAATGGTGATGGGCTTATGTCTTCTTGCCGTCACCCTGGGCGGAGGCACTGGGGGTGCAGCATTGTCCTCTGGTGGGCCTGAATAGATCTGTGGGGTTAAAAGATCCAGGAAACATTGAGAAAGACTCATAGAATTGTTTAGAACAGGAATGGACCCATCTAATCAAGCCCTTCATTTCACAACACCTTCCAAGTCAACCCATTTCCATTGTTAGACAACTTGAATTATTAGGGAGATTTTCCTTATGAGTAAGCCAGAATCTGGCTCTCTGAACTTCCCCCACTGTATCAGAGGCCATGGCTTCTGTTGTTGACTGCCCTGCAAGAAAGGTGAAGTAAGACCTTAGCCAGAGGCATCAGGCACACAGCACACAGTTGAATCTAAGGACATTCATTCCATCTATCATCCATTTTTCCCACAGTGATTACATTGTCAGTATCTGTGCCAAATGCTCCTCTGGCACCAGAAAGACACAAACAGTGGCAAGGCACACCATTTAGACACGCCCTTTGGTTGATTGATTAGGTCAATGGGGCCCTCAGACCACCATAGGGAATGAACTCATAGATCCTGGACACCAATGAGGCTCCTACCAAGAGGCATCATTTTCCATAATGGAGAAAGTCTAGAGGCCTTTCCAATAAGATCAAGGCTAAAATAAGGCTGGCCATTGTCACTGCTACTACTCGACACAGTTATCAAAGTCCTACTTGTTACAATAAGATGAGAAAAAGGAATTGAAGGAATGAGCAGAGACAAGGGACTCTCCTTTAATTATTGACAAAAATGGACAAAATTGTCCATTTTTGCAGAGAATACGATGGTTTTCTTAGAAAAACCTAACAATTCAACTAAAAATTGATAGAAACCATTAACCACTTCAGCCAAGTACTAGGATATAAAATAAACCTACCCCCAAATCATCATCCTTTCTATAGATTACCAACAAAATCTATCAATCATTTAAAAATTCCATCCAAAATAACTACAGATTGTATTAAAATATCTGGGAGTGTACCTACCAAGACCCATAGGAATTATATGAATATAACTATAAAACACTCTTTCCACAAAAAGGGAAGATTTAAATAATTTAAGAGCAATTTATTGCCTGACACATAGTAGGCACTTAATAAATGTTTCTTGAATTAAACTGAATTTAATTGATTGCTCATGGTTGGGCCATGCTAATATAATCCAAATGACAACATTACCTAAGTTTTTTGGTTTTCTTGGGTTTTTTTGTTTTTGACAGATTCAGTGACATGCCAAACTGTCAAAGGATTCACTTTAAAGAACTAGACAAAATAAACGAAATTCATCTGTGGGAACAAAAGGTCAAGAATCTGAGAGGAATAATCAAAAGAAGTAGGAAGGAAGTGGGCCTAGAAGTACCAAATCTTAAACTGTACCACAAAGTAGTAATCATGAAAACAGTTCAGTACTGGGTAAGAAATCAGGGTTGATTAGTAGAACCATATTAGGTCTACGAGGCTCAGAAGCAATCGAACATAATAGCATTGCGTTCAGTAAACACAGCTACACCACTATCTAACAAAAACTCCTTGGGGAAATAGGTCTAGGAGAAATTAAGCCAAGGCCGACATCTCACACCACATTTCATACCACAATAAGCTCTAAATGGACATATGACCTCAATATTAAAAACAAATTAGGGGAGGAGGAAAGGAGATATAATGGATGGAAAATTTTCTCCAACAAAGGTTGGAGAGGATAATAGGACATAAAATGGACACTTTTGATCACATAAAATTGAAAAGCTTTGGCACAAACAAGATCAATAATGTCAGAATCAGAAGGGAAACAGTTAATTGAAAGGGGGGAAGAAAAAGGCTTTTGTAGTAAATTTCTCTGATAAAGGTCCAATATCTAAAATATATATCAAGCAATAAATATTCATTAAGTGTCTACTACATGTCAGGCACTGTGCCAAGCACTGGGGTTACAAAAAGTGGCAAAAGACAGTCCCTGCCCCCAAGAAGCTCACAGTCTAATGGGAGAGACAAACAAGGAAACAAATATGTACAAATAAGCTGTATACCAGATAAATCATAGAAAGAAGGCACTAGAATAAAGAGGTGTTGGGAAAGGTTTCCCAGAGAAGGCAGGATTTTAGCTGGGACTTGAAGGAAGCTATGAAAGCTAGGAGGTGGAAAGGAGGAGGAAGAGCATTCCAAACTTGGGGGGTCTGGAGATGGAGTGTTTTGTTTGTGGAATAACAAGAAGGTCAGTGCCATTGGACTAAAGAGTATACAGCAGGGAGTAAGATGTAAGAAGACTGTAAAGGTGGTAGGGGAAATGGGGGACAAGGAAAGAGGGCTAGGTTTTGAAGGGCTTTGAACACCAAAAAGAAGGTCTTCTAATTGCTCCTGGAGGCAATAGGGAATCACTAGAGTGTATTGAGTAAGGGTGTGTGTGTGTGTGTGTGTGTGTGTGTGTGTGTGTGTGTGTGTGTGTGTGTGTGTGTGTGTGTGTGTGAGTGAGTGAGTGAGTGAGAGAGAGAGAGAGAGAGAGAGAGAGAGAGAGAGAGAGAGAGAGAGATGGTCAACCCTGTACTTTTTAGGAAAATTCAGCTTTGGCAGCTGGATGGAAGATGTTTTGGAGTGAGGAAAGACTGAGGCAGGCAGACACGCCCCCATCCTCACAGCTGTTGCTGTGGTCCAGGCATGTGGTGATGACAGGTGGACATGTGGGAGGAGAGGAGAGGCATATGGCAAAGGTGAAATCAACAGGCCCTGGCAACTCCTTGGACATGAAGGGTGAGAGATAGGAAGGAGTTGAGGATGATTCGTAGGTTTTGAGCCTGGGGGACTGAGACGTTGGTGCTGCCCTCAACAGTGATAGGGAAATTGGAGGGGTACGGAGGGGGAGAGAGTTTGTGGAGAAAGATAATGCATTCAGACTATTGTGCTGTAAGAAAGGATGAGCAAGCTGATTTCAGAAAAACCTGGAAGGACTTACATGAACTGATGCTAATTGAAGTGAGCAGAACCAGGAGAACATTGTACATAGTATCAACAACACTGTGTAATGATCAACTGTAATAGACTCGATTTGTCTCAGCAATACAATTGTCCAAGATAGTTCCAAAGGAATCATGATAGAAAATGTTCTCCAAATCCAGAAAAAAAGAACTGTGGAATCTAGATGTAGATCAAACCATACTATTTCTATTGTTTTGTTGTTGTTGTTGTTTTTCTTTTTTGAGGTTTATCCTTTTTGCTCTGATTCTTCTCTCATAACATGACTAATGCAGAAATGTTTAATGTGATTTTACATGTGTAACCTATATCAGATTACTTGCTGTCTTGGGGAGGGGGTAGGGAGAAAAATTTGAAACTAGAAATCTTATAAAAACAAATGTTGAAAACTATCTCTAGGGGGCAGCTAGGTGGTACAGTGGATAAAGCACGGGCCCTGGATTCAGAAGGACCTGAGTTCAAAATCCGGCCTCAGACACTAGCTGTGTGACCCTGGGCAAGTCACTTAACCCTCATTGCCCCGCAAAAAAAAAAAAAAAACCTCTCTCTAAATGTAACTGGAAAATAATAAAATATTTATATGGTGAAAAAAGAAATTAAAGCAAAAAAAAGGGAAAAGGAAAAAATTCTGTCTCAGATACTAGCTAATATGACCCTAGGCAAGTCACTTAAGTTTTCTCAATTTCATTTTCTTCATCTGTAAGATAAGGATAGTTGGAGAAAGTTCCCCATCACCTCTAAATCTATGACCCTATGATCTATGTATACAAAAATATTTATAGCAGCACTTTTGTTGTAGCAGAGAACTGGAAGCAAAGTTGGGATGCCCATAAATTATGGAATGGCTAGACAAATAAAGATGTATGAATGTGATGGGGCATGATTTAGCCATAAAAAAAGATGAAAAGTAAATTCAGAGAAAGTTGGGAAGACTTATATGAAATGATGCAGAGTTAAATGAGAAGATTCAGGAGGACATTTTAGACAATAGCAACATTTCAAAGACAAAAACCTCTGAAAGCTTTAAGAACTCTAATCAATGCAACGGCCAACCATGACTTTGGAAGCCTGCTCCCCACCTTTTGACAAAGAGGTGATAAATCGCAGGTAGAGAATGAGATAAATGTTTTTGGACAAGGCCAACATGATATAATTTGTTTTGCTTGACTGTACATATTTGGATCTGGAATTAGAATGAGCCTCAGAAGCCATATCATCCAGTCCCCTCATTTTACAGAGGAAACTAAGGCACAAGGAGATGAAAGGACTTTTCAAGGTCATATGTGATAAGCATCAGGGGCAGAATTTGAATCCTGGTCCTCTGACTCCAGAACTCAGATCTTTGGGGCACCCATTTGAATATTCTTTCTGGCACACCACCCTGTCTCTCCTTTCCTTTCTCCTCCTCTTCCCACTGTATTTCATTCCTCATCAAGGGAAGTCTTTTATTTTTGGTTATAAGGTAGGGTTTTTATTTGGGGGGAGAAAAGGAAGTGTTCTAGGTGATAGTGGTGCCCCTGTTAAGGAATATCTATTTTAACAGTATAGGAAAGAGAGCAGAAGGTCAGACAAGAACACCAGTGTTGGTGCTCTCATGGTCAATTTGATGTACTTTTTTTTGCAGGGCAATGAGGGTTAAGTGACTTGCCCAAGGTCACACAGCTAGTAAGTATCAAATGTCTGAGGCCATATATGAACTCAGGTCCTCCTGAATCTGGGGCTGGGGATTTATCCACTGAGCCACCTAGCTGCCCCCAATTTGATGTACCTTTAAAAAGCTTATGGTAGGGGGCAGCTAGGTGGCACAGTGGGTAAAGCACTGGCCTTGGATTCAGGAGGACCTGAGTTCAAATCCAGCCTCAGACACTTGACACTTAACTAGCTGTGTGACCCTGGGCAAGTCACTTAACCCTCATTGCCCCGCAAAAAAAAAAAACAAAACAAAAAAAGCAAAAAACAAACAAACAAACAAAACAAACAAAAAAAAACAGCTTATGGTAAATTCAGTTTCACATGCAGCCCTCTTTTTTTAGTCCTTCTTGTATATGAAGATGATTGTGTTTGTTGATGACTATCAATTTCACAATAAAAAAATTAATATTAAAAAAGGATTGCTCCCAATTTGGAATTATGCCCAAAGGGCGATAAAGCTGTGCATACCCTTTGACCCAGCAATCCCACTTTTAGGTCTTTTTCCCAAAGAAATCATGGAAAGGGGAAAGGGACCCACATGTACAAAAATATTTATAGCTGCTCTTTACGTGGTAGCAAGGAATTGGAAGTTGAGGGGGTGCCCATCAATTGGGGAATGGCTGGACAAGTAGCGGTATATGAATACAATGGAATACTATTGTGCTGTAAGAAACGATGAGCAGGAGGAGTTCATAGAAACCTGGAGGGTCTTGTGTGGGCTGATGATGAGTGAGATGAGCAGAACCAGAAGAACATTGTATACAGTATCATCAACATTGAGTGTTGATCTACTGTGATGGACTATATTCTTCTCACCAATGCAATGGTACAGAAGAGTTCCAGGGAACTCATGATAGAAGAGGATCTCCAAATCCAAGAAAAAAAAAAAAGAACTGTGGAGTATAGATGCTGAATGAACCATACTATTTCTTTTGTTTTTGGTGCTGTTGTTTTGGTTTTTTTTCTATTTTGAGGTTTTTCATCATTGCTCTGATTTTTTCTCTTATAACAGGACTAATGCAGAAATAGGATTAATGTTATTATGTGTATATATATATATATATGTATGTATGTATAGATATATCTATATCTATATATCTATGTGTATATAGATATATAGATATAACCTATATCAGATTACCTGCTGTCTAGGGGAGGGGGGAGGGAGGGAGGGAGAAAAATCTGAAATTGTAAAGCTTGTATAAACAAAAGTTGAGAACTATCTTTACATGTAACGGAAAAAGTAAAATACCTTATGTGTAAAATTTAATTTAATTTAATTTAAAAAATAATAATAAAAAAAAGGATTGCTCCCAATCCTTCTTCCATAGAACTGCTCTGCTCACTCACCACTCTGTCAATGCAGAGAAGGAAAATCACCGGCATCCCTATATAGCCTCAGTAAATCACTGCCCCTTCTAAAGTAGTCTTCCCTAGAAGTGGATTTTTAATTTTGTTTTTCTTTGCTATTTTCTCCCTTTGTTCTGCCAGGTCTGAATAGAAATGCCTAGAACCTTAGCCTGAGGTAGATGCAATGGTTCCAGTTCTGGGCTTTAGATTTTTCAGATGATACATCAGCCCATTCCCTCCCTGGTTCCCAGGGATTATCTGCTTGCTTATTTACTGCCAATAGGAAAGGAGAGACAGGGTGGCGTGCGAGAATGAATATTCAAATGGATGCCCCAAAGATCTGAGTTCTAATCCCAGCTGAAACACTTACTATGGGAGGTATTCTAGAAAGCCCCTTCCGATTGTGATACTATAACATTTCATGGTCTAAGATCTGGGTCTTATCCACTACCAATACTCTATGTTCAAATGAATGAATGAAAAAAAATCCATTGGATGCCTACAATGTGCCAAGTAGCTAGTGAGGTTCGGGGGATGAAAATACAAAAATGATACAGCCCTTGTCCTCGAGGAACTTACATTCTACTAGGAAGACACAAGATTCATAGAGGATTGGTATCCAGGGAAGGGAGTCCTGTTTTGGGAAGTCACAGGAACAGTGATTGGAGCTATGGGGCAAGGGATTGTTCTAAACTTTCCAGTAGCAATGGTCGTTTGATAAACGTTCTCAGAGCAAGGAGAAAACTGGAGGGGGGAAAGAGGGGGAAAGAGTTTAAAACACTAAGAATGCTATGGTACTGTTTAGCTGGGATGGTCCCTAATTGAAATCCAAGGTTCACATTTATTTGATGTTTTATGGTTTACAAAGCACTTTCCAGGGTTTCTGGGAGAATCAACTTTCAAGCTCTATATAAATGTCAGTTGTTATTATTTACCCTCGAGCTGAGGAGCTCATATATAAACACAAGAAAAGTTAAGTTAAATAAAGAGACAGGAGACAAGCAACAGATGATGTCATGAGGCATCACATGTCTGTAGCTCCCAAATCACCACCCCCACCCTCCTTTTTGCTCTGAGCTGCATCCCCAGCTGCCTCTTGGCCATCTCCCGCTGCGAGTCTCCTGGGCTGCTCACAGTCACTTTGTCCCTCATCTTTCTTAGTACTACCGAGGAGGCCAGCACTCTTCCAGTCACCCAGGTGCACCACAAGCCTGGTGTTGTCTGCTACTTGTCACTCTGCTCTTGTTCACTGCCCAACATCCTTCCCTTTTCCATTCTCACGCAATAACCACCTAAATATAAGTCTTCTAGTGGGCACTACTGCAATATCCTCTTCATCGGTTTCTCTGCCTCCAGGCTTCCCCCTCTTCGATCCATCCTCCACAAAGCTGTCAAATTGATCTTCCTATAGTGCAGATCTCAATAAACTCCAATGGCTCCCTATTACCTCAAGGATCAAACACAAATACCTCTGTTTGGAATTTTTAAGTCTTCTTCAATATGGCTAAGATTTTGAGATCATCTCCATACAATGTCACCTCTGCTCACTCAAAACAACTGAATCCCAAAAAGAAGGCCTTAGACAACATGGATGGAGTCAGTTCTTCCAAGTGGACAAAATTATTCCTACTATCTTGTTGTGGTAATAAAACCTATTCTCACCACATATGCCTCCCCTAGGAACCTTGGACTCTGCCTCCAGAACCACCACGGGCTCTACCACAAGAGCTTTTACCTTCTCTTGCCCATGACCAGATCTCCACTCCACTTCCCAGACACCTCCTTGACATCCTGGAACCCCTTTGAATATTGTCTTTCCTCATTAGAATTGAATTTCTTTGAGGGCAGGGACTGCCTGGTTTGCTTTTATTTTCATCTCCAGTGCTTAGTACAGTGCCTGGCACACTGTTGTTGTTCGGTCGTGTCTGACTAAAGATCCTGGAGTGGTTTGCCATTTCCTTCTCCAGCTCATTTTACACATGAAGAAACTGAGGCAAACAGGGTGAAATGACTTGCTTAGAGTCACACAGCTAGCAAGTATCGAGGCCAGTCTTGAATTCAGGAAGATGAGTCTTTGTGACTCCAGGCCCAACACTCCATCCACTGCAGTGCCACCTAGCTGTTCTGCTGGCACATATTAAGCACTTAATAAATATTCTAGGTTGATTATACTTTTTTCTCCTTCACACACTCTATGGCCCAGTCAGACTTCTATGCCTCTGTCCAAGCTATCTTCCATTCCTAGAAAACTCTTCCTCCTCACTTCTTTCTCTCAGAAACTCTAGATCCCCTCAAGGCTTTGGTAAAGTTCCACCTTCTTCAAGATTTCCCATTAATTTTCATTTATGTTTATACTTTGTATTTATTTTTCTGTGTGAATGTTGTTAACCCTCTAGAGAACAGAAGCTCTCTGAGGGCAAAAATCTTTTCATTTTGGGCTCTGTATCTCCAGCGTCTAGCCCAGTGTCTGGCACCTAGTAGGTGGTTAAATGCTTGTCTAATTCTGTCAAAATGCCCAGTGGTCAGATGAGTCTAGGCAAGCAGTATTGGAGATGGTGAGAGGAAAGGGAGATTACGTTATACAGGAGTGGTCATGGAAGGCTTCTTGAAGGACCTTGGGACTTGAGAAAGGCATCAAAGGATGGGCAGGATTTGACCAACTGGAGAGAAGCACAGGAATGTAAAAGCTTAAGGAGAAGGGTAAGTAGAACATGTTGGCTTGAGTGAAACATTCAGGGAATAGTGGAGCCAGATTGAAAAAGACCTCAAATGCAAAGAATTGGAAATTGAGGAGATGCCCATCAATAGGGGAATGGCTAAACAAGTTGTGGTATATGAATGTAATAGAATACTATCATGCTGTAAGAAATAATGAGCAGGAGTAATTCAGAGAAACCTGGAAGGACTTATATGCACTGATGCTGACTGAGAGGAGCAGAACCGGGAAAACATTGTACACAGTAACAGCAACATTGTGTGATGAACAATAGGGATAGACTTGGCTCTTCTCAGCAGTGCAAAGATCCAAAACAATTTCAAAGAACTTGTGATGAAATAATGGGATTTAGCAGATACTCAAAGACCCGCCTGGAGATTAATCTATACTGATTGAATCAAGTGAGAGTGATTGACTGCTGATTAGCCTACTTCAAGTTAACTGGATTGTAATCACACTTGGCTATCCCTTAAGAAGGTATTGTTCTCAGAAACTAGACTGTGAACTCAACTTGAGAACACCTTCAAAGCCAATGGATTTGGATGACACCAACCAATCAGCTTGAAGCAGTGTGTAAGGTCCGCCTCTGTTCCAGATCTATAAAAAGCTTCCAACAAACAGCTTGCTAGAGTGTTCCTGATTAAAGTGGGCTCGTGGAGGAAGACTTCAGGAAGAACCCAACCAGGCTAGAACTCTAGGCTAGACTGGTGCTGAAGCTTCTGATTTAAGGCGATCACAATTTAGATTTTAAACATCACAAACTCATGAAAGAAAATGTTCTCAACATCCAGAAAAAAGAACTGTGGATTATGAATGCAGATTGAACCATACTTTTTCTACTTTGGGGCTGTTTTTTTTCCCTTCTTTTTTGAAGTTTTTCCCTTCTGCTCTGATTCTTCTAATGACTAATGCAGAAATATGTTTAATGTGATTGCACATATATAACCTATATCAGATTGCTTTCCATCTTGAGGAGGAGGGAGGGAAGGGAGGGTGAGAGAAAAATTTGGAACTAAAATTCCTATGAAAACAAATGTTGAAAACGATCCTTACATGTAACCGGAAAATAATAAAATAATTTTATTTTTAAAGAAAAGAAAAGGGCCTCAAATGAAAAGTTAAAGTGTTTGGGCTTCCCCCTGGAGGCAATGGAGAGTGATGGAAGATTTTAGAGCAGGAGGAGAACTATGCTTTAAGACTATGAATCTGGCAGCATGTGGAAGATGAAGTGAAGAAGAGACTGTTGGCCAAGGAGGGCATAGATCATAGAATTTCGAATCTTAGAGATCATCTAGGTCAACTCCCTCATTTTATAGATAAAGGAACTGAGGCTCAGAGAGAAGAAATGATTTACCCAAGGTCTTGACTCCCAGTTCAGAGCTTTTCTGCTACCACATTGCTTTCTGTGGTCCTCATATTCAGTCAAGAAACAACAGCAATAATAAAAATATGCCAAGTACTGTGCCAGATACTGAGGATGTGAAGATACGATAAGATTAAAAATGAAAAAGTTCCTGTCCTCAAGGAACTTATATTCTAACCCAGAATAATAATGGATTTTTCTTTACCAAGTTCACGACATGCCTTATTGCATTTGAGCCTCATAGTAACCCAGTGAGGTGAATAATATCCCTAATTAAGGATCATGAAACTGAGGTTTAGAGAGAATAAGTGACTTACCCATGGTCCCTGGGCTTTTAAACATCAGATATAGAATTTGAACCCATGATCTGGAAAGCTGGTATGAAATTTTTTGGCTCTTCCTTTGTACCAGAGAAGAAGTCTTCCAGATTTGCAGATTTCCTTCTCTTTTTTCTTGATATTATACAATACTATACATATATTTTATGCATTTCTGAGTTTCTAAACTTTTTTGTGTTGTCTTCTGGCCTTTGCATGTCAACTGCAGCTTCTGCAAAACTTCCCCCAAATTCCTATTTAATTTCTTATGCCCACTTGTGATATGTGGAAACTGGAATGGGAAAAGTCACGATGTGGAAGGGAATAACTGTACTCAAGGTTCAAAGAATAGAAAGAGAAGCATCTTAGGATGAGAAAACCAAAGCAAACATTCGTGTTCTTTCCCCACAGATCTGGTTTCCTCTGGTTACTCCATCTCGAAACGACCCCATCCTCTTAAATCCAGACCGACTCATTCTAGCACAGCCTTTTACTGATCTAGAAGGGACCAGAACGTTGAGCAAGGAGCCTAGGAGTTTAACTGAGGAAGGAAGTACCCCAGGTTTGCTGTTGGCAACTTTCTCATTGAAGGTGACTCATGGATGGTTATGGATTTAAAAAACCCTTTCAGATTAATTCAGATTAATATCATCCCTTTTTTAAACAGCAATGATGAAAATCACACATTATAGCTGATATTTATTCCTACATACCCTGTCCTCCAATTAGTCTAAAACATTGCTCCCCCTCATTAAGAACCAAAGATACTTGTTATGGAGTAAAAATGTATGCCATCATTAGCTTAATCTTCTGTTTGAAAGTTAATTGCTGGGGGCAGCTAGGTGGCACTGCAGTGGATAAAGCACCGGCCCTGGAGTCAGGAGGACCTGAGTTCAAATCCAGCCTCAGACACTTGACACTTACTAGCTGTGTGACCCTGGGCAAGTCACTTAACCCTCATTGCCCCACACAAAAAAGCATGAAAGAAAGAGTTAATTGTCAGTGAACAATGTATCCATTTATTTTGATTTTGATGATGAGTTTTTTTTAAATACCACACTTTGGGTAACCCCTTTAAAAAAAGGACCCACAATGCCCCCAGCTCTTGGTTTACCTCCTCTCCTTATTTAGAAACGGAATCTGCTCTTGTCCCTTTGTTTTGTCCTCCGTATATCTATCCCTGGCCCTGCTTTGTCTTAATCTCCCTCTTGTTGAATCCATTAGATCCAAAGATGATGCTTTGCTGTTTAAAAAAAAAAAAAGGACCCACAGGCATGGGAGAATCCTGGTGCATTCTGGGTCCTTTGATAAGGATATCCCTAAGCTAAACTGTCCTAGTCCACAGTTCTAGAGAAGTCAGTAGACTCCTCTTGCCTGGAAGTGTATCTGACTAGAAATTTTAAAAGAAGATGGATTCCTTATGGGAAAACTATTTGCATAAAAATAAGAAAACATGCATATACAAATACATAAATACACACACATATATTCCTATCCTACACGTTTGTACAGGGGGTCCCCAAAGTCTTAGTGCGGTGTTAATGCTAGGCAGTCTCCACCATCCCTTCTAACTGTGCAGATCCTAGGATTTCATAGGCTCTAAAATGCACCACTCACATGAACTGATACAGCCTCTTGTTGAATAGCCATCATCACATGGAGCCATTCACTCAAAACCACAATTATGGGTAAACATTAAATCACCAGTGAGAAAAATAAATAAATAATTGATTTTAAAAAAACTTTAAAAAAGAGAAAAATATATAACATCAAAAATAGAAAAAAAATCAGGATTCAGGAGGACGCGAGTTCGAATCCGGCCTCAGACGCTTGACACTTACTAGATGTGTGACCCTGGGCAAGTCACTTAAAGTGCCTTACTACCTAATGTGTGACACAACCATTAACCAACCAACAAGAATTTATTCAGTCTCTGCAATATGGCAGGTACTGTGCTAAGCCTGGGGCTTGAAAGACAGAAGTGATCTTCCCTGCCCTCAAGGAACGTACCTCCTAATTAGATACTGGGTTTATTTACCAAAGTACAGCCCCTGAGAGGGGGAATCCAGACATTCTCTTGGGAGCCTTCCAACTGTGGTTGGATTACAAGGTAGGAGACCTGGGTTCTAGTTCCAGCCTTGCCACTTAAACAGCATCATCTTGGATAACTCATTTGGATAACTTCAGTCTCAGTTTCTTTATCTGTCAAATGAAATTGAACTCAATGGCCTCTGAATTCTCTGCCAGCTACAGATCTATATACAGATGGATTGTAAAAGCCTAAACTTAGAGCTGGAAGGGACCACAGGGGCCCCCTTGTCCAACCCCTCATTTTACAGAGGGGGAAACTGAGGCCCAGAGGAAGAAGGGACTGGTCCAAGGTCACACAAAAGAGCCAATATTAAGAGCCAGAAGGGATCTCAGGGACTACCTAGTCCAACCCCCTCATTTGACAGAAGAGGAAACAGACCCAGGGAAGGGAAGTGACTTGCCCACAGCCATGTAGGGAGTCGGCAGAAGAGCCAGGACTAGTCACTAAGCTTGACAAGAAAATTCCCCAAGGTGGGGGTGGGGGTGGGGAGGTGGCCTGTCAAACTGAGGGCTATAATTAGTGGTGCTTTTAGGAGCCAGGAGGAAATGTGACTAAGCTGAGGAGCCCCCCTCCAGATGTGGGATTTTTGAGGCTATCCAGAGGTCCTCAGCTGGCTCCAGCTGGTTCCAAACTGGGTTTGGGGGTATTCCTGCCCCTCTGGTCTGTCCAATGGAACACCCAGGTTCCTGATGGCTTGCCCACACAGGGGAGGAAGCATTGTTCTAGTGATTACTTTGGGGCCAAGTGATAGATCATGTCCCTGCCAGAGACCAGGGAAGCTGACCTTCCTGGAACTGCGGAAGGAGTGGGTGGGAACCCTGGGAAAGCAGCATTCAGGCCTTAGCACTGTTGGGATAGACTGTTCTCGAAAGGTAACCACTGGGGGGCCCTTTCCCACTGAGCCATAACCTTTGGGTAAATCAGTCCCAGGCCCTCAGCATAGTAAATCCCCTGCCCCGCCACCCAGCCCACAGGGCAAGGCCAGCTTAGTGGGGGTCAGTATTTGGGAGGGAGGCTGAATCAGAGAGGGAAAATGGCAATAGCTGAAGCATGATTTAAATGTCTAGCATACTGGCAGCAAAAAGCCCAGGAAGAGACTGCTGCTATGTGACTGGGCAAGTGTCTTAACCTCTCTGGGCTTCAATGTCCTTGTTTCCAAAATGAAGAGGTTGGGACAAGATGCTTTTCTGTTGTGGCCGGTAGGGACTGAAGGATTATTAAGGATTCTCCATTACTAACAACAAGTTCTGAAGAATCACAGCTGCTACAGACTTCCTTTGGAAGACCATGCGTGTTGTGCCAGGACCTTTGCCCAGGGGCCACGGAGCAGAGAAGGGTAACCTCATTCTAGATGCTCAGGAAGCGAATCCTGCTTAGCAAGGGTTTGAGATGGGCAAGCTACTATACAAGAAGGGTGGCAGGGTGGAGGAGGTGGGATACAAGGATGAACAAAAGCAAAGACTCTGCCCTTGGTATTTATGGAGGGCCTTCGTGGAGAAATGAGACCAGAAAGTTTTCATAATACATTTTTTGATGGGTAGAGAAAAGACCATTTTAAGATACAAGGGAAAGAGCTGTTCCCAGAGTCAGAGGACCTAGGATCAAACGCTCCCTCTGGCACTTGCTGCCTATGTGACATTGGGCAAGTCTCTTCCCTTGGCCTCAGTTTCCTTCTATGTAAAATGAAAGCGTTGCACAAAATGGCCTCTGAGTGTCGTTGTAATTCCAGACCTAGGATATGAAAACAAATTCTTGCATGGAGATGGCACTAGACAGGTGCCATTTTTCCTCCCAAATTGGAGGGAGCGGGGCAGCTAGGTGGCACAATGGATAAACCACCGGCCCTGGATTCAGGAAGACGTGAGTTCAAATCCGGTCTCAGACACTTGACACTTACTAGCTGTGTGACCCTGGGCAAGTCACTTAACCCTCACTGTCCCACAAAAAAAACCCCAAACAAACAAAAAACTGGAGGAAGCAAGGGAACAAACCCCTGGGTTTTCCTTGTCCCGAGTAGAGACACCCTCTGTCAGTGACCTCTGAAAGGCTCCTTGACAGTTCTCACATCACTCTCCAGGCAAGAAACCCGACAGCCCTAAGTGATCAACACCAGGTTGGAAAGAGCAATTTCTACCCAAGGAATTCCATCTTGTTCCGCTGGACTTTCGTCTTGACGTTGACTGCCCCTTCCTTCTAATTTCTGTCCTGGGAGCAACTCAGCCTACAGACATCCTCTATGAGAGGTTGAGGGAAAAGAACCAGGAGAAATGAGGCCACTCTAATCTAGAGTCACCATTTTGAGTTCCGATTTGCCCCGGGGAGGCTTGGCTCTGACAGTAGCCCTCAGCTCTCCTGTGGGGCCGCTGTGAGCCCTGGCTTCTGGGCACACCTGCCAATGAGGCGTTGAGTTGGGGGAGCCCAAGTCCTTCCCCTTCTCAGTGGCCCCAAGGGGCTCTTTAGGTGTGGGCCCCGGTATTATAAATGACAAGATGAGCAAAAGTTTTCGTTCCATTCTAACTCTTGGAAGCCAGGGATGTTTTGAGTAGTCATCTAGTTCTTCCCCAGATACTATTTCAAGGCTGAAATATCAGGTTTTATAAAAGGCAACTCAAATTACTATAAATCCAAGCAATAGAACTTAAGCCAGAAAAAGCCCAGCATGCTCAAGTCTCCACTTACACTCTGGCCAAGGTCCCATTTAACCATCTGGACTCAAAGAATCCCCAAGTGTGTCCTTAAAAAGAGGTGTGCATATGGGTCTTTTTGACTATACGTTTTTGTCACAGAACTCTCTTTTTCTTGGGAGGGGGAGGAATAGAGGAGAGAAAAAAATGCTTAATTGAAAAAAATCTTAAGTGTTAGGAAGAGAATGAATAGGAAACATACTTCTCCATGACATTGACCACAAAAGGATGGCTAAGAACAGAATCTTAGTATTTCAAATGACTCAAATGAAGTTAATTGTATGTTTAAAAATATGTGTGATGGGATCAATTCAGGCAACATACATTTATTAAGGGCCTATTGGGTACAGGATCCAAGGGTTACAGCCAGAGAGAGACCCCACCCTCAAGCCTTCAGTCTATCACCCAGTTCGGCAGGAAGTATAGGCAGCTAGGTGGTACTGCAGTGGATAGAATGCTGGGCTTGGAGTCAGGACGACCTGAGTTCAAATCTGGCCTCAGACACTTCCTAACTGTGTGACCCTGGGCAAGTCACTTCACCCTGTTGGCCTGTTTCCTCCTCTGTAAAATGAGCTGGAAAAGGAAATGGTAAACCACTCTAGTATCTCTGCCAAGAAAACCCCAAATGGGGTCACGAAGAGTGGGATATGACCAAAAAATGGCTGAACAACAAAACTGACATCTTGATAGGGCTGTATACCAGCACTGCCATTCCAGAGAAGGGGGAGGTGCTACAGACAAAAGAAAGTGAGAGCGTGAGCCCTTCCTGAGGCTGACAAGTTCAATGTTTCCCTTCCCTGATCCTTGGCTAGATTCCCCCAATACCTACCTTCATCTGATATTAATCCAACCTGACCATACCTCACTCTGCTCTCCTTCTTACTTCTTCCCTTCAAACCCTTCTTCCTTGATTTTAGATTATCCCAGGGAGGCAGACTAGTATAGGGTATAGAGCACCAACTAGCATCAGAAAACTTGGATTCAAATCCTACCACCAACACCAAACTGTATGGCCTTGGGCAAATCACCTTACCTCACTGGGCCCATTTCCTCCTCTATAAAATTAGGGGTAAAACAATAAATGGCAATATGAAATATCTCTTTGGAAAAACAGCTGACCTGGAAAATAGTTTGAAAATCATTGGACTTCCTGAAAACCACGACCAAAATAAGAGTTTAGATAGCATCTTCCAAGAGACTGTCAGGGAAAATTGCCCTGATATTCTAGAAGCAGAAGGTAAAGCAGAAATTGAAAGAATCCACCAATCACCTGAAAGAGATCCCAAAAGGAAAACCTCCAGGAATATTATAGCCAAATTCCAGAGCTCCCAGGTCAAGGAGAAAATATTGCAAGCAGCTAGAAAAAAGGAATTCAAGTACTGTGGAGCTACAGTCAAGATAACCCAAGATCTAGCAGCTTCTACACTAAAGGACTGGAGGGTATGGAATATGATATTCTGGAGGGCAAAGGAACTGGGACTACAGCCAAGAATCACATACCCAGCAAAACTGTGTATAATCTTTCAGGGGGGAAATGGGGCTTCAATGAAAAAGAGGACTTTCAGGCATTCATGATGAGAAGACATGAACTGAATAGAAAAATTGACTTTCAAATACAAGACCCTAGAGAAGCATAGAAAGGTAAACAGGAAAAAGAAATCATGAGGAATATCAAAAGGTTAAACTGTTTACATTCCTACATGGGAAGATAATACTTCTAACTCATAAGAACTTTCTCAGTATTAGGGTAGCTGAAAGGAATATACTTAGAGGGCACAGGTGTAAATTGAATATGAAGGGATGATATCTGTAAAGCATTTATTTTTTGTTTATCCTTATTCTTTGTGGGGCAGGCAGGGTGGGGCAGCTTATGTCTGGAGCTAGATTTGGACTTGGGGCTTCCTGAGTCCAGGGCTGGTGCTTTGTCTACCGTGTCACCTAGCTGACCCATGATGACATCTTTAAAACCAAGTTAAGGGGTAAGAAGAATGCACTGGAAGAAAGGGAAAGGGAGAAGTGGACTGAGGAAAAGTAGCTCACATAAAAGAAACAAGAAATAGCTTATGGAGTGGAGGGAAAGATGGGGAAAGAGCAGGGAAGCAAATGAGCCTTACTCTCATCAAAATTGGCTCAAAGAGGAAATAGCATACACACTCAAGTGGGTATAGTAATATATCTTGCCCTGAGGGAAAGTGGGAGGGGAAGGGGAAAAGGGGAGAGAGGTGAAGGAAGGGAAGGCAGACTGGGGGAGGGGGCAGTAAAAAACAAAACACTTTTGAGGAGGGATAGGGTGAAAGAAGATAGAAAATACAGTAAATATCAAGGGGAGAGAATAATACAGTCATTGGAGGGTAATAGAGTTAGCAATAGTATATGTGAAAGAAATGATGAGCAGGATGCTATCGGAAAGACATGAAAAATGCAAACCATCTGCAAAGGAAGAAGTGATGGTATCTGATTCAGGAATACCTGAGTTCAAATCCGGCTTCAGACACTTGACACTTACTAGCTGTGTGACCCTGGGCAAGTCACTTAACCCCCACTGCCCCGCAAAAAAAAAAGTGAAAAATGTGTTGTTTTTTTTTTTACATGTAACAGGGAAAATTCTAAATAAATAAATAAATTTGAATTCAAAAAGAAAAAAAAAGAGGGGACTGGACTGGGTTACCTCTAAGGTTTCTTTCAGCTCCAAAACTCAGATCCCCTGAATTTGTCTACTTAGCCAAAAAGAGCTTCTGATAGCCTGACCTCAGCTCATCAAGAGGGCATCATCAGGCCTGCTTTGGGACAAAGCCTGCACCTTGTGATGGTTGTGCAGTCTTATTTGCTGGAGCCTTAAGTCTTTGGCCTGGAGCTAAGATGGCAGAGGCCTATCAGCTCTGCTCTGTCTCTCTTCTCAAGTTTGGGCCAGTTGCTTTGGGATCAGGTGATCAGGAAGAACCACAATGAACTCAGACCCTCCTGAGAACAATGTGAAGGCAACAGTGTGGCTCCAAAGCCAGGAAGGATTAAAGGGTGTCATCCATCAAGGGTGATTCTTGTTCTCAGGCTAACTCCAGGAAGCAGCCACCTGGATTTTGGCACAGATCATCGTACCTAGACACCCAGGATATCCGAAATCAAGGAAGAAGGATCTGGGGTCTGAAGGGAAGAAGGAAAGATCAGCGGCTTAGGAAGGTCTATGAGCCTTAGAGGGCTGACATGGGGTCAGATTGGCTTAATAAGTGGGCAAGAGTCCGAGGGCCTGGGTTTGGATTCTGCCTACTTTTGTGACCCTGGGCAGCTCACTGCCCCTTCTCAGGGCCTCCTTATCTGAAAAAACGAAGGGGCAGGCCTGCATGACCTCTGGGATCCTTATCGGCTCTAAATGTTACAACCTGGAATGAGAGAAAGAGAATAGTCCCCCCCAACTTCTCAGAACAACTTGCTATCAACTTTAATGGGAGGGGGCAGGTAGGTGGCACAATGGATAGAGCACTGGCCCTGGATTCAGGAGGACCTGAGTTCAAATCTGGCCTCAGACACTATGTGACCCTAGGCAAGTCACTTAACCCTCACTGCCCCACAAACAAAACAAAACAAAACAAAACTTTAATGGGAGCAGTGTAAGCAAAGCCCCTTCTGGATGCCAGGACTTGCAGACTTGAGCCCATCAGAGACGTTGTTACCCAAGCTTGCTTATAACTTCAGGCCTCCAGGGATTTGGAGAAGGGGGGCGGGGGGTTGATTTAGCTAGAACTGAAAATTTCAAGTTGTCTTCCCTTAGGTTCACTGTGACTAATGAACACTTCTGCTACATTTCTGTCTTAATAATTCACCACTTAAAAGACATTTTCTGCAGATTCATTTCAAATGTTTGCTAAAGCCCAAGCTAAATATATATTAGACTATGAGAATGTCCTCCCATGTACAGATGAAGAAAATGTTATTTTTTAATAACTTTTGGCTTAACCTTATCACTTCAGAAATTAAATGTGACGAAGTGAAGGCCTGCCTTAATTAGATGCTCTTTCTTGCCCTCACCCCTTCTTTCTCCATACATACAGACATCTCTCCCCGCTACAGCAATATCTAGCAATGTGTCATTGCAGGAGGGGCTGATGCAGCAGGCTTGTCGTATTCCATTATCGCCCCCTGCTGGTTGGGAAAAGACCACAGAAGCTGTATATCAGACCAAGTCTAGAGCTTGCAAGGAAGAAAGACATGGGCTGAGTCTGGGAGAGTCATCTCCCCAAGGGTAGCAAGACCAAAGGCTCATGGGTTAGAAAGCTGAGGGAATCTGGGCAGGAAAGACCCTTGCAGCAATCCTGGCTGCTGTCGGACGGGAAACTCACTACCTCTGGTAAGAACGCATCCCCAACAGTGGGAGCACTGGTGCTAGGTTGGAATTTTCCTTGATGCAGCCTCACTACATTCATGAGCAGTTGCTAAGTTCTTCACAGGCCTCACATTTTGTACCACCAAGCTCACTTGCTCACTCTCTCTCTCCCCTATTCTCCCTCTTCTCTATTTCTTTCTCTCAATCTCTCTCTCTCTCATATCCCTCTCTGCCCCTCCCCTCCTTCCCTCTCTTCCTCTTCTCTATTTCTCTCCCTCCGCTCTGTCTTTTCTATTTCTCATTGCTCTTCCCCTCTTTCCTATTCTCCCTCGCCTTTTCTATTTTTCTCTCTCTCCCTCTTTTCTTTCTCTCCCCTTCTCCTATTCTCTTTCTCCCTCTTCTCTATTTCTCTCTCTGTCTCTGTCTGTTTCTCTGTCACTGTGTTTTCTGTCTCTGTATATGTGTTTCTCTGTCTCTGTGTCTCACTGTCACTGTGTGTGCCTCTCTGTTGCTATGTCTCTATGTATCTGTCTCTCTCTGTCTCTGTCTATCTCTCTCTGCCTGTCTCTCTGTCTCTGTGTCTTTGTCTGTGTGTGTGTGTGTGTGTGTGTCTCTCTCTCTCTGCTTGTCCCTCTCTGTCTCTCTGTGTGTCTCTCTGACTGTCTCACTCTCTGTCTCCATCTCTCTCCTCCCCCCCCGCATGGAGGCAGGGGGAGGGCACAAGAATTCAGCCCCTTGGCTTTCCTTTCTTGCCCATCTCAGCAGAAGAAGCTGTCTCTGTAGCTGAGCCCTTTGCCAGCTCCTTCATTCCCTGTTCTAAGGGCCCTCCCAGCTCTGACATTCCCTGTTCTAAGGTTCCTCCCAGCCCTGACATTCCCTATTCTTGGTCCCCTCTCAGCTCTGATATTCTCTGTTCTAAGTTCCCTCCCAGCTCTGACATTCCCCGTTCTAAGGGCCCTCCTAGCTCTGATATTTTACATCTGCAGGTCCTCAATCCCTTATCATTCCATGTTCTAATATTTCTTCCAGCTCCAACAGATAATGTTCTACGTTCTCAAAGGTCCTCTCAGCCCCAACATTCTGTATATAGCATGGGCGGAGCAGTCACCCCGTGGGGGGATTAGACAATGCTACACGTGCCCTGTTCTAGATTCCTGCAAGCTGTCGTTTTCTGTTTTCAGTTCTACTTTCTATGGTCCAAGGTTTCTTTTGGAGAGGCCTCTAGGTGGAGAGGGCTAGCCTCAGAGCCACCAAGATCTGGGTTCAAATCCTTCCTCGGACCTACACTGGTGGAGTGAGCCCGGGCAGCTCTCTAGGATGGCAAATGCCCCAAGAGGTATTGTTCTGCACCACTGGCATCTCCTCAGCTGGGAGTTTCTTGGTCCTAGTCTGGGGGTTTCTGAAGGACCCTTTTACTGCTAACATTCTATGCTCTAATGGATTGGGTTTAACAAAATAGGTGAAATGCAGTGGAAAGAATACTGGCTTTGGGGGTCAGAAAACCTGGGCTCCGGAGCTGTGAGGAGGTGACTCCAGCTTGGTGAAGATTCGGTTTCCCCATTTAGGGCAGTTAGATTATGTAATGGACAGAGCTCTGGCCTTGAAGACAGGAAGACCAGAGTGAGATCATGCCTCACACCAACTCGCTGGGTAGACCCTTCTCAGGCTCACTTCCCTCATCTGTAAAATTGAGGTGATAACACCACCTATCTCCCAGGGTGGTAGGGGGGATCAAAGGAGACAATGCCCATAAAGTAATTTGCAAACCTCCCAGCTGCTCTACAAAATAGTGATAATCAGGCCTGAAGATGTAGGGAAGTAGCTGCTTTCAAGTCACACTTATTAACCGTGTGAAATTGGCCAAGTCATTTCCCTTCTCCAAGCCTTGGCTTCCCAGGCTCGAAAGGGAGGGTGTTGGACCAGACAGTAGAGGGTCTCCAAGATCTTCTAATGCACACAAACTGGTCTGCAGAAACCTCAAGCTATGGACAGATGGACGAACTACATTCTTTTTTTTCTTTTTTTTTTTTTCTTTAGTGAGGCAATTGGGGCTAAGTGACTTGCCCAGGGTCACACAGCTAGTAAGTGTGAAGTGTCCGAGGCCGGATTTGAACTCAGGTACTCCTGACTCCAGGGCTGGTGCTCTATCCACTGCGCCATCTAGCTGCCCCTCTGAACTACATTCTTACCAGAAACCCTCTCAGGGATCCATTAGCTGTTTCTTTACCTTATAGTTTCTTTTTTTTTTTTTTGGTGGGGCAATGGGGGTTAAGTGACTTGCCCAGGGTCACACAGCTAGTAAGTGTCAAGTGTCTGAGGCTGGATTTGAACTCAGGTCCTCCTGAATCCAGGGCCAGTGCTTTATCCACTGTGCCACCTAGCTGGCCCTCTTTACCATATACTTTTGATTCATAAAGTCACTTTCCATTAAAAAAAGGAAAAGAAACATTTGCTATAACAAAAGTGGAATCTGTTCATCGACTTCCCCACCTGAATCTGGGAAAGTCTGTAGGAGCCCCTGTGGCTGCAGCCAGTGTGGATGCTGAGGCCAGGCCAGAGGGAAGGAGGGGGAACAATTGGGGTAGGGGGCAGAGGGCAGGACACACACATACCTTGTCAAAGTGCTCGATAAGGATTTCTACCACAATATTCTGAAATTTAATGTTCATCATGGCAGCCACAGTATCCTCCTGAGCCCTCATCAGAGTGGGTCCGAATATCACTCCCATGTTCGAGGGAGACATCAGGTTCTCTCGGCTGTGTTCACACACACTGTGAGAAAGAAAGAGGATGGAGAAATGAAGCAAAGAGAACCCTTGCTGCCCAATGCCGGGCTGAGAATGTGAAGGGAGAGACAATGGAGACCATCCATTGGGCCCTACTGGGCCCAAACGATTTGGGGAGAGAAGACCAACAACTTCTAAGTAATCCAAGGTGGGAGGTCACGAGGGTGGGATTTCTGTACTAGAAAGGCCACTGGACAGGCCAGAAGACCTAACTCTGAGTCAGGTTCTATCATATCTTGACTGATGATCCTGGGTAAGAACCTGAAATGGTATCCGAGAACTTTAGCCTTTTTCAACTTCAAAATGAAGGCTAGCAAGTTATACCCAGACTGTTGCTTGATTGCTTGTTATAATCTGGAGATACCTTAGGATCACAGAATTTAGATCAGGAAGAGATCCTTCAGCTATTTAGTCCAACACTTTTTATTTTACAGAAGAAGAAACTGAGACCCAGAGAAGGGATGTCATTTAGCCAAGGTTTAAACTCATGTATTCCGATTAGAAACCTAGTCTTGAAGTCAGCCTGGGCCGCTAGATGGCGCTGCAGCGGATAGAGCGCTAGGCTTGGTGTCAGGAAGAATCATCTGAGTTCAAATCTAGCCTCAGACACTTACCAGCTTTGTGACCTTGGGCAAGTCACTTTACCCTGTTGGCCCCAGTTTCCTCATCTGTAAAATGAGCTGGAGGAGGAAATGGCAAACTACTCCAGTATCTTTGCCAAGAAAACCCCAAATAGGGTCATGAAGGGTCAGACATTACTTTCTCTGTCTGTGAAAAACAACTGAAGAACAGCTTGAAGGCAGCAGCCTGGAAAGAACATTGGCTTCACAGTCCGAGGCTCTGGGTTAACAGGGTGACAATAATAACATAGTCAAGCATTTTACAGATGCTATCTCTTTTGAATATAGGACCAAGATCTAGAACTGAAGTAGACCTCAGAGGCCATGGAAGTCAAGCCCCTCACCTTTTTTTTGGTGAGGCAATTGGGGTTAAATGACTTGGCCAGGGTGACACAGTTACTGTCAAGTGTCTGAGGCCGGATTTGAACTCAGGTCCTCCTGAATCCAGGACCAATGTTCTATCCACTCAAGCCCCTCATCTTACAAAAGAACATAGAGAACTCAAGATGTGGAAGTCATTTGCCCGGGGCTAAAGTTAGTTAGTAATTATCTAAGACAGGTCTTGAACTCAGGGCTTCCTGATCCCAAGCTCAGTCTCCTATCTGTCCCCAGGGCTACAATCTCATTTTGTCAGAGGATGCTGGAGTCAGAGCTAGAAGGGACATCAAGGGCCATGTGGTTTAACCCTTGCATTTTACAGAAGAATTGAGGCCCAGGGATGTGTGAAGTGACTTGCCCCTGACTCTTGGGCCTTTCAAATGGCTGCACCCCTTGCTTAGAATTCTCTCCTCCAGGCTTCCTTCAAAACTCAGCTCCAATTCTGCCTTGGACAAATGGACCTTCCTGACCCAGTCATTGGACTGCTGGGACCTTTCCTCTGTGATTACCTCAATTTACCCTGATTATAGCTCCTTCTTACACAGTTGCTGCCTGTCTGTCTTCCTCATTAGAGACAAAGGCTTGTTTGGGGCCTTGCTCCATATCCCCAGCTTGTTGCCTGATTTAGATAATCTCTGAGACTCCTTCCAGTTCTAGGTCTGGCATCCTAGGTGTGATCTCACACCAGACCCTTCCCCTCCCTGGGCCTCAGTTTCCTCCTCTGTGAAACGAGTGGGTTGGATTAGCTGGCTTCTGAGGGCCCTTCCACAATCTGGAAAATCACCATAAAATGTTTTGGTCCTCCCTTCATACCATTCCTTCAAATTATCATGGTGTTAAAAATAATCCCTTTGA
This sequence comes from Dromiciops gliroides, assembly GCF_019393635.1. Lineage (NCBI taxonomy): Eukaryota > Metazoa > Chordata > Mammalia > Microbiotheria > Microbiotheriidae > Dromiciops > Dromiciops gliroides. Next base: position 25,765,717 of record NC_057867.1, on the reverse strand, counting down.
ATTATTATGGTATTCAAAGATAAAATATGTTGCTATTCTAGAATACCATACACATATCTTATGCATTTCTGAGTTTCTAAACTTTTTCTGTGTCGTCTGCGACTTCCACAAAACTCCCCCCCACCATCCCACTTAATTTCTTATGCCAACCCCCCTTATATAGAAACTGTGATAGGTAAAGTCACACTATGGAAGGGATAAATGTATACACATAAGAAATCATCCGTTCGATATTTTTTACTTGACCGGGACACTGAGGCACAGTTTCCTCAAATGGTTTGCTCCAAGTCCTGGGACTACCCGATTGGCAGAGCAGCTAACAATCAGATTTGTTACACCTGATACAGGTGTTAGAGAAGCAGAGCAAAGGGGGTGTTGGAAGGTGGCCATCTCAAGCAGAACAGGCTAGTTAAGAAAGGCAATCCCCTGCCCCCCTGTCCCCCAGGAAGCCAAAGGAGAAGATGGTGATAGGGGTGGGGAGAGAGAAGAAGGCAGAGAAAAGCCAGAGACTTTGGGAGAAATCTGCCATCCAGGCTTGGCAGCCTGTCCCACTCCTACTCCCATTTCTACTCCCACTCCCCCCAGTCAGCTGCAGAACAGCACCTGCCCAAACAGCTGAAGTGCCCAAGCAGAAGTGGGCTTCCCAGCCAGTGGGAACTTGAAGGTGACCCACTTGGAGGAGAAGGAGGTCGGCTCTGCTGGCCTCCCAGGGCCCCAACAAACCAAACAGGCCCAGCTGGGGGCCTTTCAAAGTTTGCTCCCTCCCCACCCTGGCATGGAGGGCAGGAGATAAATCGATGGACTTTAAACCAACATAGTTAAGCACTGGATAAACATTGTCATTCAAATGGTGATGAGCAGCAGGCACCCAGGCCTCTGGGCCTTAGGCTGGGGACTGGACCCTTTGAACAGTTTAAAGGCTGTGCCTAAAGATGAGCAGCCCTTTGTCTCAAGTTAAGGTGATTTCTGGAGATTAAGCATAAGAGCCCAAATCACCTCAGTGCTGCCACCTAGTGAGGCGAGTAGAGGAGGCAGGGGAGATGATGTGGCCATCTGCCCTGCACTCTGGAACCTGGGGGGAAGGAGGGGACCCTTTGAACGGTGCCCTTTTCCGGGCACTCTGAGGTCAGTTACTATTAAGCACCTGCTGTGAGCACCATCCTACTGGGGGAGGAGAGGGCACTGGCCCTGGGCTCCTAGGAGCAAAGACGAAGGCCTTGTGCCCCTCACTTAGTGGCTGCAGATCACTTCATTTCTCAGGTCTCCCAGCTAGTAAAGAACAGAGCTAGGACTTAAAGACCCAAAGCATTATGAAAGAATATCTGTAAAGTGCTCATTTGCACAGGGCCTTGCACAGAGTAGGTGCTTAAGAAATATTTGCTCCCTTCTTCATAGCTCTAGGTCTGGATGGGCCCTCAGAGGCCCATCTAATCCAACCCCCTCATTTTACAGAGGCCCGGTTGCTCAAGTTCACCCATAGGATCCTAGCTGGAAGTAACCTCAGAGGCCAGATAGTCTAACACTTTACAGACCAGGAAACTGAGGCATGGGGGGGTTAGGGTTAGGGATCGCAGTAGTGACATGGGGGTTGGGACTATTAAAGTTTAAACTAGGGGCAGCTAGGTAGCAAAGTGGATAGAGCACCGGCCCTGGAGTCAGGAGGACCTGAGTTCAAATCCGACCTCAGACACTTAACACTTACTAGCTGTGTGACCCTGGGCAAGTCACTTAACCCCAACTGCCTCACCAAAAAAGAAAAAAAAAGTTTAAACTGGCCAACTAGCTATCAGGATGGACACCCCTAAGAAGTAAGGGAGTATACCCATTAGGCATGGCAGCTGCCTGATCCCAACCAAGGGGCAGAGATAACTCCAGAAGTCAGGACCACCACCCCTCACTCTAGCTTTCCCCAACCCCAAAGGGAACCATTGTCAGGTGGTGGTCACCCCATCTACCAGCTATAAAAGCTTTTTTGCTTTTCTTCTGTTGGACGAGCAAGATGTCTCTAAGATATCTCCTCTCCTTGAGGGAAATATTTCACTTCCCTCTAGGTCACTTTCTCTAAGCACCCAAATAAAAGACTATTTTATTCTTTTTTTTTTGGTGGGGGCAATGGGGGTTAAGTGACTTGCCCAGGGTCACACAGCTAGGAAGTGTCAAGTGTCTGAGGTTGGATTTGAACTCAGATCCTCCTGAATCCAGGGCCAGTACTTTATCCACTTCACCACCTAAATGCCCCATAGACTATGTGTGCAAAGGGGTGTAATTCTTTAAAGAGGAATCCCTAAGTCACCCCCACCTATTTCCCATGACAGTAGGATCTTAGAATCCACTGAGTCCAGCCTCCTCATTTTACAGAGGAGGAAACTGAGGCCCAGAGAGGGGCAGTGACTTGCCCAGGATCACACCACCCGAGGTCATCCCATTCCCAAACTTGTGTTCTTTTTACCCCAAACCCAGTGCTCTTTCCACCCTAACACTCTTGTCTTCATAGCAGAGATGGTGATATTGCTCAGCCACAAGGCTGAGCGTGTGCCAGACTTGATTCATCTGAAATATTATTAAGCTCTTATTAAGAACCCAATCCATGCCCTCCAGGCATCTAGAAGGAGATAGAACCCATGTGCACAAATATTTATAATACAAATTAGCCTCTCCTAAGTAAAGGGAGAGGTATAAAGTTGAAGCTGGTTAGAGGAAAAAGAGAGAAACATGGGTTCCTGAGGAGGGTGGTTGGGGAGAGGGAACAGCAATAACAAAAGCTCACATTCCATAGTATATTATAATTTATAAAGAGGCTACTGGGACCAACTTGGTAAAACAAAGGTGACTAGAGGGGGCAGCTAGGTGGATTCAGGAGGACCTGAGTTCAAATGTGGCCTCAGACACTTGACACTTACTAGCTGTGTGACCCTGGGCAAGTCACCTCCCATACCACAAGCCTCAGTTTCCTCCTCTGTAAAATGAAGGGGTTGGATACGTCATTGGGGGAGGCTCTGAGTTTCCCAGAGGCTCCTGGCCCTTCTCCTGATTTTCTTGATGGCCACTGTAACGATTGGAATGACGCCACCTGCTGGAGACTTACTATAGAAGAGTTCTGCCCATGAAGCTAAGGTCTTTGAGGGCAAGACCAGGAGTCTTTTCTTTGGCGTCAGGAAGTGACGCAGGCTAGTCGGAGGAAGAAGGAAGAGACTGGCGCTCAGTCTCACGCTCTTTCCTCTGGACTCTGGTGGAGAGCGGAGCTAGAAATGCGCTCTCCCTTTAATAGATAGGAATCTAGGCCTTTCTCTCTCTCTTTACCAAATTCTTATTCTCCTTAATAAATGCTTAAAAGTCTAACTCTTGCTAAAGCTTAAAATTTATTGGCGACCACTCATTAGATATTTTAGACAGTTTAGCTAGAATTTTAGCCCTTAACACCACCAGAAGGGATCCATGTTCTTTGGGAAGAGATTGTGTATCTGACATTTTCTGCTTACTGATACAGGCAGAAGAGTACTGGACAGAAAGTCAGAAGAGTTGAACTCAAGGCCTGATGACCTATTAGGCATTTAGTCTTACTCAAGTCACTTTACCTTGGTGAACCTCAGTTTCCCTATTTCCTTATCTTTAAAATGGGGATAATAAGTCTTGCTGCAGCAACCTGGGTTGGGAATAGGGGGGAAACTAGCAGCTGGATCCAGAAAGGCCTCATGTAAAAGACATTACTGATACTAAGCCCCGAAAGAAGGTAGGGGTGAGGTGGAAGGATGAGCCACACTTAAGGGACAAAAGTCCAGAGACAAGAAATGGGATGTTATGTATGAAAAACAGCAGGAAGTAGGTCAGTGTAATCTAGCCTAGGCAGGTCAAATAGAGCCAGATTGGGGTGGGCTTAAGTTGCTGAACAGAGGCATCTCCCCCATACTCGATCCAGCCTTCCAAGCTCCATCTCTTCCTCTTTTCATAGGCAAACTCTTAGAAAGTGTCATCTATACTTGTGGCCTCCATTTCAGTTTCCGCATCAGTGAAATGGGTATAATATTCCTGTTACTTACCCCATAGAGTCACTGTGAGGAAAATGCTTTGTGAAATGTAAGTTGCTAGATAAATATGAGTTATTATTTCCAGTCTAAGAAATCACAGAATCAGAGGCTGTCAGAGCCAGGAGGGCCCTTAGAACAGGGAATGTCAAAGCTGAGAGGGGCCTTAGAATGTGGAATATCAGAGCTGCAGGTGGAAAGATGTGATGAAAGAACTTATATACAGAATATAGATGTTAAGAGCCTTAAAGAAGTACCCTTTAAGATCATCTGGACTGAGCCCCTCATTTTCAGCTGTGGAAACTGAGGCAGAGAGTAATTTCAAGTTTTCCAAGTTACTTTCCTCACAGTGACTTGACATCATATAGTACTCAGCAGCTGAGCCTTGAACCCTGGTCCTTGGGGTCCTTCCAGCCTGATGCTCTAAGGGTGCTACAGGGCATCCCAAAGAGAAGTGGTCCATTGTTATTTGTGGCCAAGTTCAGGCCAGTGCCGCCCAAAGGGGCTGTCCCCATACTATCTGGCCAGCCTGGCACCTCCTTCCCTCACTGAAGGGGTTCCCACATCCCCTACTCAGAGAGATAATTACCCAAAGGAATTTATAAAGGCGATGCCCAAGTGGGTATTTTCTTGCCTGTCACAAATCAAGGCCTAGAGTAGGCCCTATCAAGTAGTCCAGAGCCCTGGGTTCAATTTCTAGCTTTACAACTTGCTAGTTATCTGCTTTGGAGCAACTCACTTCCTCTCTAGCAGCCTCAGTTTCTTCACCTGAAAAACAGGGTGAAGATAACTGCATTTCCCTACTTGACAGGGCCTACTCTAGGCCTTGATTTCTAGGATTCTAGAATTTCTAGAAGCTTAGAGACCGGAAAGGAGAGTCGTTGCTGCTGCCATCTTATTCCAGCTGACACAGAATCAGTCCTAGCCCTTGACCAGCCCTTTTCAGGAGACCCTTGGACCAGATACATACTTGACCAGGTGTCTTATTAGGAGTTCCAGCATATCACGATTCTTGTTGGGAAGCTTATAGACCAGAGCGTGAATGGCTCCCAGCCTGTAATCCAGGTTTTCAGACTCTGAGAGAAAATATCAAGAGACAGACATGGTTAGTTGCTTGGTCTTGCGGAGCAGGAAACTCTGGGAACTGGGCCCCAGAACATGGCCATGCTTGGAAGCAGAGAAGAAATTGAGAGAGAGAGAGAGAAAGAGAGAGAGAGAGAGAGAGAGAGAGAGAGAGAGAGAGAGAGAGAATACTATATGTGTAGGTGGTAGAGTGAGAGAGAAGGAGGGGACAGAGAGCCAGAGAGAGACAGAGAGAGAGCCAGAGACACAGAGAGACAGAGAGACAGATAGACAGACATGGAATGCTCAAATATGGACCCAGAAGTTGGGTCCTTGTGCTACCACAGGTAGTATTTGTCCTAAATGGGGAGGGACTGTGGGATTCCAGGCCTTAGAAATCATCTAATTCAATTCCCTCAACTTTACAGATCAGGAAACTGAAACAGAGAGGAAAAGTGAGGGGGTCAAGGTCATCCAGCTAACAATGCAGCTGAGCCAGGATATGAAAGCAACCCTCCTGCACCCCTTGGAATGAGAATTCTTGGTTTCGCCACAAGACCGTGTTCCTTTTCACCCAAACGGGGCCTGCTCCAAGGTAAGGGGAAGATTATCATGAGAAACCAATAGTCGGGCTGGGGGCTAAGAGCTAAAAGGCTTCAGGTTTCTCAGCTGAAGAAACTTGAGGTGGAAAGAAATTAAGTGACTTGTCCAGGGTCATGTGGTTAATGGGTGTCTGAGGCTGGATTTGAACTCAGGACTTCCTGACTCAGGGCTCCGAGCTTCCTAACTGCTTAATCAATATTCTAAACACGTCACTTGCCCTGGCTATGTGTCTCAGTTTCTCTGTCTACAGAGTGGGCCAAAAGTCACAATGTTTTAAGAACTTTTTGAAAATTATGTTTTTATTTTTCACCATTTCAGACATTTGATTTTTTCACACATAATGTCGATTCATTTCCTAGATATACTGTATATGGTGCTGTGGTATTGTAAATTAAAAACCGAAAATAAAGGAGTTATTAAGTATTGAAGCCACTTCGTGACTTCTGGCTCCCCTGTATAACCATGGATGCGGTTTTAGGAGGAACGATTCACAATGCAGCTAAAGAGCATTCTGAGATGGTCAGATAAAAGATGAGCAATCTTAACAGAAGAATGCTGCCACCCATGGCCGGATCCTGCCCAATCACCCAGTGTCACTTATTTCTAAAGAAGGGATCAGAAAATTCTAGCTCTGGAGCATCAGAAGCTAGCTAGACCAACCCCCTCATTTGACAGAGGGGGGAAACTGAGGCCCAGGGAGGGAAGGGACTTGCTCAAAATGACACAATTAGTAAGCAGGAGAGGTAGGATTTGTTTGTTTTTGGGGGGGGAGGGGCAGGGAAATGAGGGTTAAGTGAGTTGCCCAGGGTCACACAGCTAGTAAGTATCAAGTGTTTGGGGCCCTGAATCCAGGGCCAGTGCTTTATCCATTGTGCCACCTAGCTGCCCGGAGAGGTAGGATTTGAACCCAGATAGCATGGTGGCTGGACCCTTGAATTAAAGAGCAAAGCATACTAGCCCATACCCTAAGGCAGAAATGCAAAAGCAAGACTCCTTTATTGCCTCCAATTTCTCCTCTTCTAGGCAAAGGGACAGCAGGCAAAGGTGTCTTGGGTGTGGAGTCTGAGTTGGACTTTGGGCAAGTGAATCCACCTCCCTGGACTTCGGTTCCCTCCTTTAGAAGATGAGGGGGTTGGGAGAGGTGAGCCTAAAATGCGATTAGCTCAACACTAACCCATTTAGCCTAGCTAGTGTGGGCAGAAGCTTTGCCAGCTAATAACTGGCTAAAGAATGCCAGTAATGGAATCTTCCTGAGCAGCCTGAAAGAAGCCCCGGGTTCAGACCCTGCCTCTGATACCCACTGGCAATGTGACCCTGGGAAAGTAGTCCAGGCAATTCCCCAAGACTAAGCTCCAGAGGAGGGGCTGGGGTGCCTGGGGGGGGGTTGGGGCTCCCTATACCAATGAAATCAGTGAAATCAGAAAGCAAATCTTTTTTTTTTTTTTTGGTGTGAGGCAATTGGGGTTAAGTGACTTGCCCATGGTCACACAGCTGGTAAGTGTTAAGTGTCTGAGGCTGAATTTGAACTTAGGTCCTCCTGAATCCAAGGCCGGTGCTCTATCCACTGTGCCACCTAGCTACCCCCAGAAAGCAAATCTTAATGAACACTTCCTTGTGGATCTGTTCCCTCTGGCCTTAGTAAGCCAGGGTCCAGCCCTGCTCTCCCCCTCTCTGCTAGAAAGGGCCTTTAACATCATCTAGTCCAACCCTCTCATTTTACAGAAGGGAAAACTGAGGCCTAGAGAGGGGAGGGGATTGCTCAAGGCTGCACAGGTTTTCTCTATCTTGTAAGTACCTATGCAGTCTTCTCCAGAAGAATATAAACTCCTTGAGGGCAGGGACCTTTTTTTGTTTGTTTTTGGTCTTTCTTTGCATCCCTAGCCCTTAGCACAGTGCCTGATACCCAGTAATTGATTAATAAATGCTTGTGGATTCACCAAGTGATGGAAACTCTGAATGCAACAGTCTCCTAGTGTAGCCCAATGCTGTTTCCTCTCTGGACTGACTTGGCAAATTCCAATTTTGTCCAAGGAAGGGAAAACATGGCAAAATGGTTAGGACTTACTGGCGGCAGAGACCAGTTCTTTGTGGAGCTTATATGTCATAACAGGTTCTGAAAGATTCCTAAAATGAAAAAAAAGAAATGAAAAGAAAAAGTGAGGATGAAGAGTTCCTTGGGGAGGGGAGGGGAGTGGCTGGCAATGAAATTCTCTTGCTCCAGAGGGAAGGCAATTCCTTGAGGCTGATAACTGCCCACCTTCCCTTCCCTCCCACCCAGCAGGGCAGGGACCCCCAGAGCAATCTCTGGCGTCCTTCAGCTCCTCCATCTGTTCCTCCAACCTCCACCCCATTGTCTTCCCCCCAACTTCCCCTTCCTTATTCTTATTTATGACACAGCCACCAGTTGCTAAGGATTAACAAAAGAATGATACAAACTGAAGCCACCCCCCAACCCTGCCATCTAGAAAGGAGATTACTAAATCCACCAACAGGCCTGAAGTGCCTACATTGTATACCATCCAGGTACCACTTGGCCAGGCCTTTAAGAAGCAATGCTAAGAGGTATGAGCAGTTTGGTAAAAAAAAAAATCGGCCAATGGTTCTCCACTGCCTCCTGGCACGCATGCCAAAGGCCCCAGGGGCCTGGACAATACAGCCTGTACTTTGGCAGCAGCAGGACAACTTTCCTTCCATCTGCTCTGGTGGGTTCAGGATTGCGTGTAAGCATCCACTTTTCCCCAAAGCTACAAGAGCTCTCTTCATCCGTGCCTCCACCTCTGCCCCACCTCTCCGTTCCTGTGGCTGCTCCGCTGGCACAGGCCCTCATTGATCGCACCTTCCCATGCCCCCTGCCAAAGCTGGGATGGCACCGTAGTGGGACTTTCTGTCTCTACTCCCTGCTCCCCCTAATCCAGGGGCTCCCAACTCCAGGGGGCATGAGAAGCTAGTTGAGGGGGTAAATAATCACATTATCCAACTGAAATATTACAGAAATACTATTGAATTAGTGAGAAAAAATATTGTTAGGGACTGAATGGTTTTCTTTAGGAAAAAATTATTAATCTTAGTTCATTTCTCCTGAGCATAAATGTGGTCAACTCAAGAATTCCTTTTCTTTTATACTTAATATGGGGACATGGGAAGGTTTACTAAAAGCCAAACAGTAAAGAGACCAAAAAGGGTTGGGAAGCCCTTCTCTTTATTCATCCTTCATACCACTGAAGGTCATCTGCTGAAAAAGCCATCAATGGCTCACTATTGCCTACTGAGGAGAGTTTAACTTCCCTTGACTGGCATTCAAGGCCAATCACAATCCAGCTATACTGTACCTTTCCTACCTTGGACCAGCCATGCTGCCAAACCCTCTGCTGCCTCACTCGTCTCAGGGAGTTCCCTATACCAGGGATATCGTCCATTTCCCATTTGACCCGTTGAGTGCCTCTCTGACCTTTACAGCCCAACCCAGATGCCTACTAATGCTCCTAAGCCCATCTCTAGACCATAAACCCCATGAGGGTCAAGTTCAATTAAACTATGTGCCTCCCCCCGAGGCTTTTGCACAGGATTCTATACTCAGTATTGATTTAATAAACTTTGTTGTAAATATATTGGACCTCTTCCCATCTGTTTTAGTCCCCCAACTCCACAGGCTCACACAAATGCCAATCACCATGTGGCCTAACCTCCTTGGCCAACCAACCAGAAATACCTGAGGTAGAATTTCAAGGAGCTGGTAATTGTCTTAATATCCCAATCACTGTTCTGCAAATCAACATCTCCTGGGCATTTGGGATCTAGAAGAGAAAAGATGAAAAGTAAGACTTCCAACAGTATTCTTCTAACCTTTTTAAAATACAAAGAACCATTTAAAAATAGTATCATTTGCAACCTCGAAAATAAAAAGGGTAATTTGAAAATACTTAACCACTATCCACCAACAGTATCTAATGGAGCACTGGGCCTCCAAAGCTTCCCCACAAAGGTCCCCTGGGACCTTTCATGCCTTCCTAGGTTGTCTGTAATATTTTGGCTCATCAACCATCCAAAACCTCAGCTTGAGCCCCAATCGGTACACCTCTTTAACCGACCAGACAAAGGACACATGACCCTTAAAAGCAAAAGGAATTAATTCAGAATAAGATAGTAAATAACAGCAAAGTAAAGCATGTAATTAACATTCTCTGTTGTTTGTCCTTCGTTTTTGCAGGGCAATTGGGGTTAAGTGACTTGCCCAGGGTCACACAGCTAGTAAGTGTCAAGTGTCTGAGGCAGGATTTGAACTCAGGTACTCCTGAATCCAGGGCCAGTGCTTTATCCACTGCGCCACCTAGCTGCCCATTTGTCCTTCATTTCAAAGAGGACCAATGACACCACAGGGTGATGTCCTGACTCCTGAATTGGAGCTACACGAAGGCAGAGCTACACAAAATTGTCGGTCTCACTCTCTCTTCCAGAGCCATCGAAGTCCAGTGGCAAGACGAAAGTCAGGATGACTGGAGATAGCCTGGGATGCAGTGGATATCCTTGGCATCTTCCATGCCTGACCAGGCTCTAAATGCTCCACAGAGTCTGCTTCAGCTATTTTCATGGTCATTGGAACAAACTATTTTCATCCATAATGTCATGGGAAGTCTTCACGTGCTTGGGGTAGATACTCCCCCCACCAACTCCCTGATAGCTTTAAGGCCTGTTGGTTACTCTCAGCCTGGTTTAGACCACCTACTGAGATGGTTTTACTGGGGTATGGCCACTATACCTGCTATAGCTTCTTGGAGCCACAGGTAAGAGTTGGATGAATCAGATGGACACCAAAGACAGATGAGCAGCCCTCACACTAGAGGTGCTAGTCTTTCCTGAACTGTACCCACATACAGAAGGCTGGTTTTCCAGATTCAAATTTCTCAGCTTCCCCCGGCCAAGCCAACGAACAGTTTATTCAAACTCAGGATCAGTGGCAAAGTTGAAGGTTTAGGATTCTTGCCTCTTGAGTTTCTTTTCCTCCAGGTTCAGTGGAGCAGAACTAGATGATCTTGGGAACCACTCCCTGTAATACTGGAATCATCATGCAATGCCCAGGAAGTGTGGCCTTCTCTTATGTCTCCTATTGACCTTGGAGTTTCACTGGTGACTTTTACTCATCTGCTCACACCCAGAGGTTGCATGATACTCACATATGTGGTTACATTTGCTAATTGCTGCTATCTTCTTCATCCAAGTCTGTGTCTACCTGCTCATATTCTCTTGTGCTTTCTCTCTCACACACTCACACTCCCTCCCCCCCCCGCCCCTCTCTCTCTCTCTCTCTCCACACACATCTATCTTCCCATTTCATCCTTCCCTCTATTCACTTGAGCCATGTGGCTATTATCTCCTCCATTTGAGTCGATTGGATACAATCCTACATGCAGTTGCAAAGCATTCTGGGATCCTCAGGTGCTGGGACTTTCTCCAATGAGCATGTTGGGACTGGGATCAGCTAAAGGCACACTGAGAAGCTCAAATTAAAGGTAGTTTCAGTCTTCACAAATATCAGATTAGCATAGGGCCTTGCATATAGAAGGCATTCAATAAGTGTTCAACTGAATCAAGTAATTTGCTGATAGAAAAAATACAAAATTTTAAAAGCTACCAAAATATTTTGTAACGATTGTTGTGACGCCACCTGCTGAAGTTACTGTAGGAAAGCTCTGCCATGAGGAGAAGGCATCTGAGGGCAAGCCATGTGGTCAGTTCCTTGGCGCCAGGAAGTGATGTTTACTCATGGGTGCTGTCTCTCAAAGCTATCAGCCAATTAGCTTGGAGCTATGTGTGTGGGGACAGGACATTTCCAGTTTTTCACAGGAGGCTTGTGGGATGAAGAAGGGGGTGGTTCTCACTCTTTCATCAGGACTCTCATGGAGAGTGGAGCAAAAATGCTGGCTCCCTGAGATAGACAGATGTAGGCATCTAGGCCTTTCTCTCTTTACCAAATTCTTATTCTCCTTAATAAATGCTAAAAAGCCTAACTCTTGCTGAAGCTTATAATTTATTGGCGACCACTCATTAGATATTTTAGACAGACTAGCTAGAATTTTAGCAACTTTACAATTTATAGCAGCACTTTTTGTGAGAGCAAAGAATTGGAAAGAAAATGTACACCCACTGATCGAGGAATGGCTAAATAAATTGTGGACCATGAATGTAATAGAATATTACTGTGCTGTAAGAAATGATACTACGTCAGAAATACAGAGAAGTCTGAAAAGCTCAACCTGAACTGATACAGGGGGAAGTAAGCAGAGCCAAGAAAACATATTCGCAACAATGTAAATGGAAAGAACAATGACACATGAAAAAAATCAAAAGTGTTTGTTGCAAAATGACAAAGAACAAGCATGGCTCCAGAGGAGAAAGAGAAGATATCTCCTCCTCCCATTCCTTAAGTGGGTAACATTACATAGATTTTCAGATTTTTTTTGATCAGTTCTGCTGACTTTTCACTATTGGGCCTATGTGCTAAAGAAGTTATTCATAACATTGTGTGATGATCCACTGTGATAGAATTAGCTCTTCTTAGCAATACAATGATCCAAGACAATTCCAAAAGGCTCATGAAGGAAAGTGCTCTCCACATACAGAAAAAGAACTATGGAGTCTAAATGCAGGCCCAAGCATATTATTTTCACTTTGTTTTTGTTTTTTTCCTTTTCCTTTTTTTTCCCTTTTGTTGATTTTTCACATGACTAATGTGGAAATATGTTTTTAAAAAATAAAAAAAATAAATTAAAAAGAAGCTATTGCTAGCAAGAAAATATCTGTATATATGTAAAAATGTTCATAGCTATCTTATTTGTGAAAGCAGAACCCTAAAAACAAAGTGTGTACCTCAGAATCGTAGAATGGCTGAACAAAGTCTATAATGAATGTGGCCTAATGTAATCTTACTGCACTGTAAGGGATGGCAGAATATGACAAATACAGAAAAATTTGGCAAGATTGGTTTGAACTGATTCAGAGTGAAAAAACTCAGGACCAAAAGAACAGTTTACATGGTAAGGCATGGTAACTCTACCAATGTGAAGTCAACCTGAGGAGGCAAAAAGGTTGGGTCACATGCAGAAATGAAATTCAGTACATGCTGCACTGGCCTTCTTTATCTCAAGAGCCAAAAAGGTTGGGGGATGGGGAAGAATACTTTGGAATGGGGTGTGTTAACCTGTTTGGTTGTGCCAAAACAAAACATATCAGCACATTTGATAAGAAGAACCAGAGATGATCCTTAAGCTCTAACATCCTGTCCTACCATCCACTTTGTAAAACGAGGAAAACAAGGTGCAGGCCAAAGTCAACAAAAGTGAGACTGTAACATGAAGAATTTGTTCCAAGTGAGAGGGAATCCAGAGCCTTAATTCTTTCAGAGTATCTGTGCAAGGGAGGTCAGGTTTGAGGTGGCCCACCTTGGCGGGAGCACAGCAAAACTCTATGGGATGACAGTGGTGACCCTCTTTGCTGGACTACAGGGAAACTCTGGCCTTCCTTCAGGTTGCTGCTGGACAAATCCAAGGCCATCTGCAGACAGGTGCAGACTGCAAAACTGGAAGAGGTTTCCCAAGAGTATGAGGGAAGGGCCTACTGCATCTGCATGGAGTCCTTGGCCCCCACTCAGACCTATCTCCTGCTTTCCATGACCAATTCCTCCCAGCATCCTCAGGGCAACCTGGACACTGGGCAGCTCAGCTTTTGGTGCCCTAGATGGGGATGAGACCAGGGAGGAAGTTTGGGTGCATCTGTGGGCTGCTTCTGCCTCAGGGCTTGGGGAAGGGGTTCAGGTATCACCACATGGACAAGGACCCAGCATTCACAGGATTGATGGGGCATTCAGTGGAATACAAGCTCCTTGAGGGCACAGACTGTCTCATTCATGATTGTATTTGTACCCAAGCGCCTGCCACATGGGAAGTATTTGATACATGCTTGGGGACTGACCGAGCCCATGCATGTGGAGTCCTGATTGAGGGAAGGGGTGTAACTTGCAACCTCTGTCTTCGAATCCAGAGGGTCTAGGGGGGCCCCTGACCCACATGATCAGTAGCAGCTGGCCTCTTGGGGGAAGCATATCAATGAGAAGTTAAACAATCTTTGTTGTAAATAAAAAAGAGCAGAAAAATCAGGCACATTTCTCGACATTGTTCAAATTGGTGAATACAATATAATATTACACGGTTTTAAAAAAACCTCCTTTGGTATCTTTATTATATATTTGAAATTTGTATGTAGTAATAACACTTGTAACAAATTTGTCATTTCATTTGAATTAAATACAAGCAAAGAAAATGGTTTGCATAGATTGTATTATGGAAAGGTGCTACAATGTTTTTGAAGAAAAAGGGCTGTTGCTATAGATGCTTTGGAAATAACAGTTGGAAGGTCTCTTGAAACTCTAGTATTCTTTACCCTCATTTCCTTTATGACTCTTAAGTTCTGGGCTGTAAGATCCCTCCCAGCTCTGACATTCTGGGTTATAAGATCCCTCCCAGCCCTGACAGTCTGGGTTCTAAGGTCCCTCGCAGCTCTGACATTCTGGGTTCTAAGGCCCCTCCCAGCTCTGACATTCTGGGTTCTAAGGTCCCTCCCAGCCCAGACATTCTGAATTCTAAGGCTCCTCCTAGCCCTGACAGTCTGGGTTCTAAGACCCCTCCCAGCCCTGACAGTCTGGGTTCTAAGACCCCTCCCAGCCCTGACATTCTGAAATCTAAGGCCCCTCCCAGCCCTGACATTGTGGGTTCTAAGGCTCCTCCTAGCCCTGACATTCTGAATTCTAAGGCCCCTCCCAGCCTTGACATTCTGGGTTCTAAGACCCCTCCCAGCTCTAACATTCTGAATTCTAAGGCCCCTCCCAGCCCTGACATTCTGGGTTCTAAGACCCCTCCCAGCCCTGACATTCTGAATTCTAAGGCTCCTCCTAGCCCTGACATTCTGAATTCTAAGGCCCTTCCCAGCTCTAACATTCTGAATTCTAAGGCCCCTCCCAGCCCTGACATTCTGAAATCTAAGGCCCCTCCCAGCCCAGACATTCTGAATTCTAAGGCTCCTCCTAGCCCTGACATTCTGGATTCTAAGGCCCTTCCCAGCTCTAACATTGTGAAATCTAAGGCCCCTCCCAGCCCTGACATTGTGGGTTCTAAGGCTCCTCCTAGCCCTGACATTCAGAATTCTAAGGCCCTTCCCAGCTCTAACATTCTGAATTCTAAGACCCCTCCCAGCCCTGACATTGTGGGTTCTAAGACCCTTCCCAGCCCTGACATTCTGGGTTCTAAGGCTCCTCCTAGCCCTGACAGTCTGGGTTCTAAGGCCCCTCCCAGCCTTGACATTCTGGGTTCTAAGGCCCCTCCCAGCCCTGACATTCTGGGTTCTAAGACCCCTCCCAGCCCAGACATTCTGAATTCTAAGGCTCCTCCTAGCCCTGACATTCTGGGTTCTAAGGCTCCTCCTAGCCCTGACAGTCTGGGTTCTAAGGCCCCTCCCAGCCTTGACATTCTGGGTTCTAAGACCCCTCCCAGCTCTAACATTCTGAATTCTAAGGCTCCTCCTAGCCCTGACATTCTGGGTTCTAAGGTCCCTCGCAGCTCTGACATTCTGGGTTCTAGGGCCCCTCCCAGCCCAGACATTCTGAATTCTAAGGCTCCTCCTAGCCCTGACATTCTGGGTTCTAGGGCCCCTCCCAGCCCAGACATTCTGAATTCTAAGGCCCCTCCCAGCTCTAACATTCTGAATTCTAAGGCCCCTCCCAGCCCAGACATTCTGGGTTCTAAGGCCCCTCCCAGCCCAGACATTCTGAATTCTAAGGCTCCTCCTAGCCCTGACATTCTGGGTTCTAAGGCCCCTCCCAGCCCTGACATTCTGAAATCTAAGGCCCCTCCCAGTCCTGACATTCTGGGTTCTAAGGCTCTTCCCAGCCCTGACATTCTGAATTCTAAGACCCCTCCCAGCCCAGACATTCTGAATTCTAAGGCCCCTCCCAGCCCTGACATTCTGGGTTCTAAGGCCCCTCCCAGCCCAGACATTCTGACTTCTAAGGCTCCTCCCAGCCCTGACATTCTGGGTTCTAAGGTCCCTCCCAACCCTGACATTCTGAAATCTAAGGCCCCTCCCAGCCCTGACATTCTGAATTCTAAGGCCCTTACCAGCTCTAACATTCTGAATTCTAAGGCCCCTCCCAGCCCTGACATTCTGAAATCTAAGGCCCCTCCCAGCCCTGACATTCTGAAATCTAAGGCCCCTCCCAGCCCTGACATTCTGGGTTCTAAGGCTCCTCCTAGCCCTGACATTCTGGGTTCTAAGGCCCCTCCCAGCCCTGACATTCTGGGTTCTAAGACCCCTCCCAGCCCAGACATTCTGAATTCTAAGGCTCCTCCTAGCCCTGACATTCTGGGTTCTAAGGCTCCTCCTAGCCCTGACAGTCTGGGTTCTAAGGCCCCTCCCAGCCTTGACATTCTGGGTTCTAAGACCCCTCCCAGCTCTAACATTCTGAATTCTAAGGCTCCTCCTAGCCCTGACATTCTGGGTTCTAAGGTCCCTCGCAGCTCTGACATTCTGGGTTCTAGGGCCCCTCCCAGCCCAGACATTCTGAATTCTAAGGCTCCTCCTAGCCCTGACATTCTGGGTTCTAGGGCCCCTCCCAGCCCAGACATTCTGAATTCTAAGGCCCCTCCCAGCTCTAACATTCTGAATTCTAAGGCCCCTCCCAGCCCAGACATTCTGGGTTCTAAGGCCCCTCCCAGCCCAGACATTCTGAATTCTAAGGCTCCTCCTAGCCCTGACATTCTGGGTTCTAAGGCCCCTCCCAGCCCTGACATTCTGAAATCTAAGGCCCCTCCCAGACCTGACATTCTGGGTTCTAAGGCACTTCCCAGCCCTGACATTCTGAATTCTAAGACCCCTCCCAGCCCAGACATTCTGAATTCTAAGGCCCCTCCCAGCCCTGACATTCTGGGTTCTAAGGCCCCTCCCAGCCCAGACATTCTGACTTCTAAGGCTCCTCCCAGCCCTGACATTCTGGGTTCTAAGGTCCCTCCCAACCCTGACATTCTGAAATCTAAGGCCCCTCCCAGCCCTGACATTCTGAATTCTAAGGCCCTTACCAGCTCTAACATTCTGAATTCTAAGGCCCCTCCCAGCCCTGACATTCTGAAATCTAAGGCCCCTCCCAGCCCTGACATTCTGAAATCTAAGGCCCCTCCCAGCCCTGACATTCTGGGTTCTAAGGCTCCTCCTAGCCCTGACATTCTGGGTTCTAGGGCCCCTCCCAGCTCTGACATTCTGGGTTCTAAGGTCCCTCCCAGCCCAGACATTCTGAATTCTAAGGCCCCTCCCAGCCCTGACATTCTGGGTTCTAAGGCCCCTCCCAGCCCAGACATTCTGAATTCTAAGGCTCCTCCTAGCCCTGACATTCTGAATTCTAAGGCCCTTCCCAGCTCTAACATTCTGAATTCTAAGACCCCTCCCAGCCCTGACATTCTGAAATCTAAGGCCCCTCCCAGCCCTGACATTGTGGGTTCTAAGGCTCCTCCTAGCCCTGACATTCTGAATTCTAAGGCCCTTCCCAGCTCTAACATTCTGAATTCTAAGACCCCTCCCAGCCCTGACATTGTGGGTTCTAAGACCCTTCCCAGCCCTGACATTCTGGGTTCTAAGGTCCCTCGCAGCTCTGACATTCTGGGTTCTAAGGCCCCTCCTAGCCCAGACATTCTGAATTCTAAGGTTCCTCCTAGCCCTGACATTCTGAATTCTAAGGCTCCTCCTAGCCCTGACATTCTGAATTCTAAGGCTCCTCCTAGCCCTGACATTCTGGGTTCTAAGGCCCCTTCCAGCCCTGACATTCTGGGTTCTAAGGCTCCTCCTAGCCCTGACATTCTGGGTTCTAAGGCCCCTCCCAGCCCAGACATTCTGAATTCTAAGGCTCCTCCTAGCCCTGACATTCTGGGTTCTAAGGCCCCTCCCAGCCCAGACATTCTGAATTCTAAGGCTCCTCCTAGCCCTGACATTCTGAATTCTAAGGCTCCTCCTAGCCCTGACATTCTGGGTTCTAAGGTCCCTCGCAGCTCTGACATTCTGGGTTCTAAGGCCCCTTCCAGCCCTGACAGTCTGGGTTCTAAGACCCCTCCCAGCCCTGACAGTCTGGGTTCTAAGACCCCTCCCAGCCCTGACATTCTGAAATCTAAGGCTCCTCCTAGCCCTGACATTCTGGGTTCTAAGGTCCCTCGCAGCTCTGACATTCTGGGTTCTAAGGCCCCTTCCAGCCCTGACAGTCTGGGTTCTAAGACCCCTCCCAGCCCTGACATTCTGGGTTCTAAGACCCCTCCCAGCCCTGACATTCTGAATTCTAAGGCTCCTCCCAGCCCCAACATTCTGAATTCTAAGGCCCTCCCAGCTCTAACATTCTGAATTCTAAGGCCCCTCCCAGCCCTGACATTCTGAAATCTAAGGCCCTTCCCAGCCCTGACATTCTGAATTCTAAGGCCCTTCCCAGCTCTAACATTCTGAATTCTAAGACCCCTCCCAGCCCTGACATTCTGAATTCTAAGGCTCCTCCCAGCCCTGACATTCTGAATTCTAAGGCCCTTCCCAGCTCTAACATTCTGAATTCTAAGGCCCCTCCCAGCCCTGACATTCTGAAATCTAAGGCCCCTCCCAGCCCTGACATTCTGGGTTCTAAGGCTCCTCCTAGCCCTGACATTCTGGGTTCTAAGGCCCCTCCCAGCTCTGACATTCTGAATTCTAAGGCTCCTCCCAGCCCTGACATTCTGAATTCTAAGGCCCTTCATAGCCCTGACATTCTGAATTCTAAGGCTCCTCCCAGCCCTGACATTCTGGGTTCTAAGGTCCCTCGCAGCTCTGACATTCTGGGTTCTAAGACCCCTCCCAGCCCTGACATTCTGGGTTCTAAGGTCCCTCACAGCTCTGACATTCTGGATTCTAAGGTGCCTCGCAGCTCTGACATTCTGGGTTCTAAGGCCCCTCCCAGCTCTGACATTCTGGGTTCTAAGGTCCCTCTGAGCTCTAACATTCTGGGTTCTAAGGCCCCTCCCAGCTCTGACATTCTGGGTTCTAAGGCCCCTCCCAGCTCTGACATTCTGGGTTCTAAGGTCCCTCCCAGCCCTGACATTCTGGGTTCTAAGGCCCCTCCCAGCCCTGACATTCTGGGTTCTAAGGCCCCTCCCAATTCTGACATTCTGAATTCTAAGGCTCCTCCCAGCCCTGACATTCTGAATTCTAAGGCCCTTCATAGCCCTGACATTCTGAATTCTAAGGCTCCTCCCAGCCCTGACATTCTGGGTTCTAAGGTCCCTCGCAGCTCTGACATTCTGGGTTCTAAGACCCCTCCCAGCCCTGACATTCTGGGTTCTAAGGTCCCTCACAGCTCTGACATTCTGGATTCTAAGGTGCCTCGCAGCTCTGACATTCTGGGTTCTAAGGCCCCTCCCAGCTCTGACATTCTGGGTTCTAAGGTCCCTCTGAGCTCTAACATTCTGGGTTCTAAGGCCCCTCCCAGCTCTGACATTCTGGGTTCTAAGGCCCCTCCCAGCTCTGACATTCTGGGTTCTAAGGTCCCTCCCAGCCCTGACATTCTGGGTTCTAAGGCCCCTCCCAGCCCTGACATTCTGGGTTCTAAGGCCCCTCCCAATTCTGACATTCTGAATTCCAAGGCCCCTCCCAGCCCTGACATTCTGAATTCTAAGGCTCTTCCCAGCCCTGACATTCTGAGTTCTAAGGCCCCTCCCATCCCTGACATTCTGGGTTCTAAGGTCTCTCTGAGCTCTGACATTCTGACTTCTAAGCCCCCTCCCAGCTCAGGCATTCTTAGTTTTAGGGGCCTTCTTTTTTTGCCATGCTATGCTCCAAGTACTCTTATAGCTGTGATATTCTTTATTCTAAAGGTCCTTCTTTCTGACCTTTGTTCTAAGGCCCAGATCTTTCTCTTATATTCTCTGTTCTAAGTTTTCTTTACTCTCTCATATTCTATGTTCCAAGGCTCCTTCTTTCTCTGACATTCTCTCTTCTAAGGTCTCTTCTCTTTTGGACATTCTTTATTCTAAAATTCTTTCTTTTATTTTCTCTGTTCTAAGAGCCCTCCTAGCTCTGACATTCCCTGTTCTAAGGGCCCTATCAGCTGACATTCTCTGTCCTAAGGCTCCTTCTTTCTCTGGCATTCTCTCTCCTAACCCCCTTCTTGTTTGGACAGTCCAAACCTTATGCAATTCCCATGCTGACCAGTTTTTGCTTTCATACCATACTGTCTTCTCTCCTCTTTTCACACTGGGTATTTCTAGGCTAATGCAAGTCTGAGTGCTCACCATGGACTGTTATATACATATATATATATATATATATATATATATACATATATATATATATATATATATATATATATATATATATATATATATATATATATATATATATATATATATATATATATATATATGTATATATATAAGTGTCAAGGGTCTGAGGCCGGATTTGAACTCAGGTCCTCCTGAATCCAGGGCCAGTGCTCTGTCCACTGCACCACCTAGCTTCCCCTGGACTGTTATATTTTAAGCAGTTTCTCCAAACCACTTACCTCCCAATGTCCCAGTGCTTCCAACTTTTTATAGTCTGGAAGTTCTTCCTACGGTCTAACTACTATAGTACTGTCCCCAAAGCAGTGAAGAACATTGTCTTACCAAAAAAGGCATTCAGGAGCTTCTGAACCTGGATGTTGCTGCCCACGGTCCGGTAAACCCCCTCTGTCGTGATGCCTAAGGGTGGGAGAGCAGATTTCTTTGAGTTAGGGCTCCTGAGGCTCCCAGAGTGGAAAGTAGCAACTTCTACATGAATGGGAACAATCTTTGTTGATCTGCCCAACGGTGGAATGCTCATCCTCCCAGGAGAGGAGGGGTCCGCCTCTTCAAACAGACCACTTCACCCCCTTTCATGCTAGGCAAATGGGTGATAAGAAGTAATACAATCTAGTAGAAAGAGGCTATGGCCCATCCCAAAGACTTTCACCAATCTCTTACCAGTGGAGCTACCCTTTTCTCATCCATAAAATGAATGCTTTTGTTAGCAAAGTATTATGGGAGATATGGGAGCAATTTAAGTAATTTTTAAAAAAAAAAAAAGGTCTCATTTATAATTGTCTTTGACCTGTGATTTCATCTGTATAGGAAGCTGTGGTGCCCAGAAGTGAACCCAGTCATGCAGATGTGCCCTGACCAGGGCAGAGGATGGAGACCTCATCAGTCCTAGAAGCTAGGCCCCTCAGTGCAGTCCCGAGTTCTTTTGAGGAGAAGATATAGATGTGAAGTGACAAGAGCAGATGGAAAGTCTGAAAACAGGGAACATGAGAAAAGAAGCTGCCAGCCTCTGAGAGAACACCAGAGATGTGGTGTCTTCATGAGAAACTTAGGTTCTAGAGAGTAGAGGAATATGGAAGGCGTGTGAAAGGAAGAGTTTAATAAGAGAGGAAAGAAAGGGTTTGGGAGGCCTAGGGCTGAGGTTACCAGGGGGTGGGATAGGGCTTGAAAAACTGCTGCTGCCTCCCCCACTGAATGCTCCATTCCTCAATTGCCCCCCTCCCCATTCCCCATTCCTTTATCCTGGCTGATCCCAGACATTCCAAGTGACATATCAAGGGTAGATGGGACCCAAGCTAGGCGGATGGCAGTCATTAAACCTTAGAGGATAGAAAGTTGTAGTATGAAGGGTGGGTCAGGAAGTGGGCCAGCTGGGGACCAACACTCTCCTGTACAGGATGTTAGCACATGGGGCCAAGCCTGGGTTACCCCATGTCCCATCCTAGCCCAGCCTTTGAGAAAGTTGAAGAAGAAAGTGGGAAGCAAGAGAATAAGGCCTAGCAGAACTGATTCTCCTATATAAGAAGCAGATTTCCTGGGAAAGTAGCATATATTTATTTCATATGCATTATTTATTTTGTATATATTTATGTGTGTACACACTGTCTCCCCCTATAACACAAACTTTGTGAGAGCAGGGACTGTTTAACCATTTTGTCTTTGTTATTCCCAACACCAAGTATAGTGTCTGGAATATAGTAGGTGCATAATAAATACCGGCTGGTGGACTGATTAATATTGTTTCCCCCTAGTAGAATGCAAGTTTCCTGAAAGCAGAGACTATTTCATTTTCATTTTTCTCTCCCCAGAGCCTGGGCCATCGAAGGTACTTAGCCACACTTTGGGCAGGGATAGGCCATACATCCGCAGTGAAGAAACCTTACAAGCTCACTGAATCACACTGTCTCTTGGCAGAACTCCACTACTCACATTTCCTTGACTTTTGTTTCTTTCCCAGCTCCCCCCGCTTTAATGTTTAAATCTACATGTATTATAGCAGAAACTAAATCTTCATGTTTAAATTCACTTAGGTCTGACTCATCAAAACACTACTCAGAGGATGCCAAGTACTCTCTAAAAACACTTTATAAGCCATTTGAAGCTCTCTCCCCCTTGAAGCAGGAAGCCACAAATTGTTGAAAGTAAATACACTTGGATCCCACCCCAAAGGAATGTGCTGACATTTTGCAAGATGCTTGCTCAAAACTAACTCCAGTTTGTTCATGCTGCTATTTTCAACGTGGCCTTCAAGGAAACAAGGCAAAGCAGCAAGCATTTATTAAGCGCCTGTTATGTTCACTGTGCTAAGTGCTGGGGCTACAAATTCAAGAAGAAATGAAGGAAATGAGAACCAGCTGAGAAAAGGGACTGAATTGTGTTTATGAGCCAGGGTATAAGCTCCATGAGGTCAAGGGAAAAGGGCAAGCAACATTTTTTTGTGTGGGGGGCAATGAGGGTTAAGTGACTCGCCCAGGGTCATACAGCTAGTGTCAAGCGTCTGAGGTTGAATTTGAACTCAGGTCCTCCTGAATACAGAGCCAATGTTTTATACACTGCAGCGCCACCTAGCTGCCCCAAGGGCAAGCAACATTAATAAATATTAAGCACCTACCATGTACCAGACACTATGCTAAGCACTTTATAAATATGGTCTCATATGATTCTCAGAACAACTCTGGGAGGTAGGTACTTTTATGATTCCCACTTTACAGTTGAAGAAACTGAGACAGAGGTGACATGACTTGCCCAAGATCACATAGCTAGTATATGTATGAGGCAGTATTTGAACTCAAATCTTCCCAACTCTAGGCACAGAGTTCTATCCATTGCACCACCTGGCATCTTTCTCAGTTTGTTTTTTTTTTTTTAGCACGGTTGGTATGTGACAAATGGCTTGTTGAAAGAAAAGAAGAATGAAGAAATCAATCAATCAATTAATTAATTAATTAATTAATTGATGGCTACAGTGTAGTGGACCTAGGCTCCAGTCTCGGGTCTCTCAATAACTTTCTATGTTACTCTGGGCAAATTACTTCCCCAGTCTGGGTCTGATACGTGACTGCCATAGAATATTACTGTGCCGAAAGAAATGACAGATTGGAAGAAGTCAGAGAAGCATGGGAAGAGTTCTATGAAATGATGCAACATAAAGTAAGCAGAACCAGGAAAGCTATACATACATATATACATACACACGCACATTGACTACTATGACATAAACAAAAACAATAAAATGGAATGGAATAATGTCATTATAGTGACCAAGCTGACCCCAGGAGGAGGGATGAGAAAATGCATCTCTCTAGTAGACTCAGTTGTTGCATTCATTTTGCTAACTGCTTCCCACCCACCCCACTTTTGTTATCAGAAACCCTCAGTGGTTAGGAGAGAGGGTAAAGATGTATTCGGAAACAAAGACAACAAAAAGAACTTCAAAAGATAAAACAACAGGGTTGGGTTAAATGATCTTTAAGATCTCAGCTCTCAGATTCTGTGATTCTGTGAGTGAGTGGATGGATGGATGGATGGATGGATGGATGGATGGATGGATGGATGGATGGATGGATGGATGGATGGATGTGTGGCTACTTGGGCAAACAGAAGAGTCAATTCAGTATTGTTGAAGTGTAGAGCTAGTCTTTAGAGAGCTCCAAGACCAGCACCCTAATTGGAAAGACATGGAAAATGGTACCCAGGAAGGAGAGATGACTTGCCTGGGTCACCAAATAAGGTCATGGAATAGCTGAGACTAGACCCCAGAGGTCCTGCTCTCTCTGTCCAAAGTTCTTTCTGTCCCAAGCACACGGCAGAAGGTTGGGAGGGCCAACGACTAACTTTTTCTTACCTTTGGCTTCCACGGCATTGGTACACTTCCTTACGAATTTGAACCCAACATCATTCAGCTCCACTGTTCAGGAAAAGGGAGACAGGTTAGCCGTCATCACTGTGGCCAGCTGTTTCACTGATACACTAAGGAGAGTTCCAGGCTTGGCTGCTCATCACTAACCATCTTGGAGCAGCGGGGAGTGGGGGGGGGGGGTCGAGGGAGAGAATTAAATGGTAGGCCTGGCACTTGAAATGGCTCACATTTTCCTCTTTGCAGGAAGGAGGACATACAAACAAGAATGACTTGTGTGTCTCCAGATTACAACTGCACTTGTCCCCCCGGCCCCATGTTGAGATAAACAAGTGGCTTCCTTTGCTTGCCAGCTTGACAGATGTTACACAGCTGCCACCAGCTAAGGCTGATCTTCACCCATCAGGGGCACTCCTTTGCCCACCTGCACCCAGATATCCCAACACAAGGAGCATTTGCTGCAAATTGGAACAGCACAATAGACACATGATGGACTCACTTTCTTCCTGTTTCGTTATGGGGCTGTGGTAGATCTACAAAAGAAGAGAAAGAGATAGAACCGCAGCTGCTGGGGGTTGCCATTCCAAGCTGTCACCTCTGCTACTAAATCTACCTCCCAGGCTGCCACCTCCTTCCACAGACCGGCTCTACGGATGATCTAGAGCAAGGTTTCTTCAACTTTTCCCACTTACGACCCCTTTTCACCTGAGAAATTTTTACATGACCCCAGGTATACAGGTATATAAAATAAGTATATGTAACCTTTTACTGTTGCCAAATTTTTTGTGATCCCCACAGTCAGTTACATGACTCCATATGGGGGGTTGTGACTATGGGGGTGGCTAGGTGGCACAGTAGATAAAGCATCAGACCTGGATTCAGGAGGACCTGAGTTCAAATCTGGTCTCAGACACTTGACACTTAATAGCTGTGTGACCCTGGGCAAGTCACTTAACCCTCATTGCCCCACAAAAAAAAGAAGCTAGGCTCTAGACACCTTGGGGCCAATTCACCCCATGTTTTCCCCAGGGCTGGGTCAACAGTCAGAACATCATGGAACCACAGACCAGGCATATCAAACTCAAATACATAAGGATCCCTGCTGGGCTACACATTGGCTTAGCTTTGAAATGTGATGTTATCTACATTTTCTTGTATTATTTATTTTGTTAAATATTTTCCAATTACATCTTTCTTTTCTTTTTTTTTTTTTTTGTGGGGCAATAGGGATTGAGTGACTTGTCCAGGGTCACACAGCTAGTAAGTCTCAAGTGTCTGAGGCCAGATTTGAACTCAGGTCTTCCTGAATCCAGGGCCAGTGATTTATCCACTGCGCTACCTAGCTGCCTCAATGCCAATTACATCTTTTTTTTTTTTAGTGAGGCAATTGGGGTTAAGTGACTTGCCCAGGGTCACACAGCTAGTAAGTGTTAAGTGTCTGAGGCTGGATTTGAACTCAGGTACTCCTGACTCCAGGGCCGGTGCTCTATCCACTGCGCCACCTAGCTGCCCCAATGCCAATTACATCTTAATCAGCTTTGGGCCGCACCAGGGAGTGTTGTGGGCCAGATGCGGCCCAGGCTGCTTGTTTGAAACCTCTGTATAGACTCTCTGAGGTCAAAGCCAGTGAGGAGCAGGTAAGAAATCCCTCCCAATCTCCAACAAGGCATGACAGAAGAGCACAGGACTGGTTCAGTTTTCAGAGTGAACATTTCCAACTTGGTATGTGCAACTGGGACAAATCAGGGCATGAGTTATTGTTTTGTGAAGTGTCTAGATTTAAGAAAATGATGGAGAAAACATTACTAATGCAGATTAAACTGAAAAAGAGTATCCTGCTTAACTTTTTCCTGGATAGCTGGTGGTTAGACATTTATCAGCATACCCTTGGCTGGAAAGTCCCTTTCAAGGCTATATAAAACAACCTTGTTTTACAGAGGAGGAAATGAAACCTTCTTTGATAAACTAAGTGACTTGCCCACAGCCACCACAGGGAGTAAATGGTGGGGCTGGGATTAAAGTCCAGACTCTTGACTACAAATCTAGGATCCTTTCCACAATGTCTTGTTCAATTACGCTCGTTAGAACGTGGTCTAAACATTATCATCATCATAGCAAGCACCATCAGGTTCGCAAAGCAACCCTGGGAGGTAGGTGTTATTACTGTCCCCATTGAGGAAACTGAGGCAGTGAGCGGTAAAGTGACTTGCCCAGGGTCATGCTGCTCATAAGTGGTTGTGGCAGGATTTGAACTCAGGCCTTCCTGACTCCAGGCCCAGTGCTCTGTACACTGTACCATGTAGCTGCCTCAATTCATCTATCAACTTGCAGACAAGATACTGCCTGTACCGGTAGAGGGAGTTTCCTCATCTCATGGGAAGTTTTCCCATATCAGTGAAATCCCAGGCCTAGTCCCTATCCCTAAAGCTTGGTGATGCTTGTGTCATTCTCTTGCCCAATCAACTTCATGAGTTTATCTAAGGTCAATACCAACTTCTCTGGACACTTCAAGCCCTTGACAACCTGGCTCCCAACTCCCTTCACTCATTCTCTGATCCAGCCTATATCTGGCCTTCTTGCTGTTCTTCACCCATTTTCAATTCCCAGGCCTTTGCACAGACTGTTGCCCCTGCCTGAAATGCCCTTCCTCCTCACCTCTACCTCATAAAATCCCTTGTTTCCCTTGAGGCTCAACCTAAGAGCCCCCTCCTACAAGAGCTCTCTCCTAATCTCCCCAGAAATTAGTGCCTTTCCCTTGAAATTACCAGCTAGGTGGCTCAGTGGATAAAGGGCTGGGCCTAGAGGCAGGAAGACCTGAGTTCAAATCCTGATCAGACACTTACAAGTGTGTAACTCACTTGACCATTGTCTGCCTCAGTTTCCTCAACTCTATGATGGGATAATAGGTCCTATTTCTCCCAGAGATCTTATGAGGATCAAATGAGATAATATTTGTAAAGCACTTTGTAAACCTTTAAGGAATATATAAATGATAGCTATTATTATTTTTTCACTCTGCTTATATGTTGCATTTAGTCATGTGTATATATGATAGACTGTACACTGTCCCTGATAGACTGTAGAGCCCTAAAGGGTGGGGTCAATAGATTTTGACCTTTGTACCCCCAGTGACAAGCACAGTGACTGGCACAAAGTAGGCACTTAATAAATGTTTACTGACTGTCTGAAATATCTGTGTTCCTAAGCCTCAACCTTAATGGAGCAGGTCAAGAGGAGGGGCAGGCCTTACCCACAGATACCTGGGAAATGAGTCAAAGAGATTTCAAAGCTAGAAGGGACTTTAGAGATCATCTCTACTAACCCCCATAATTCTACTGACAAGGAAAATGAGGCACAGAATTTGAATCCAGGTATTGTGGCTCCAGATTCAATCATCTTGCCACACTGTGCCCATGTCCAAACTGTCAAAGAGAAGTTAGAGGCCATTGAGCTCAACTCCCCCCAATCCAATGAATTGTTGTTATTTGTCCTTCATTGGGTTGATGTCATGACTTGTAGTGAATAGGATTTAAGTGAGGGAGGGCCATGCAAAGTCACCAGCCTCACTCTCTCCTCCAGAGCCATCTGGGTCCAGTGGCAAGATATATATATATATATCAGGACGACTGGAGATGGCCCCAGGTGTTTCAGGCAATTGGGGGTGAAGTGATTGGCCCAGGGTCATACAGCTAGTAAGCGTCTGAGGTGAGATTTGAACTCAGGTTGTCCCAACTTCAGGACCAGTGCTCTAACCACTTCAGCGCCACCTAGCTGCCCCTCAATGAGTATATTAAGCATCAACTATGTGCAAGGCACTGTACTAGTTAACACAGGATCCAAAGACACAATGGAAAGAATAGTCATTGCCCTCAAGAAGCTTACATTCTACTAGGGGGATACAACACCTAAATACTTAAATATTTACCTGATCATTTGAGGAAGAGAAAGAAAGCTCCAATATCTAGGTGCATCAGGAAAGGGGGCACCTGAACTGGCATGCTTGGGAAACCAGCAGGCCAGTCTGGTGGACACATATGGTTCATGAAAGGAGGATTGAGTAAGAAGCCAGGAAAGATAGATGAGAGTCAAATTGCAAAGGGCTTTAGATAATCAATAACAACAACAACAACAACAGCTAAATTCTGTATAGTTTTTTGTTTTGGTGAGGCAATTGGGGTTAAGTGACTTGCCCAGGGTCACACAGCTAGTAAGTGTCAAGTGTCTAAGGTCACATTTGAACTCAGGTCCTCCTGACTCCAGAGCCGGTGCTCTATCCACTGCGCCACCTAGCTTCCCCTGTATAGCTTCTTAAAGTTTGTAAAGTACTTAAAAATGTTAATTCATTTGATCCTCACAACTCTGTGAGGCAGGTTCTATTATTCTTCTCATTTTACAAAAGAAGAAACTAAGGCAAACGTGGTAAAGTGACTTGTCCAGGGTCACACAGCTACTAAGGATCTAAGGCCAGATTGGAATCTAGGAATTCAAATGAGGAATTCCTTACTCCAGATCCAACATCCTTTCCAATATACCATAGCTATGAGATAACAGAGAGTCACAGACTCTTCTCAAGTAAGAGGCATATTTGTGGAGCTTTTTTCAGATTTGTGTTTTAAGAAGCTGATTTAGGCCGCTATGGGGAAGATGGCTTGGAGAACAGAGAGCCAGGCCTCCACCTAGGAGGCTATCACAATAGTCCTGACAAATGGTGACAAGGACATGAACTAGGGCGGTGGCTATGTGAGAAGTGAAGGGACCCCAAAGATGTTGTAGACAGACAACAACTGACAACACTCAGCAATGAAGTTTATAAATGAAAAAAAAAAACTGAGGCCAATTTATGTTCACACAGAGACAAATGGCAGAGTGAAGAGACAACTGACTCAAATTCCCTGACTCAAATTCAGGGCTTTCCATATGCATTGGGGTAGCTAGGTGGCGCTATACTGGACAGAGTGCTGGGCCTGGAGTCAGGAAGACCCCAGTTCAAACCGGGCCTCAGACACTTACTAGCTGTGTGGCATTGGGTAAGTCACTTCACCCTGTTTGCCTCAGTTTCCTCATCTATCAAATGAGCTGAAGAAGGAAATGGCAAGCCACTCTACTCTCTCTGCCAAGAAACCCCACGTACCTTATAGTCCATGGAGTCATGAAGAGTTGAACCTGACTAAATGACTGAACGACAACATACCACATGCATGTGAATATCTGCATGCTCATACTTGAGCATGTATGGATACGTGAACATGGCTGCCTAAGCATCACTCTCAAACACATGCATACATGTAAACATATGCACCCATGTATAGATAAAAACATGTACATGCACGCACAGCCTTCCTGATGTATTGAACAATCCACAGCTCTCTGGCTAATTTACGGAAGCATAGCATTTTTGCAAAATTCCAACAGCTTCAAAAAACAACTCTAGACTAAAGCTGTACGGCCATAGAAGTGACAGCAGCAGCAGTGGGAAGAGAAGACCCAGTCTTTGGACATGCCCCTTGATGTGCCACTCACTAGAATGAGTCCTCCCAGGGGCAGCTAGGTGGCACAGTGGATAGAGCACCAGCCTTGGAGTCAGGAGGACCTGAGTTCAAATCAGGCCTCAGACACTTGACACTTACTAGCTGTGTGACCCTGGGCAAGTCACTTAACCCCAATTGCCTCACACACACAAAAAAGAATGAGTCCTCCCTCCTCCCACCCAGCCTGTTTCCAGGGGCCTGTCACTCCACCCAGATCTTTCTATCACTCGGGTATCCCCAAGTAAACTCAGAGATAATATAAGAGCACAAGAGCTCGGGAACAGACAACTCTCCACATAAAGGAAATTCTGTGGAACACAATCAATCATTCATTTTTACCCAGCCTCAGACCCAACTGTGTCCCAACACCACCCACTCCCAGTGGATAAGCACACATCTGTCAGACCAGATGAGAGCAACTGATGATTTCAATACTCCTGCTGGAGGAAACCTACCAAGGACACCCTTAGGAATGCTTTGGATTTTTCAGACTACTAATTGGCAAAAGGTTGTCAGGGTATCTGGCTACAAATTCCAGACCCACATCCTAGACCATATGGAGCCAACAGCTCAAACAGAAATAACCCTGGGATTAGAGTCAGAGGACCTGGGGTTCGAATTTCCACCTCTGATTCTTAGTGCCTGTGTGACCTTGGGCCAATCACTTCCTCTCTGGGGACCTCAGCTGCCTCCTCTGTAGAATGAGAGGATTTGCCTCACTGGACTCTGTAACACCTAACTAAAAAGTTCTTGCCACCAAGGCCATGACAAATGGTTTAACTTCAGAAACTGACAGTTAATTGGTACAAAAGACATTCAAGAAGAGGCATGAGCACCTGCTTTGCCACTGTCCCCTAAGGACCATGGGATATTTCCATCTGACTTGAAGCTGAATCCTTCCCTAAGTATTGTCTCCCTTTATGAGCTTCAGACTTTTCTATTTGTATCTCCAGTGCTTCACACATACTAAGTGCTTAATAAACACTTCATTCATTCATCTGGACTTTTAAAGATTAGGTTGAGTTAGGTGGTAGAATATTTCAAATACATGTGTCACTTATTCCTTAGAGTTCACGTGGGATTTCTGTTCAATGATGGATGTTGGACTACATTATCTTTTCCAGTTTGAAATCCTATGATCTTAGCACCAAACACTGTGCCACCCTCCCCACCCAAAATCCCGATTAATGTTTGTTCAAGTGAATTAGTCTGAGCTACCACTAGAGGTCACTGCTCCAAAAGACTTGTGTCACTGGAAGGCAATGCCTTAGGTAGTAAGTAACTCACTGGTTCTTTTCCATCCATCGCTTCCATCCACAGTCGCCTGTTGGCTTCAGACAGAGCCTGCAGTGTTATAGTCCCTGGTCTGAAGAGAAAATGACAGGATTAAAGGACAATTCAATTGGTGAGAGTCCCAGAGTGGGGCAACCAGCACTGGGGAGGTTGGGGAATAGACACCATTCCACATGAAGCACAACTGAAGGGACTTGGGTTATATGGCTTCAAAAAGAGAGGGCTGGAGGTGGGAGAGGCAGGAGAAACTGTCTTTAAAGGGCTATCATTAAACTTTTTCTTCTTCTTGATTCCAAGGGGAGGGTTCCCAACAATCAGTAGGAACTTCAGAGAAGCAGATTCCTACCCTCCATATATGGAAAACCTTCTTCCCCATTCAGGAAGACCACTGGGCAGCAAGCCAGAAAATCTGGCTTCAAACTTTAGGCCCAATACTAAATACCCAATTGACTTTAGGCAAATCAGTTCTCCTCTTTGGGCCTCAGTTTCTCCTCCTATAGCATATATTCCATCTACCCTGGTCAAATGAGCCATCTCAACTGCCAATCTCAAAAGGTCTTTGGGTAAAAGTTGGATGAGCACATTCTGGGGATACCTTTTTGAAGGGATTCCTGCTTAGTGGGGTGGGGCTAGAAGACTCCAACATGGCTTCCAACACCAGGATGTATAATGAACACTTGGGGCCAGGAAGGTATCCAGGAGCTGCCTGTTAGCTGACTTAACCAATCCAATGACTACATAGAGAGGCAGTGTGGTATAATGGATAGAGAGCTGCCCTTGGAGTCATGAAGGCTTGGGTTCAAGTCTCTCACTTGGGTGTGTGACCCTGGCCAAGTCACATAACCTCTAGCTCTAGGATCTAGACCAGGGCTTCTTAAACTTTTTCCAACCATGACCCCTTTTCTCGCCTGAAAGTTTTATAAAACCCTGAGTATATAGGTATTTAAATAGGTATACATAATCTTTTACCGTTTTCAAATTTTTGTGACCCCCACATTCAGTTATGTGATCCCATATGGGGTTGTGACCCACAGTTTAAAAAGCTTTGGTCTACCAACTCAAACTTCAACAGAAACAGGGGGCACTAAGCCATACATAAGGATCCCTGCCTTATTATTACTAATGGGGGCCTTATATCATATGTTTTAGAAAACACATTTTCTAATCTATTTCTTTTTTATTAATAAATCCAAGCACACAGACCCCCTGAAATCCATCCATGGACCCCGTTGGGGTCTGGGGACCCCATGTTAAGGACCCTGGTAAAGGAACTTCCCAACATTAAAGAAATCCTAGGTGTGATACAAACACCAAGAAGCAGACCAGCTTAGCTTTGGTTTGCTGGTTACTAGCTATCTTAACCCAGAAAAGCAAAAGCAAAAAACAACCACAACTCTGGGTTGGACCAGAGAGTCAATTCTGGCATGTGAGGCTGTATTGGGAAGACAAGCTCTAGACTCAGTGAGATAGGAGGCCCCAAGGACTGTGGTGAGTGGTACCACCTGTCCAAGGACTTCCTCCTGAGCTTGTCTTATCTAGGCACCAATCCAAAGATTGATTCTCAGTGATTGTGACCTGGCCTTCTGAACCCAAGTCTAATTCCTTAGATTCATTCCTATTCTGTTTCATCTCATTAGTCCAATGCTTGAGCCCAGAGGTCAGAAAACTACAGCCCTTGAGTTGAATCCAGTACATTGATGCTAGAACAAAGGTTCCACGGGTTCCTGCCCCAACCCCAAAGATCAGTTTGTGACAGGGGAAAGGGAGTTAAATAGGAGGTCCCAGGCTCAGGGTTTGGATCCTAGCTCTGCCAGTCACTAACTGGGTGACCTGGAGCATGACACTTCACATTCCTTGGCCTCAATTTCCTCATCTGTCAAATGAGGAGGCTGATAAAGCACCAGCCCTGGTTTGCCATTTCCTTCTCCAGCTCATTTTACAGATGAGAAAACTGAGGCAAAAGGGGATACATGACTTGCTCAGGATCACACAGCTAGTGTCTGAGGCCACATATGAATTGACTCCAGGCCCAGTGCACTATCCACTGCAGCGCCACCTAGCTGTAGCTGAAAGAACAATGGATTTAAAGTTGGAAGGCCTGTGTTCAAATATGAACTCCACCATTCATTTACTACTGTGTAATCTTGGGCAACCTCTTTAGGGCTATTTCTTCATCTATAAAATGAGAGAGTTAAATTATATTTTTTCTCTAAGGGCTCTTCAGATTCTAAATACTATGACCCTGAGATAATAGTGCAATAAAGTATACCCCATTCTTCCCTGTATAATGCATATTAATGAACTTGAATTAGGTGCCTGTTCAATAGAGCTATAGCCTTATTGAAGGTCAGAGCCAGAAGGGACCTAAGAACTATAACCATGGTTAAGAACATAAGATATCAGAGTGGCAAGGGCCCTGACAGCATGGGATTTTAGAGCTGGAAGAGGACTTTAGAGATCATCTAGGCCACATCGGGCTTCAAATCCCACCTCTGACACTTATTAGCTGGGTGGCCCTGGGCTAGTCACTTCATCTCTGTCTGCCTCGGTTTCCTCAACTGTAAAATGAAGAGGTTTGACTTGCTATCTTCCATCCCTATATCTAGGAGCCTGGACAGGAGTGAATGTTAATCTATCCTCTCTTCTGGCCTAGATATGGATTAGGGACCATGTACGTGTAATGGCTGATGTATTTAATCGCAACGATGGCCCAAATCTTTGTGAACATCCTCTGATGCCTTACTGTGGCACAGAAATAACTGTGGTTTCTCAAAAGCAAACAGGCAGGATCTAAGCCCTGGCAGGGCCTGCTAAACCAGAAAGACTACAAGGATGGGCCCAGTGGCACGCTTTTGTTTGTTTTTAGAGGATTGATCTGCTTACATTCAGAGAGGCCCATCCCCATATTGGCTCGAGGGTGATGACTCTGGCCACAGGCCACTGAAGTGTTGAAGCAATAGCTACTAAAAATAGTTCTGGAGGCTTGCCACCCAACACAGAGAGTGAGGATGTGGCCGACTGACGGGTTTGTGGGAAGTGCTGGAGGTAGCAAGTTACCCAAGGGGGATTCCTACCAAGAGTCGAACACCAAGGGTAGATAATGAGGCCTTAGGCAAACTCTGATGTCCATAAAATAGGGACATTGGGGGGAAAACCGCGATTGGCAAGTTGGCACGGCAGTCACAAAGCTAGTGTGCCTGGGAGAACAGCCCAGCCCACTGGGCCTGCTTACCTTTCGTTAGTTTCAATGTCAAAGCAGAATCTCTTGTCGATGGATTCCGTCTTCCTCCTAACACAGTACTTCAAGGTTAAATCCACAGGCCCCTGGTGAGTAGGAAAGATTAACAGCCATTTGGGAAAATGTAAAAGGGTGACATTGATACCTCCTGCAAGAGCATCAGTCACCTGGAGGAAGTGCATAAAGGCATGAAAAGTGAGCTGTCTCCTCAGTGTAAAGCCCATCCCTCTAGACAGGGAAGGGGCTCCCCCCAAGGCACAGTGGGACAGAGGCTCAGTGCCGTGTGATCTCACCATCAGACAACAGGAATAGTGAGAGGGGACACTGGATCCAGAACATAGGGGGCAGAGGGGCCAGGCACTGGCTCTGCTATTTATTGCATGATGGCCCATGGAGAGGCCACTTCCCATCCCTGGGCCTCACTTTCCTTCTCTTTAAAATGAAGAGTTGGACTTGGGACACTGAAGTTCCTCCTAGCTTTGGAGATATGATCCTCTGTGTGACCTTGAGCAAGTCAATTCTCCTCCCTGGGCCTCAGTTTCCTTCTCTGTAAAATGAGTTGGATTTGTTAGACTCAGAGGTCTCTTCCAGCTCCAGAGCTATGATCTTCTTCATGACCTTGGGCAAGTCACTTCCTCTCCCTGAGCCTCAGTTTCCTCCTCTGTAAAATAAAGGGGTTGAACTAGATGACTTCTGAGGTGCTTTTCTGCTCTTGATCTAGGATCCTGTGATCTCCTGAAGCTACTAAAAATAAGGTAGCAGATGGAAGAGGGAAGCCGGGTGACCATAAGCTTTGAATCTCTGACTCCTCGGCCCTTTGCCCCCCCCCCCCGGGGAATTTCTAGATCTCTCCTCTCTCCCTCCCCCCCCACACACACACACGTCCCTCACTTCCATTCTTGCCAATGCTACACCATTTCCAGATGAAGACTTTGCTACCCTTCATCCTGTCTCATGCAGTAGCCTGCTAACTGCCTCCCTGCCTCAGTCTCTCCCCCTTCAATTCAGCCTGCAAAGCTGCCTCTGGTTTCCTATGGCACAACTCAGACCCCATCATTCCAAGCTGCAAATGGCTTTCCATTGACTCAAGGCAGGCCTTCAAGCCTGGCTGCCCCACCTCCATACCCCACCATCTAACTTTCTATTTCTAGCCTTAGTTCATGCCACTCCCCCCTCCCCACATATCCCATGCTTATACTGAATGACACTCACGACTGTTCCCTGAATATACCCCCATGTGCTCCCATTTTCCCAGCTTCCCACCAACCATTTCCTGTGCCTCTGACTATCCTTCTTCCACATCCCAGTTTTGCCCAGTGAAATCCCAGCCTCCCTTTACAATTAACCTCAAGGGCTACGTCCTCAGTGATCCATACCCCCACCTATCCCCAGCCGGGAGTGAGACCTCTCTCCTCTGAACACCCACAGCATTTGGGCTATACCTCTTGGAGAGAAAAGACCCTGAGAAGAAAGAGGAGCCAAGAGGCAGCTAGGTGGCGCTGCAGTAGATAGAGCACTGGCCCTGGAGTCAGGAGTACCTGAGTTCAAATCTGGCCTCAGACACTTGACACTTACTGGCTGTGTGACCCTGGGCAAGTCACTTAACCCCAATTGCCTCACACACACAACAACAAAAAAAGAAAGAGGAGCCAACCACTCCTGGTTACAGCCACTCCAGGTGTTCTTGCCCTGGGGTCCATGGATAAGACAGATTTCAGGATGGTCAATGACTTTGGATGGGAAGAAAATGATGTCTTTCTTTTTACTACACTCTAAGTGAAATAACATTTCCCTCAAGGATTTCAAATATTGTGAAAAGAAGATGAACACAGGCTTCACAAGAAAGGGTAAGAAGCCCTGCTTTTAGCCCTAGTCCATGCTGGCCTCTTATAGCCTTCTCTCTACTGGATCATGCCCCGGAGATATTAGGGAGATGCCTAATTTCTCTACCAATGCCGCCCTATTTAAAGCAGCAACGCCATATGGGAAGGGGGCCAGGCCCTTACAACCTAAACTTTTAATCCCCTCATACTTAAGGTCCAGATGTGAAAAGGAGAAGTGAACGGAACTGCTTGGGATCATGGGATTCTGAGCAGGAAGAGATCCCAGAAGGCCATTACTTTACAGAGGAGGAAACCAAGGCCCACAGGGGGAAATGACTTGACCAAAGGCCCATACAGGATCCTAGATCTAGAGCTGGCAGAGAGCCCAGAGCCTACCTAGTTGTACCCCCCTGCCCATTTACAGAGGAGGAAACTGAGGCCCAGGGAAGGAAAGTAACTTGCCCAAGATCAGAAAGGTAGGAAGTGGTCAACCTAAGATTCAAACTCGGGCCCACGGATTCCAATACTAATGCATCTCTCCACATGTCTGCCCCTCCCTAACCCCCCCCCCATTTTTTGTTTCTCTTTATACTTGTCTCATTTCCTATGAGCTGCTTGAGGAATAGGACAATCTTATGTCTCACTAATCTTCACATCAGCCATAGTATCCAATATAGGCCTTGCGTGCCAAAGGTACTCAGTGAAGATTGTTTTAATAATAATAACAACAATAATAATAGTAAAAAATGAATAATAAATAGTAATAATAATAAATAGTAACAAACAGCAACAACAAAAATGAATAAATAAATTGTGGGGAAAAGTGATGAATAAATAATAATGTTTTCAGTGTGTTTACAAATAGTGTTTGCATTTTTTCTTCATAGCCGTCTGGGATGGTAGGTACGCTATTATTATTACTCTCATTTTGCAGATGAGGGAACTGAGGCAAAGAGAGGTTAAGTGATTTGCCTGGGGTCACTCAGCTACTGAGAGCCTGTGGCGAGATTTGGACTCAGGTCTTCCAGGACTTGGGTCCTGCTAATGGTTCACATTCGTAGATTATTGAGGAGAGAAATCACTGTGGAGAAGGGGCCAACCATCATTGTGACTTCCAATGCCAACTGGTGACCAAGTGCCATTTGTGGGCAGGTAAACCCAAGAGCCCTGGGAATGGCATCAACGCCCCCCCCATAACCAGGCCCATTGCCCAGCCGGACCCTCACAGCCATCATCCTGGGAAGCCATGCCGATGAGGATGAGGCCTGGCACCTGCCTCTGTGGGTGCTGCAGCCCCTCTCTTCTCAGCAGCCACAGACCCAAGAAACCATTTCTGGCCCCCAAAGGTCAAATGACTCAAGTTCTGAGAGGGATTTGATTTTGTTAGTAGAAATGCCATGCAACTAGAGGCCTGACTGTCTGCCTTGTGGTTGCACCACAGGGACCCTGGGACTTTTCCTTCTGGTTTGTGGCTCAAGTCTTCTACGTGTGTCATGTCTCCCCATAGCACATGAGCCTTAAGAGCAGGGCCTGCCCCACTTTCCTCCTTGTATCTACTGTATTTGACACATAGTTGGCAGTTAAGCGATGCTTCATTCACTCATGCTTTCATTTATCCATCACATTATCCTTGGGAGCTGCCTAATGCGAGCATTGTTAGCCCCTTTTACAGGTGAAGAAACTGAGCTTCGGAGGGGTCAAGAGACTGGCCCGAGGTCCCCTAGTCATTAAGTGGCAGAACCATACTAGAAAGCCAGGCAAGGCCAGTTATTTGAGGAATTGATACCAACGTCTTCCTGGGAGGGCATCCGTGCTGGCCCAAGCAGCACATCAGTATCTAGGCCACAGCACCAGGGATGGACTGTTGGCACTTACTGTCTAGAAACGAGGATGTTCCTCTGACTCATCCCTTAGATAAATGGATATGGAGAGACTGTTGTGGTAGCACCATGGACAGAAATGGAGACTCGGGACAATGTCAGCTTCCAAGTCTCCAGGCCTCACAGGTTTATACACACTGTCATAAGACACCCCCCAGCCCACCCCTGCCTCCACACTTCCCTATTTTGGTCAAAGGCACCACCATCCTTGCAGTACCCCAGGCTTATAGCATCATTGGCCCAAATGCCTCATTCTTCATCATTCCCCATGATCACTTCCCAGATCTTGTCATGCCTGGTATCTGACTCCTCTCCCCTCACATAGGCACATCCTCACCACTCAGAGACCTCAAAACCTCTCACCTGGCCTCCCCAAATCCAGCCTCCTATCACCCAGCCTCTCCTCACTCAGCTTCCTCTTGCCTGGCCTCTCATTGGGCCTCCCCTTGCATAGCCTCCACTCACTTGGCCTCCTGTCATCTCACCTCCTCTTGCTTGGCCTCTCATCTAGCCTCTTCTCATTTGACCTCCCCAAATTTAACCTCCTCTCAGCCAGCCTTCCCTAGCCTGGCCTCCTAATTAATCTGGCTGCCTTAGATCTCTCCCCAGTCCTGTCTGTCCTCTACCCTGCTACCAAGGTGATTTTTCTTAAGTGAAGATCCCCCTACTTAACCTTACTGGTTCTTTTTTTTTTTGGTGAGGCAATTGGGGTTAAGTGACTTGCCCAGGGTCATACAGCTAGTAAGTGTCAAGTGTCTGAGGTCATATTTGAACTCAGGTCCTCCTGACTCCAGGGCCAGTGCTCTATCTACTGAGCTACCTAGCTGCCCCTTGACTGGTTCCTTATTGTCTCTAGGATAAAATTTAAACTCTGTTTGGCTTTTTAAGACCTTCACAATCTGGCTCTGTCAGGTCATTCATTAAAATGTTTGGTGAGGCACCAGGGCCGGTGCTCTATCCACTGCAGTGCCACCTAGCTGCCCCCATTCATTAAAATGTCAAACATTGGGGCAACTAGGTGGCACAGTGGATAAAGCACCGGCCCTGAATTCAGGAGTACCTGAGGTCAAATCCGGGCTCAGACACTTGACACTTACTAGCTGTGTGACCCTAGGCAAGTCACTTAACCCCCATTGCCCCACAAAAAAAAAAGTCAAACATCATAATGCAAAGCACACATCCCTGTGGCACTCCACTGGAGACCTCCTTCAGAACCTGATATCAAACCATTAATGACTGCTTCTTAACTCTGGACTTTCAACCAGTTCTAAATGCCGATTGTATTGCATCTAACCCTCCCTCTTTCTACCTTTTCCATATGAATTGCACGAGATATTTGAGCAAACATTTTGCTAAAATTTAGGTAAAGTATACTTAGAGCATTCCTCTGATTTATCAGTTTAGTGACTTGGCAGAAAAGAAAAGAAGTTTGGCATGACTTGATATTGGTAAAGTTTCTTTTCCAAGCTGTCTACTAAT
Source organism: Dromiciops gliroides (assembly GCF_019393635.1). Classification (NCBI taxonomy): domain Eukaryota; kingdom Metazoa; phylum Chordata; class Mammalia; order Microbiotheria; family Microbiotheriidae; genus Dromiciops; species Dromiciops gliroides. Next base: position 25,726,555 of record NC_057867.1, on the reverse strand, counting down.
CCATTCTTCAATTCTGCAGGCCAAGTTCTCTGCTCTCTTTCCTAAATCAAGAAAAGGCCTTACCTTTTCCAATCCTGGGGGACCTGGTCCCCTTTTACCTGACTTTTCAAAATCTCTGACCATGGCTCAGCCTTAACTTAGGCCATTTCTGTCAGTGCCCAAAGATGCCATTTATCTGGCCCTGGTGAGATCTTATTCCATCAAGGATGGCCAAGCAAGATTAGGGGGCAGGTCTTTTTACGGTGGCAAAAAATAGGAAACTGAAGGGATGCCTACCAATTGGGGAAAGGCTGAACAAGTTGTGGTATATGAATGCAATAGAATATGACTGTGCTATAAGAAATGAAAGGCAGGCAGATTTCAGAAAAACCTGCAAAGACTTACGTGAACTGATGCCGAGTGAAATGAGCAGAACCAGAAGAACATTGCATACAGTAACAGCAACATTGTGCAATGATCAACTGTGTTAGACTTAGCTCTTCTCAGAAATACAATGAACCAAGACATTGCCAAAAGACTTATGATGTTTTGATGCTTTCCACCTACAGAAAAAGAACTATGGAGTCTGAATGCAGATCGAACCATACTATTTTCACTTTTTTGTTGTTTTTTTTTTCCTTTCTTGAGGTTTTCTCTCTTTTGTTCTGATTCTTCTCTTACAACATGACTAATGTGGAAATATGTTTAATGTGATTGTACATATATAACCTATATCAGATTGCTTGCTGTCTTGGGGAGGGGGGAAGGGAGGGAGAAAAATTTGGAACTCAAAATCTTATAACAATAAATGTTGAAAACTATCATTACATGTAATTAGAAAAAAATAAGACACTATTTAAAAAAAGATTAGGGGGGCATGTCAGGTTCTGCCAGCTTTGTTCTTCTTGTCTATTACAAACTCTAATTGAACAGTCACTTCCTCTCCCTAACCCCCACCCCCAATGCAGCAACCACTTCCTTCCTGTTAAGGACAGAATAGAATTCCCCTGTTGTTGGTTCCTCAACTTTTTGGAAGAGGAAATTATCCTTAAGGTAAGTGAAGAAGTTGTTAGCTGTTCTGCTTTTGGTTGAGAGTTGTCTGGATAAATGAAGTCCCCCATCATAATCACACAATGACTCTGTACCACAATAGTGGTATGTTGGACCAACTCCCTATTTCCTTTTCCAGTTTAGTTAAGCTGGAGTATTCTACAATAACAAATCACTTGTTTCTCTCTCCATTGACCTTCACCCAAATGCTCCCCGTGATGCTTTCTCCCTTTGGTGAATCAATTTCCGCACACGAGTATACCTTCTTAATATACAGTGCTATCCCAGACAACCCCTTTGACCTGTCTTGTTTCTTTGAGGGGAGGGAAAATGATATTCATCAAGAGCAATATCCCAGGTATGGATTTCCTCCCATCAACTATCAATGATACCTATAAAGTCCATTTTGCCTCCTTGAATAAAAAAAAAGGTTTCTAGTTCCTCTTACTTGTTACTTACAATTGGGACATTTGCAAGGAGAGATAAGGTTTTCTCAAATGAGCAATGCAAAGAAATAGAAGAAAACAATAGAATGGGAAAGATAAGAAAGCTCTTCAAGAAAAGTAGAACCATTAAGGAAAAGTTTCATGCAAAACTGGGCATGATAGAAAACAAAAAATGGTAGGGATTCATCAGAAGCAGAAGAGAATAAGAAGAGGTAGCAAGAATATACAAAAGAACTATACTAGAAAGATCTTAACATCACCATTAACCATGAAGGTGTGGTTACTGATCTAGAGCCAGATGTCCTGGAGAATGAAGTCAAGTGGTCTTAGGATGCATTGCTAACAATGAGGCTAGTGGAGGTGACAGAATTCCAGCTGAACTATTAAAAACCCTAAAAGATGGTGCTGTCAAAATGGTGCACTAAGTATGCCAGCAAATTTGGAAAATTCAACAGTGGCCAATGGATTGAAAAAGATCAGTTTATATCCCAATCCTAAAGAAGGGATGTTCAAATTATCAAACAATTGTGTTCATTTCATATGCTAGCAAGGTTATGCTTAAGATTCTGCAAGCTTCAGTAATGCATGAACTGAGAATTTCCAGAAAAGCGAGCTGATTTTCAAAGAGGCAGAAGAACTAGAGACCAAATTACCAGCATTCTCTGGATTATGGAGAAAACAAAGGAGTTCCAGAAAAACATCGGCTTCTGCTTCATTGACTACACTAAAGCCTTTGAATGTTTGGATCACATCAAAATATGGCAAGTTCTCCAAGAGATAGGCGTACCAAATTACCTTATGTGTCTTCTAAGAAAACCATATGTGGGTGAAGAAGCAACAGTTAGAAGCAAACATAGAACAACTGATTGATTTAAGATTGGAAAGGAAATATGGCAAGGCTGTTTTGACTTATTTGACTTATTATGTGCAGAGTACACCCTGTGAAATGCCAGGCTAGATGAATCAAAAGCCAGAATCAAGGTTCTAAGAGAAATACCAACAATCTCAGATATGCAGATGATATCACTCTTATGTCACAAATTAAAGAGGAATGAAGGAGCCTCTTCATCAGAGCAAATGAGGAAAGTATGAAAGCTGGCTTGACGCTTGACATCAAGAAATTAAAGATCAGGGCAACTGGTTCCATCACTTCCTGGCAAATAGATGGAGGAGAAATGAAAACATTGTCAGATTTTATATTCTTGGGCTCAAAGATCACTGCAGATGGCAACTACAGCCATGAGATTAAAAGACAATTGTTTCTTGGAAGAAAAGCCAGGGCAAATCTAGATAGCACACTAAAAAACAGAGACGTCACCTTGCCAAAAACAGTTTGTATAGTCAAAGCTATGGTTTTTCCAGGAGCAATATATGGCTATGAGAGAGTTGGACTATAAGGAAAACGGAATGCTACAGAATCGATGCTTTCTAATTGTGGGGCTGGAGAAGACTTTTGAGAGTCCTTTGGACAGCAAGGAGATCAAATCAGCCAATACTTAAAGAAATTAATTCAGGTTATTCAATGGAAGGTCAAACACTGATGCAGAAAAACTCTAGTCACATAATGAGAAGAAAGGACTCACTGGAAAAGACCCTGATGTTGGGAAAGATTGAAGGCAAAAATAAAAGGGGATAGCAGAGAATGAGATAGAGAGATGATGTCGTGGAAACAACAAACATTAGTTTGGTCAGACTTCAAGAGATAGTGGAGAACACTACAATGATCCAAGACAATCCCAAAGGACTATGTATGAAATATACTATCCACCTCCAAAGAAAGAACTGATATTGATGGAACAGACTGAAGCAGGCTATTTTTCACTTTCATTTTTTTCTTTTAATCAAGTTTTCTTGTACAAAATGACAAACATGGCATTGTTTTACACAATCATACATGTAGAACCCATATCTGTTTTCTGCCTCGGGGATGGGGGAGTGGAGAGAGGAAAATAGGCATAAAAATTGGAACCCAAAACTATAAATAAAAAAGTTTATTATTTAAAAAGAGAGAGTGGAAGATAGATGGACCTGGCATGCTATGGTCCATGGCATCACAAAGAGTCAGACACGGCTGACCAACTGACCAACAACAAATTTGAAGCCATTACTTTTCTTGGATTTTGCCTCCTGTGAACTGGATTATTCTGTGAATAATTCTGCTTTCTTCACTGTAGCTAATAATCTAACTTGGCGGATATACCAATAAGCAGTTTTCTTCCTCACCCATTCTTTTTAGTTCAACACCCTTTCTGTGACATTTGCAAGACATCAGGCACAGACATTCTCACCAACTTTGGTTCTTTTATTAGGCATATGCCAACGCTGATCAGTAGACTATCATTCCTATATGTTAAACCATGATCCAAAATCCAGATCCCATTCTCAGACACCATATGTTTACTTCCCAAAACAGTTTTCCCCTTCTGTGTCCTTTGCTTTCCAGGCACGCCAGTATTGAAAACACCACTTGTGCCCCTTTGGTTTCATGCTAGAGATGTAATCTTTGGCAATGCTTTCAACAAGCTTCCTTCTGCCAGTATTGTTTGTACCCGTGTGAATTACCAATAAGGGCATAGATGCCATTGTTTTGACAAGTCTTGGGCATTTCACTCTTCTGTCTTGGAAATATGCCCTGGGAAGACAATAGATCTCTATCTTGTTGTCATTAGGCCAAAAAAAAGGAGTACCCTAAAGCAAGAAACTGTCTACCACCATTCCTCTTTTCTTCCTCAGGTCCTTGCTGGATAAGGGCTCACCTGGTGGTACCTGTGGATAGATTTCTTTTCATTTATTGGGGAATGAGCACTTGCTTCCTAAAACCTTTTTTAAGTTCCTGTGGTCATCTTTCTTCCCATCCTCCTCTGGGTGACATGAATTCACTATCCAACCTCTATGATAGAGTTCAAATTTCTCCACTTCAGGTACTTTTTTCCTTGTTTTTTCTCCCCACATCTAAGTCCTCCCATTTAAAAAAAGCAACACCTGATAATCTGGAGTGTGCAGTCAGTTCTTGAACCCTTCACCTTCTCTTTGAGGATGGAGAGCAGGCACCACCTTGAACAAAGATAGTGTTTTCTTGGCTGTGGGACACACTTATGGCAAGTCAGGGCCAAATTTTCCCTGCTTTCCACATTGTGAGAGATACTTGGGGTTTGAGGCCTATAGAGCCACACTCAGCTTTATCTCCTTTCCCTCACTGACTTGGTGTCCCCACCATCCTTCCTGACTTTCCTCTCACTAGCCTCTTTATCTATTTGTTTCTTTTTTGCGGGGCAATGAGGGCTAAGTGACTTGCCCAAGGTCACACAGCTAGTAAGTGTCAAGTGTCTGAGACCAGATTTGAACTCAGGTCTTCCTGAAGCCAGGGCCGGTGCTTTATCCACTGCAGCGCCACCTAGCTGCCCCCTATCCATTTGTTTCTTACCGATTAACTTGACTGATCTGTTTTATTTATTACTTTGCTTTACTCAATCCTTCTTTAGCTTGTCCTTTTCTGGAGTCTGCTACCTCGATCCTTTGCTTCATGTAGACTTTTGGCTTCAGTTCTTAAGTCTTTCCCTCAAGCTCTTCTCCCCAAATTCAACTTCTGGCCTTCCTCACAAGCCCAAGGCACCTTCTCCATTTCCTTCTCCTTCTCAGTCATCTCCCCAAGTCCTTCCCTCCTTTCTTGCGTCTTTCTCCCACGACCTTTCTCCTGGAAGTCAGAAGTATAATCTGGATGGAAAGATTTGCCTCGAGTTTTTTCAAATTTCCCAGACCCCTCCACATTTCTCCTCTTCTATCTCAAAATCACCTTCACAATCTCCTATTCCTCCTTATTCAGCTCAGATTTTTCCCTCTTGCTACTTCCCATAGCACTTTCTATGGGGCCCCATTGCCCACAAAGACTACACCTGGAGCTTCATGCCTTCATCAGCTGGCATGCCTTCCTTAAACAAGTAATTAAATTGTGCAAAGAACAGTGTGGAAAAGAGAGGAGCAGGAAAGGAGACGGGAGGAAAAGCACAGAATGCATTTTTTTAGTGAGGCAATTGGGGTTAAGTGACTTGCCCAGGGTTACACAGCTAGTAAGTGTCAAGTGTCTGAGGCCAGATTTGAACTCAGGTCCTCCTGAATCCAGGGTTGGTGCTTTATCCACTGCACCACCTAGCTGCCCCCTACAGAATGCAATTTTAAACCCACAAGCATGCCAACAAATGACCCAGTGATGAAGTCAAAGGGCCTTGGACCAAATGAATGACATGGTTCCATTCTCACCACTATTAGAATCTTAAAACTTCTTGAAAATATATAGGGAAGCATGTTTTTTAGAAGAGAAAATCTGAACTTCATTGGATCGTATGTCCAGTGAGGTAGAACAGCCTACTGGATAATGAGCTAGCCTTGGATTCAGATCTGAGTTCAAGTCCTACACCAACCAAATACCAGCTATGTGACCCTGGTCAAATTCCTGTCGCCTCTCAATGACTCAAGCAACTCCAAGACAACAAGTTGAAGAGAAAGCAAAGCTCTCTATTAATGGAGTAAATCTCCCACCAGGAGTTTCTGACACAGATGAAATCACAGGTGTGGTCCAAAAATGTGTTTGATGAATGCTGAGTCCCTGAGCAAATAGCAGTATAAAAAACTAATGGACCCATAAATGACAAATGCAAAGGAGATCAATGTGGAAAAACAGGGTACTCCTTTACCAACAGAATTTTTTTTAATGTGCATAAGATAGGATCAAGGGCAGGTTACAGAGGAAGCATAGAAAGGAGTGGCAGTGTCCTAGAAGGAGAGTGTCAGAGATGTTAACACTCCAAACTATCTAAGGAAAATCTGAAAAAGTTAAGGCATCACAGACCTGAGAGTTGGATTCAACTGAGCCCATATCTGACAAGGGGTCACTGGGTTTTGACGTGAAAAACACCAATGACAGAGAAGCCACCGAAGCCCATACAGCATCAAAACTAGGAGAAGGCAACTGGAGCTTTGGCCCAAGGGGCTATGATTTAGAATGAACCAATCACTATCTCCATGTATGCTTCCTCTCCCAGAAACTACATCACAGGTGAACTCCTCCCCAGTTGGCCCCACAATCAGCAATGGCGGCTTCATCCTGGCATGAGTTTCTCCACTGGAGTTGATGGAAGGAATGATCATTCAAGCAACATACATACTCACCACAGGTGAGAAGCATGCAATTCCTAGAGTGAAAACTCAGATCAAAAATCACCTATAATTTAGTAAATAGATCCTAGGACAGTGCCTATGACCCTGAGAGGTTAGGTTAATTAACTTGCCCAAGGTCATACAGCCAGGCAGTATTGGAGGAGGGATTTGAACCCAGGTATTCCTAACTCTAAGTCCAGTACTCTACCTTACTACTACGTGGCAGGCACTGTGCTAAGCACTAGGGATACAAGTGGGAAAAGAGAAACACACACACACACACACACACACACACACAGATTGGTAACAAAATCCAATAAAAACAAAAATGGAGAGATCTCAGAAGAGAACACAGAAGAGAGTAAAAGATATTCATGATGACTATTTGATTAGAGTTTATAGGTAGCTATTCCTTTGAAGCAACTATCAATTCTTTTAAGTTCATGGTCCTAAGCATGACTTTACTTCATTTCCTTGTTGGATATTTTTTTTTTTTGCTGATGATTATTAAATTTTTTAAAAACACTTAAAAATAAAATGGATGACTCATTGCCATCTCGCACACTCGTGTGTCCAAGAGAATCGCCTGCCTGGTCCTCGCGGCTGACAAGAGAATAGGAATAACAGTTCCTCTTTTCTGTCCTCACCGCCAGCTGCTCATCCATTATTTTTTGCAACCAACCACTCAACAAAAAGGGAAGAAGAGCAAGACACCGAGCTGGTCTTCCTCTAAGAGGATATGAAAGTGGCCTGGTTTTCTTTTCTTGGTATCTACAGTGGCTGATGTTCAAGCACGCAGAGAAAGGGTTGAATGGGGCATACTACAGAGGCATAGGACTTTAAGATCCATAATGATGAAAAGGTTTGGGTGGAGAAGGAATGTATGAGATTGAGTAAACTTTTAGGGGTCCTATGCTGGATGGTGCTTCAACCATTAGCAGATGAAAAGAAGAGTTGTTTTGTTTTGTTTTTCCTGGGTGCTGATTTCACCACCAGGTGGCACTCGTGGCCAAAATCTGAATCAGGTCCTGGGCCAGTCCCATGGTCTCTGAGAATGTTCTGTCTGTCCCCTATGCATACAGAGTTCTCCCTCCTTCTTCTACCTCCTCCTCTTCTCTGATCTCTCCTCCACCTCCTCTTTTTTTGCCTCTTCATCAGCTACCTCCTCTTCTGATTCCTTTTCCACCTCTGCTACCTCCTCTTCTCCCACTCTTTGTTCCCTTCCTCCTCTACCTCCTTTTCCATTTTTCTCCTCCTCCTCCTTCTTCTCTCCCCTGCTTATACTGATGGACGATCTCACCATGGTGCCTGTAAGGGAAAGGATCTATTGAAAAAGACAGGAAAGAGCAAAGCTCTGCCCAGCTCCCAGCTGTGGAGGCCAGGAGTGAAGAGCTGACCTCTGGAATTCTATTCCATCTAACACAAAAATGCTCATGGAAGTGTACTAGGCCACAGCCCCCACCTCCCTCAGAAGAATTCAGAAAAGAAATCCAGGAATCCCCATAGACAGATAGATGTTCATTCATGAGCCAATGAAGCCATGGGGAAATTGATGTGTGTCGGGGGGGGGGGGGGAGTAAAGGCAGAATGTAGCTATGTAGAAAGGCACTCTAAGAAAAACAATTTTGGAAACAGATAAATATCAGCAGGCTATAACTGTTCTGAGCACACAGAAAGATAAGGCGCCTTCCCCTTCCCAGCTGCGGGGGGCCAGGGAGCAAGAAGACAAGACCCTGTGGCTAAAGGTTAGCTCTTTCCCCAGTGAATCGAGAACTAGACCTGATTTAATCATAAAGGGTTAAAATGAAGTTTTCTAGAAGAAGAGATCACATTCAATTCCATTGCTCTCACCAAAAACATATCTTTAGTGAGAATAAAGGTTTCCTGAACTATTAATATATGTAATTTAAAGTTATCTTAGAAGGGGCAGCTAGGTGGCGCAGTGGATAGAGCACTGGCCCTGGAGTCAGGAGGACCTGGGTTCAAATCCGACCGCAGACACTTAACACTTACTAGCTGTGTGACCCTGGATAAGTCACTTAACCCCAATTACCTCACTAAAAAAAAAAAGTTATCTTAGATATTGTTTATTTCATCTGTCTCATCTTGTTTAATCTCTACCTTGAGTATGTTTCGATAATACATTGGTATAGTTATATTTATATATACACATATAAAATTTATAAATATACATTAATTTGTTGCTCAAAATTATTTTTTTAATTGATGGGGTGAGCAATCCAAAAAGTTTGAAGACCGAGGCTCTGGTCCAGTGGTGTCAAATGAGGATCACGAATCCCTGGTGGTGGATAAGGATCCACCTTAAGGATCCCTATGAGTAGCAGCTTGACTTACTTTTAAAATAGAAATGTTTTAATATATTTTTATTTTATTAAATGTTTCCCAAGTATATTTTCATCTGATTTAGGTCCCACTGTGGATGATGTCCAGCCTGTAGACTGCTTTGTTCAGCACCTCTACTCCAGAGGGGGGCTTCTTAAGCTTTTTCCACTCACGACTACTTTTTACCTGAGAAATTTTTACACAACCCTGGATATGTAGATATATAAAATAGGTATACATAACCTTTTACTATTTTTTGCGGGGCAATGAGGGTTAAGTGACTTGCCCAGGGTCACACAGGTAGTAAGTGTCAAGTGTCTGAGGCCAGATTTGAACTCAGGTCCTCCTGAATCCAGGACCGTGCTTTATCCACTGCACCACCTAGCTGCCCTCAAACTTTTACTACTGCCAAATTTTTCATGACCCCCACATTTAGTTACACAACCTCATATGCAATTGTGACCCACAGGTTAAGAAGTCAGGCTCTAGAGGGTGACAAGGGATTTGTATGTATGTGAATCTACTCAGTGAGAACTGTGCTCTAAGCTCCCACCCAGTGGGAAACCTTTACTTTCTCTTCTGAATTTGCTATAATTCACTGAGCCTGAATCATGTTCCTTTAGCTTAACAGATCTGGCCCTCTGCTAGAGCAAAAAACCATTCTTGGCCAACTTATGTAGCATTTACTCTTAAGGAAGAATTGATAGGCAAACAGATCTGATTTAGTTCAAGGAAACAAAGTACAATGATAAAACATCACCCAATAGCTGTGACCCAGCCACTTTCTTAAATCTATTAGTACCCTGCCTAGATATAGCACTGACCTGAACCTAGGAGTTCTAGGAAAAGTATACACAGTGTTACAATCTGAAAAATCTGTATAAAATTTTTTGGCCCTCCCTTCATACCAGACATGAAATCTGATTTTTTTCTTTTTCTTTTATGGGGTATTTGTAGTATCTCATTGCAAAATTTGGGTTTAGTATTTGGTCATAGACATATTTTATGCATTTCTGAGTTTCTTAACTTTTTCTGTGTCATCTGCTGTCCTTTGCGTGTCATCTGTGGCTTCCACAAAACTCCCCCCCCCAAATTCCCATTTAATTTCTTTTTGTTGTTTTTCTTATACTTCCATCTGTATTCAGATACCATCAGTTATTTCTCTGTAGATGAATTGCATTTACCCATTTACTTTCTTATTCTGACTTATGATATATCAAAATCATGATGGGGAGTCACAATATGGAAGGGACAACTATAGTTTGAGTTTTCTTCCCCACTGCTGTTTTCTCACCTTTGAGCAATCAAAGGAATACCCACTTTGTGCCTGATTCAGAAGGCAAAGAAGGCAGATGCTCTGAAGATATTCTGATCAATCCTGGGACTTGGGACACAGGGGACAGTCTACGGATGCTGTGGAGATGAACCTCAGCCCTGTCATTGGCAGCAGCCTCCAACCTCTTCTCACCTCTGACAGCCAATGCCAAATCAGGGTGCTCCAAGCCAATGGATTGGCCCTAGCAAGGAGGTGCCTCACCTTCTCCACTTACACCCAGCTATAGGGGCGCCACATTGACACCAGACCCTATCAGAGTAACAAATATTGTGGTTCAATACCAAATGGCAGTTTTTCAACTCTTCTCCCTCCAATTTGCATACAGACCAGTAGCACCAGAGGACACTCTATGAATGGAACCCAACAAGCACAATTTCCCTTGGTCAGATCTCACCCCCAGCGCTCCATGCTCCACCTTTTATCAGCTATACTCCCTTCCCTTGCCCAAAGCTGTGCCCCTGGCCCCCTGAATCCTCCATCCCTCCCACCTCGATAAGCTTCCTCATGGGACAACAAGTAGCAATGATGACTGGTAAGTCTGGCAGGCTTTTTTAGTAAGCAATTCGACAAAGTAAAAGCCCTTCGGTCCTGGCCTTCTTTGGAGGCCCCGAGAGAAGGGAGAGTTCAAAGGAAAAGACAGACACATGTCAACACTTCCCTGTGGAAACAGGCCATGTGATTGTGAGGACTCCACAAGGGGCCTGCCCTCCCATGGGTATGACCAGAAAAGATCCTTCCGTTTTCCTAATCCAAAGAAAGCAAACATTTCATTGGCAAGGGGCCCACGTCCTTGCTCTTCTCTAGATGTCATCTAGATGTTGGAGAAGGGGAAGAAAAGAGATTAACCCTTTAAAGAACCTGACTAGGTGGAGAAGGAGGAAGAGGGATGTGTGTGTGTATATGTATGTATGTATGTGTGTGTGATTCTCACAGCAACCAGGTAAGGTAAATGCTGTTATCATCCCCATTTTAAAGATGAGAAACCAGAGGCTGAGGTGACATCCTTGGTCACCCTCCCCCAACCAACAAGTGTCTGAGGTAGGATCAAAGCTCAGGTCTTCCAGACTCCAAGTCCACCCCTCCATCCATTTAATGAGGAGACACTTTGCATTAGTCAGTAGCAGTGTTCCTGAAAAAAGTTGTCTGTAAACTGAATGTCTATAAAAGAAGTAACATTTGAATTATTTCTGTAATGCTTTGAGGTTGGCAGAGCAGTTTTCCCACTATCACTCTGTGATTTCCAAGCCCATGCAGATACAGTTAAAGGAACCTTACAGCATATTTTTTTTAGTGAGGCAATTGGGGTTAAGTGACTTGCCCAGGGTCACAAAGCTAGTAAGTGTTAAGTGTCTGAGGCCGGATTTGAACTCAGGTCCTCCTGACTCCAGGGCCGGTGCTTTATCCACTGCGCCACCTAGCCACCCCTATATTTTTTGGTAAAGGAGCTACTCTCCCATACCCCCACACAGCCCTTGTTGTCTCACTTTTGTCTCTATATTCCAAATGACTAGCACAATGCCTGGTATACAGTAGGTGCCTAATAAATGGCTGTTGCTGGATTGATTCTCTTTTGTAAATTGAGGTTTTCGTAAAGTAGGTTTGCATCAAACCAGGTACACCCAACTGTGAGGGCAATGTGGTACAGTGAATTTGAATCACAGGACTGGGATTTGAAGCAGCTCTGATATTTACTACCCGTGTAATCCTAGATAAATAACTTCACATCCCTGGGGCTCGGTTTCCCCATCTATAAAATGGAAGATTAGACTAGATGGCTTCAAAGGAACCGTTATTTGTCAAGTGCCTAGCACAGTGGCAGACACATAGGACGCATTTAATAAAAGCCTATTTTTCTCCTTCCCAGCTATAAATCTAGGATTCTGTGTGTGAGTCTGGTCCAGTCATTTCCATTCTCTGGGCCTCAGTTTCCTCATCTGTAAAAATGGGGGTTGGACTCAATACCTTTGAGTTTGCTCACTCAATACAACCAGGACCTGATCTAGCACAAAATCGATGTGAGGATAATTCCCCAAACTTCACCGCCACAATCATGGTGTGTAGATAGCCATGGTGAGAGACTCATTAACAACATCAGAGAGAGGGTGTCCCAAAAGTCTTGGTGCTGTTTTAAGCTATTGAAGCTTGAATATGAAGAATTTAAAGCTATTTAAGTATTTAAAGTACAGTTATCAAAAAAAAAAATAAAGTACAATTATCCCTTCCATATCATGACTTGGTCTCCATGTATCACGGGTTGTCATAAGAAATTAAAGGGGAATTTTGGAGGAGTTTTGCAGAAGCCACAGACGACACACAAAGGCCAGGAGATGACACACAAAAAGTTTAGAAACTCAGAAATGCATAACATATATGTATGGTATTGTATAATATCAACATATTTTCTGTCTTAATACCATGATAATTCAGACTTCTCTGGTATGAAGGAAGGACCAAAGATCATGGGGACACCTTGCCCCCAACTCCCAAGATGTGGAAGGGATAACTGTATTTGAAGTACTTAAGCTTCAATAGCTTTAAACGGCACTAAGACTTTTAAGACACCCTGTATGTTGTTTGGAGTGAGAAGGTAGAAATGAATAAGTTCCCAAACTACTTGAATTACCATTAGACAACTAGTGTAAGTTCCCTTAGATTGAAAATACTTTGAGGTAATTTCTACTCCTTGGAATTTTCTTTTTCTTTTTTAATGAACTAATTTGCATGCAGGACATCAAGTCTCAATCTGCCTCTCTGCACTTTCTTTTCCCTGAAAATAGTTAGGATACCACTGCTGAGAGGCTGAGTCTTTTTTTCTCCAATCTCAACATTCACATTTCCTATGAGGGATCTTTCCCAATAGAGTGAACTACAAAACAAATGCTTAGTGAGCATGTGTTGCCACTGAAAAAAATGGTTACATTGTGGAATGTTTATGGGGATACAGTGATGGCTACTGCACTGCGTCTGCTTTCAAGGAGTATACATTCTGCATTATGAGTCTGAATAAGAGTGAATAGCATTGGGAGCCAGCTAGGCGTCACAGTAGATAAAGCACAGGCCCTGGATTCAGGAGGACACTTGACACTTACTAGCTGTATGACCCTGGGCAAGTCACTTAACCCTCATTGCCCCGCAAATAAAAGAGTGAATGGCATAGAGAACTCTGGTACAAGACAGAATATGAGAAGTACCAAGGAGAGGTCCTCAAAGTATGAGATGATTAGCCGGTGACAAGACAGAAAAATGCGAACATCTCAACCTTGGCATTTTCATTATAAATGAAGCCAGAATTGAAATATAGCACACAGATCCTCCTGAGAAAATCAAATAAATAAGGGGGCAGAATTAGTTTTATTGTGTATCTAATTTTATTGTTGTTGTAAAGTCATTTCAGTCATGTTTGACTTTCTGTGATATAGGAGAAGATTGTGAAAAATATGTTGGAAAATATGGTTTAGAAGCAAAAAAAGGGGGGGCATGTAGGTAGCACAATGGATAGAGCATGGGACCTGGATTCAGAAGGACCTGATTTCAAATCTGACCTCAGACACTTGATACTAGCTGTGTGACCCTGGGCAAGTCACTTAACCCCAACTGCCCCGCAAAAAAAAAAAAAAAAAAAAAAAAGCAAAAAATGAGAGAGACTTAAAACTTGAAGACTGTACAGAAGCTTTGTGCTTATTCATATGGGCAGCAGGGTTGGTATAGTAGATAAAGGGCTGGGTTTGGAGTGAAGAAGACCTGAGTTAGAATTCTGCCTCAAACACTTACTAGTTGTTTGACCCTGGACAAGTCACTTAATTTGTCTGCCTTGGTTTTCTCAAATATAAAATGGAGATAATAATAACATCCTCCTCCCAGGATTTCTGTGCAGATCAAATGAGATAGCACAGTGACTGGCACACAGTAGGCAATTAATAAATGTTTGTCTCCTTCCATCCTATATAACTCCTAGCTTCTTAAACTGTGGGTCATGACCCCATATGGGGTCACGTAATTGAATGTGCAGGTGACAAACAATTTGGCAACAGTAAAAGGTTATGTATGCCTATTTTATATACCTATATACCCAGGGTGAAATAAAAATTTCTCAGGCAAAAAGGGGTCACAGGTAGAATAAGTTCAAGAAGCCCTGCTATATATCATGAATACTTTCTTTAAGAAGAGAGTTGGGAGGCACTGGATATAATGAGCACTAAATAATAACAAGAAAAGTGAAACTGATTATGTTGAAAGATAAGCAATGACCAATTATGGATGTGAGAATCATTTCTAGAGCAGCTATCTATATTCTAACACTGACTTGTTAGAGCAAAGTAGCATTCAATATCCACCTAAACAAAGAATAAAAATAAGTTGAAATTATGGCATATAATTAAGACAACTAACCTACTTAAACAAGTGGTTCATGCTAAAAAATGAAAAATGGATATAAGAACAGCTATTACCACAGACTACCATGTCTCAATGAAATTTTACTTATGTAAAGAAACTGCCACAGCAAAAGGATTTTAAAAAAACACCCTAGAAAATGCCTTGATTTAGTTGGCAAATAGTGGGACAGTAGCAAGAGGCAACACAAGTGTAGTCTAAATTCATTTATAAGTTCTAACAGAGAAGGATGGTGGAAGATTATGACTGAATAGAACACGAGGGGAAAGTAAGTGGAGACCCAACCAAGCAAAATCATCCCTCGAGCATTTCAAGATGAAACTGGAAAGAGGACAGCAGATGAAGATTTTCATACCAAACTTTTTTCTCCATCATAATCCATTTGGATTTAAATATGACATTCCCTGAGGAAACAGAAATCGTACCTAAAGAAACCCAAGATGGGAAGAATAGTTGGACTAGATCAAATATATCTAAAGGATGTCGGTGTGGGAGATGATACTCCTATCAAGAGAGGAGGATACTGAACTCCTCCCAGGAAGATTCTTGGGGAAAAATCTTAGATCTTACTATTGTCAATCAAAGTGAGGAGAAAATAGGAATAACTACTGACCCAGGGAAAAGAACAGGTCTAAGTAAGGGAAAAGAGCATTGTGGGGGTGGTGGACAGACCAGGCCCACAGTCACACACGTAGGAGATGGAATATTGTGTGTGAAGAACAGAAAGGCCGGTGTATTGGAGAGTGTATGGAGAAGGCTAGTAAGGGAGGAAGGGGCAACAGTGTGTTGCCAATGATATTCCATGGTGGGCCCCATCTTTACAGTCACACTACTAGCTTGACAATTGAACAATATGATCCCACTGTGCATAGTTTCTTTTCTCAATCCTCATTCTTCTTGATCCCTCTTGAAATTGTTTACCACCCTTTCCTCTTGGATAATATCTCCTCTCTAAGTTACCATGAAGTTATTCTCTTTTAATTCTACTCCTAACTATCTGACTCCTTATTCTCGGTTTCCTTCAAAAGTTCATCTATGTAATGCCCACTAACTGTAGGTGTCCAACACAGCTCTGTGCTGAGCCCTCTGTTCTTCTGCCTTACTTGGTGATCTCCTCAGGTCCCTTCAGTCCAGTTATCATCTCTTTGCTGTGGATTCCCAAATCTATGTATCCAGCCCTAGCATCTCTCCTGAGCCACAGTACCACATCTCACCAATTGCCTTTTCAATATTTCTCACTGGATGTCCTACAAGCATTTCGAACTCAACAAGTCCAGAATGGAACAGTCATTATCTTTCTCCACAAATGCTCCCCTGGTTCAACATTTATGTGGGTACTATCATGTTCCTATTCACTCAAGCTTCCAACATCAGCATCATCTGTGACTCACTTTCCCTCATGTAATATACTGAATCCATGGCTAAATCTTGCCATTTCTACCCTCACAACATCTCCTGTATATTTCTCTCTTCTCTCCACTGACAGACAAAACCCTAGTTCAGGCATGTATCACCTCTCACTTAGAGAACTGCATTAGCCTTCAAGTTAGTCTCCATGCCTGAAGTCTCTCCCTCTTCAAATCCATCCTCCACACAGCTACAAAAGTGATTTTTCTAAAGCATAGTTCTGACTGTAGCACCCTAACCAGAAAGTACCACCTCCGTAAACTCCAGTGGCTCCCTATTGGTGCCAGGATTAAATAGAAAACCCTCTGTTGGACATTTAAAGACCTTTATAACCTGGCCCCTCTCTACCTTTCCAGCCTCCTCCACACACTCTCCAATCCACCAGTCAATCTAATACTCCAGCCTTTCAGTTCTTCACATGCAATATTCCATCTCTCACAGGCTGCAGATCCCCACAATGCTCTTCTCCCTCGCTTAGATCTGTTCATTTCCCTGGCTTCCTTCGAGACTCAGCTCAAATTCTACCTTCTGTAAGAGGCCTTTCCTGATCCTTCCAACTACTAATGCCTTCCCCTCTCCGATTGCCTTCATCTGCTCTGTATATATCTTTTTTTTTAGTGACGCAATTGGGGTTAAGTGACTTGCCCAGGGTCACACAGCTAGTAAGTGTTAAGTGTCTGAGGCCAGATTTGAACTCAGGTCCTCCTGACTCCAGGGCCAGTGCTCTATCCACTGCAACACCTAGCTGCCCCTTGCTCTGTATATATCTTGCCCACATCTAATTACTTCCTAGACTCCTGCATTAGAATGTGAGTTCCCTGAGGGCAGAGATTGGTTTTGCCTTTCTTCGTAACCTGAGCACTTATCACAGTGCCAGGTATGTAGTAGGTCAACTGAAGTTAAAATGAGACAGAATAAATTGGAAAAAATCTCAAAGGGAAGGTATTAGTATTAAGGGGATGGAGAAATGACAGACCACTGATTTTGACAGAGAACAGGAACTGGATATATGATTACATTGGTTTGGGGAATTGTATGGTATGAGGAAACACCCTGAACCAATGCAGGTTGGCAGTCCCAGGGAGCTGCCTAGAACACTCTGAAAGTTTAAGTGGCTTGTTGAACATCACACAGCCAGTAGGTGGCAGAGGCATAATTTGAGTTTTCCTGGCCCTGAGGCCAGCCCCCATCCTCTTGTGAAGGGACCTTGCCTTAGAGAAAACAAAACTGAAAACCAAGAATGAGAGCTTCATGGAACTTTAGGACACAGGTTAATATCCCCTGTTCCCCCAACTCACACTCATGCCCCTAAATTAAGTCCCCCTAGCATATGTGTGGAGGAGGGGGCGGTGATTGTTGTGTCAGTTGAAGTCAGAGATCCAACTAAGCACCAAATCCCATCCATGGCCCTGTGCTCTGAATGGATACAAAAAACTGCTATGAACCAGCCCCTGCTCTCAAGAAGCTTACAGTCTATTGGAGAGATATAACAGAAGTGTGCTGGAGTCAGTTCAAACCTGCCTGTGAGAGCCAACTGTTCAATTTTCAGTATGAGCATTTACACCTTGGAAATCAGCAAATGCTACAAATCGGCTTCATTTATTGTTCTTTTGGTTGTCCAGACTTGAAAAAGTAATGGAGAAAAATGTTAATAATGTAAACCTAAGGCCATTCCACTAGGGAACTGGCCCATTCTCATGAGAATATAAAGACCTTTGGAAAAAAAAATCATGTAAACCTAAAAGTGTGTCGTATACACTTTTTTTGAGAGCTGGTTGTTAAACATTTACCAGCATATTCCTGGATATGATGAACACACAAATAACTATGATACGAGTGGTAAGGAAAGGTCAGGGCAAAGGACAATGGGCAAAGACAGGGCACTGCTTGTTGTAAGATGGTTGATGAGAGCTCTACCACATACATATCAGTAGAGATGCTTCTCAAGAGAAGTCGCTAATGTTGGTTGCAGAGTAATAGAAAGGGACAGACCTGTTTGGCTCCTGGTTTTTGTTCCATGGGAGTCATTGTCAATGTCTTGGTCTCCTTCTCATATTGACAGTAGTATTTCACCCATGATATTCCCAGAGCCCCTGGGACAAAAACAAAGAAAAAGACACCAATGAAACAATTCTCACCATAACTTCCAGCCCCTCTCAGTGCCCAGTTCTTTCTTTTTCTTAGTATATATTTTGATTTATTTATTTGTCTGTCTGGCTGGCTATCTATCTATTTTTGCAGGGCAATGAGGGTTAAGTGACTTTCCCAGAGTCACACAGCTAGTAAGTATCAAGTGTCTGAGGCCGGATTTGAACTCAGGTCCTCCTGAATCCAGGGCTGGTGCTTTATCCACTGTACCACCTACCTGCCCCTTCAATGCCCAGTTCTTATAGGATGCTTGAGCTCCAGCTGGAAGGGCACCAGAGACCCTCTAGTTCAACCCCCTAATTTTACAGAGGGGGAAACTGAGGCCCAAGGAAGGGAAGGAACCAGTCTAAGGTCACATGGAAGATCCTAGATCTAGAGCAGTAAGGGACCTCAGAGACCATCCAGTCCAACCCCCTCATTTTACAGAGGAGGAAACTGAGGCCCAGGGTGGGGAAAGGACTTGTACAAGAACTCACTGGTAGTAGTAGCAGAGCTTGGATTTGCAAAGAGGTTCCTTTGAGTCTAAATCAAGCACTCATCCTGTTACACCATGGTACGTTCAGAATTGTCCAAGTTTATCACTCCTGTTCTGGCCACCCCTTCTTCCCTGTACCACCTGGACTCTATCTTGATTCACCAGTTGGATGAACCGCTGGTTGCCACCCTTCAATCCCTTTGCCCTGCCACAGTCCATGCCCGTCTTCAGCCCTGGGTCCTAGCCCCCCTCTTCCTTCTCTCCTTTAAATTCTATAATTAACTCTCCACCCCTCTTCACATTCTCTATATAAGTAGATGTCTCTCACACCTCTGCTGCATCTCATCCCCCTCAGGAACAGGGTCATCACCCAAGCTTAGGAGCCCTATTTCCTCTTGCCTGTTCTATTTTATCTGCCCTCGACTTGGCCTCTCTGCTTCCACTCTCCTCCAAGCTATTTCAAAGGCTTTCACATTGCTCCATTTGACCCTCACAGCCCTGGGAGGGAGGAAGAAAGGGAGGCAGGCTGAGGCTTGCTAAACTTGTTTCACAACAGAGGAAAGCAAGGCACGAATGCTTAGATGGCTTTTCTAGGGTCACAAAGGTCATGAGTGGCAGAGTCAGAACCAGAAAGCATCGTTCCTTTTCTCCTTTCTCTCCTGCAAGACGGGCCTTAAGAAATCCAATTCCTTTATATATCGGGGAACACATGTTTAGAGGCCAGCATGTAATAACAGTTCCAGAAGGGGAAAATCCATTATTCTCCCTACATCAGGAGTTTTTCAAAAATTTCTCAGTTGTCAAGACACCTGGGTTCAAATCACATCACTTACATCATGAGGTCGGGCCTCAGTTTCGCTTAAAAACAAGAGCTTCAGATTGGAGGACCTCCAAGATCCATTCTAGCTCAAAACCCTAGGGAATCCTGGGTTTATCCTTCTGCGTACTTCACACATCCCGGTTTGGGACAGTGACGGGACTAAAAGGGTATGTATGGGGCACAGAGTGAGAAGTCCCAAAGGGAAACCCCACCCCCTCCCACACACATGTGATTCCAGAAAAGGAATTACTAATATCTGTTTAGAAGACTGGAAAACTATGCATCATTTGCAATGTTCGGTCATTGAATTCATTATTCATTATGAAGCCAGTATTCTCCAATCAAGCTGTTTTCTCATTTGCACAATGAGGGTGGTTGGAACTGGGCAAACATTAAGATCCTTTCCAGTATAAACACTATGTTCTCTCTCTCTCTCCTTCTTCCATATCTCCCTCTCCCCATCTTTTTTTTGGTGGGGCAATGAAGTGACTTGCCCAGGCTCACACAGCTAGTAAGGGTCAAGTATCTGAGGCCAAATTTGAACTCAGATCCTCCTAAATCCAGGGCTGGTGCTTTATCCACTGCCCCTCCCCATCCCTTTCGCCCTCTTCCTCTACCCCCTTTTTTATCTCCTCCCTCTCTCCTGCTCTCCCTTTCACTCTTCCCCTCCCTCTCCCTCTCCCCCCACCCACTCTCCTCTCCTCTTTCACTGCAGCTCAAAACTTGGGAGCTCAAGTGATCCTCCACCCTCAGCCTCTCTTGCTAACTGGCATTATAGGTGTGCATGAACACACCGAGCTGAACACTGTATGTTTGAAAGCTGTTTTTAGCTCTCAGAACTATGTTTTAGGCCCCTCCAGCTCTGACGCTCTATGCATCATGTTCTAAGGGCCCTTCCAACTCACACACTGTATATTCCTTTATTAAGTCCAATTTTATTTCCAGTTCCGAATTCTCTCCCTCCCATACCCATTGAGAAAGCAAGAAAAATAAAACCCATTACAAGCATATATATATATATACTATATATATTCAAGCAAAACAAGTTCTCTCATTAGCCTTGTTAAAAATAAATGTCTCAATCTGACCTCTGAGCGTATAGAGCATGAGCTTGACATTCTGTGTTCTAAGTTCTAAAGCTCCTTCTAGTACGAGCAGTCTGAGACAACAAAAGTAATAAACCTGAAAGCAGTTCTCCAGCTGCAGGCCCCCATCAATGTGCCCACATACATACATTTCTCTTGGGTGTAGAGATAGCCCTCAATGGTTGGCTGTCCTGGGAGCTTGCACATCTGGGGGGCCTCCTTCATCCTCTTCTTGAGTTCTTCCATCTCTTCTCGGGTACTAGAAAAGTGATTTCTTGTCTGCCAAGACATGACCGCCAGGAATGAATGCAAAGCAAGCATTATACACCAGGACACAGCAAGAGATGGATTAGATGGTGGTAAAGCAGATTGACCAGATGGTTTGGAGTGACTACATGGAGTGACTGTATTTTCTTAGGAGATTGGAGGCAGGGGGAAGTGTATCCAGGGGACCATAACCTATAATTTGGAGGTAAATAGAATTGTGGAAAATTCACTGCACCATGATCCAGGAGACTTGGGCTCACATCTGATCCTAGGCTCTGAGATCTAGAGCTAGAAGGAAACTCAGAGGACATAGAGTCCGGCCTTCTAATTATACAGAGGAGGAAACTGAGACCGAGGGAAAGGAAGTGACCTAAGGATCCTGGATCTCAAGCTAGAAGAGATCTATCAAGTCCAACCTTCTCATTTTACAGAGAAGGAAACTGAGGCATAGGGAAAGAAAATGACTTATCCAAAGTCACTCATGGGGTCCTAGATCTAGAACTGGCAGGGAGCAGGGACCTGAGAAACCATTGAGGCCAACACCCTCATTTTACAGAGGAGGAAAATGACTTTTCCAAGGTCACACAGGTATTAAGTACCAGAGAGAAAGATATGAGCGCCAGAGCTAGTGTTGTTTTTGTTGTTCTAAATACAACTCTGCCCCACCTCCTTGGATGACATTAGGCAACTCACATAAGCATTTGGGGCCTCAGGTTTCTCATCTGTAAACTAAGATCCTTCCTCACCACTGTTATTCTGTGTATGAAAAAGCAGCATACATACACAGACCAGGCTGTCAGCACCCTGAAGGCACACAGACAGGGCATTAAAAACCATTGATTAGGGCAGCTAGGTGGTGCAGTGGATAGAGCACCAGCCCTGGATTCAGGGGGACCTGAGTTCAAATATGGCCTCAGACACTTGACACTTACTAGCTGTGTGACCCTGGGCAAGTCACTTAACCCCAATTGCCTCACCAAAAAAAGTTTAAAAAAAAAAAAAAAGAAGATTTATTGGCACTAGCAGGATTGTAGAGAACATCTAGAAGATGTGGTCTTGAGATCCCAGTATCAGCACTCCAGACCTGGAAAGGACCTCAGAGTCCTGTCTAGTACAGTCCTTTCATTATACAAAGGAGGAAACTGTCCCAGAGAGGGTAAATGACTTCTACAAGATCACATACAGGCAAAGTCAGGATCTGAACCCAGATCTTCTGCCTCTAGAGTCACTACTCTTTCTACTGTACCAACTCTAAAGCCTATGCTTCTATAAGGAAGGTAGTAGAAATATTATTCTACCCCTTTGACAGATGGGGAAACTGAGGCTAAGAGAGGTTAAGTGACTTGTTCATGATCACATATAGGCAGTAGGTGGCAGAGTGGGGATTTGAACCCAAGTCCTCTGCCTCTAGAGTCACTGCTCTTTCCACTGTACTACTACTACATCGCCAGCTCTAAATCCCATGCTCCTATAAGGAACATAGAAGTAGGATTATACCCATTTTATAGACATGGAAAGTGAGGCTCAGAGAGGTTAAGTGACTTGCCAAAGTTCACATGTGAAAGAAGCAGAACTTGAATTCAGGTCCATGACTCCAAGACCATGCATTTGCCCACTCCACCACATTACAGGGCGCCCATGTGTCAAGGCCAAAGTTCATGGCAGTTGACTGACCTAGAGGAAGTTCATGATTTGTGATTGCAGACCAATGGTCCCCAGGGCAAGGCCAATGTGGGCTCCTGGGTAATGGGGTTCAAGTGGCCCACACTGGAGTCCAGTCAGCTGGGAGAACAGGCAGGACTAGAACAGGAGCCAATGAGGCTGGCTTATCTGAACTATCCCGTAACTGGGCCCCATCAGGTTAGTTTGGCAATGCTCCCAAGAGGGAGGAAGGGGGACAGACAAGGAAATGGAAACCCCCAGGGACAAACTCACATTCTGCAGACTGAGCTGGAGCTGCTGTTTGTAAGGAAGGAAATCCTGTGTTAGTTCTACTGTCAGATTGTTGGAAATGAAGAGACTGTGAAGAAAGGCCAAGACCTAGGGAGAATGGGCACAAAAGATTTTTTTATTGCAGGTACCCCCCCCTCACATCCCGCCCCCCCCCATATCAGACACAGGAAACATCCACCACTGGACAGTAAACCTTTCAGCTGGGCCCCCTGCTGTTCTATATAGTACATCTGCAACCACCACCCTTTACCAGCCCTGCATCTCAACACAAACACCTCCACACTTGGCCACATGGCGGAGCAAAGAGTGGCGCTACCATCTACTACCGAAGGCATTCATTCCTAGGGTCCTGTGTGCAACCGAATGATAAAGGATGAGAACTTTCAAGGCACCTGGACCCCAACAGGATCTTAAGCATTTCGCTTGATATCTCTGGTTCTCAGTTTCTTCATTTGTCAGAGTGTTGGGTAGGGGTGGGGAGGGCTGCTAGCTCTGAATATAATCGTCCTATAGTCTCAGGTGCTAAAATATTGAATAAGGCTGCACCCCTGCCCAGAAGATGGTAGAGAGGCTATCTTCCCCCATTAGAATGTAATCTCCCAGAGGGTAGGAAACTATCTTCTTTGCCTGCATTTTTACCTCCAGGGCTCAGCATTGCCCTGGGTATATAGTAAGCACTTAATAGATGCTCTATCTACCTACCTATCTAGAGAAGAATAATATACAAATATTTGTAAAATTCACACACAGTATCAAATAAGGAAATGGTTTCTAGCTAATAGGAGACGAAAGAGAACAGGGCTAGGATTAAGATAAAATAATAATAATTAATAAAAATTAATAGCCAGAATTTATATAGCATTTCAAAATTTGCAAAGTACTTTGAAAATATTATCTCACAACAACCCTGGGAGATAAGTGTTGTTCTTATGCCCACTTTATAGATGAGGAAATTGAAACAGACAAAGGTTAAGTGACTTACCTAGGGTCATACAGATAGTAAGTGTGTAAGGTAGGATTTGAACTCAGATCTTCGGGGCAGCTAGGTGGCACAGTGGGTGAAGCACTGGCCCTGGATTCAGGATAACCTGAGTTCAAATCTGGCCTCAGACACTTGACACTTACTTAGCTGTGTGACCCTGGGCAAGTCACTTAATCCTCATTGCTCTGAAAAAAAATATTATGAACTCAGATCTTGAGTCCTGTTCTATTTGCTGGGTCAATCAGTTCTGCCACTGATGCACTGGGTGGCATTGGGAGTTGGACTTAATGGTTTCCTTCCTCACTTCTGCCTCTTGGAATCTTTAGTTTCTTAGCTCAAAATCCAGATTCTAGAGGCCACCTTTCCAGGTCCCCTGGGCTGTTAGCATCTTCCCCCTTAAGTTACCTTGCATCTACTTTGTGTGTCTATTGTCTGTACCTATTTATGGATAAGTTATCTCCCCCACTGGAATGTAAGCTTCTGGAGGGCAGGCACGCCTAGCACAATTGCTGTCACATAGTAAACAACTACTGAATGCTTGTAGACTGATGATTTGTAAGGGCCTCTCCATGGTTTTAAGTATCAATATTTCTGGGAGGCCAGAGCACTGCAGATATGTGAAGGGCCTTATAGGTCATCTACTTCAATATCCCTCATTTTACAGATGGGGAAACTGAGGATAGAGAAGTATACAACTTGCCCAAGGTCATTAAAGAGCTTGCTGAGAGGTCCTTACCCACAGGCCTTAGCCCTGACACAGACGATCAAACTTGGTGTAGCCACCATCTTTTTAGATTTGCCTGAGACATCCATGTCTCCATTCTTCCATGGAAATCTGATCAAAAACAGTAAACAGAGATAGGACTTACGGGCTCCACGATATTGAACTTCTTGGTCTCCTGAACCTCCTGGATCTGGTACACATAGTCGAGAGATGACTCAAAGAAATTGTGTCTCTCTCTGTCCAACTGCAAGTCAGCCTATAGGAAAGGAAGCATTGAAATGTCATGGAACAGAACAGACAGGAAACAAGACAGTGCTTTGGGAGGCTACCTGGAAGGAGAAAGACCCTTGAAAACAAAGAGTGAGGTGGATTAGAGTGAAAGCTCCTGAGAAGCAAGGAGCATTGTCTTACTCATCTTTGAGTCCCTTAGCATCTACTACAGTCTAGCATATAACAGGGTGTCAAGACTTGCCCTTTGGTCACGCTACTCCCTATACCTAAAACATCTTCCCTCCCCTTCTTCATATCTATTATATAAATCCAACTCGAATGCTACCTCTTCTAAGATGTTCCCCACCCCTTCACCTCAGAGCCTTCCCCTTCTGATCTCACTTAATACTTTATCCCATTGTCTCTGATACACTAATGTGATATTATATATTATAGTGTTTATTGTATACAGTATAGTGTATATAGTGTATGGTGTATTATAGTGTATATGTTTCATTTCCTACCAGAATGGAAACACCATGAAGGCAGGGGACATGTCTTAGCAAAATTGCCCAATTCCAACCATACTCTGTACCCAGCAGGTGATACTTAGTATTTCTTTTTGACTGAATCAATGAATAAATTATAGGGAGTTGATTAGCCAAGTTCTCTGATCAATTTGTTGAGCTTGTCAGGGATGAGCCTCTATCTCATTGATTGAGGATGGAGTGATTGGCTCTTGCTATCTTAGATCAACTGGGGAGGAACTGGTTGGCTCTGATTGCCATAGTTTTGAGCTACTCTTTGTGCTGGCTTAAGAAAATGGCCTAACAGACAAACCTGGAAGGACTGACATGAATTGATTCTGAGTAAGATGAGCAGAACCAGGAGAACATTGTACACAGTATCAACAACACTGTTGACTCTTCTCAGCAATACAATAGTCCAAGATAATTCCAAAGAACTAATGATGGAAAATGCTCTCCAAATCCAGAAAAAAGAACTGTGTAATCTAGATGCAGAATAGGCTGTGCTGTTTCTACTTTTTTTCTTTTTCTTTTTTGAGGTTTTCCCCTTTTGTTCTGATTCTTCTTTCATGGCATGACTCATGCAGAAACATGTTTAATGTGATTGTACATATATAACCTATTTCAAATTGCTTTCTGTCTTGGGGTGGGGGAAGGGAGAAAAATTTAGAACTAGAAATCTTATAAAAACAAATGTTGAAAATTATCTCTATATGTAACTGGAAAATAATAAAATACTTTTATGATTAAAAAAGAAAATGGCCTGAGCTGCAGAGTTAGTCCTTTTTCTGATTGGAGAGCTAAGATCAGACCTGATTCTAGTGGTGAAGGCCTATCTATGGATGCGCAATCTCCCTTCCCAACCCCCAGGGTAGCTAATGGTCAATTTGAGAAAGTTGCCTATGCTTTTATCCAGGAAGCTAGGAAGGACAATTCATGAACAGTAGGCTCCTGGATAGAAGCAGGCTTTACCCATTTTTTCCTGGACGATATTGAGTTCTTAGGGAGTCTAGAGACTCAGTCTTCTGGAGAGAAAAGGGAGAGTTCTTGAGTTCTAGAACCTAGCCTTCTAGAGAGAAAAAAGGATACAACAAGACCTGGACTTTTGAGTTTTTCAGACACTGTCATCCCAGAGAAATGAGCATTGACCTTTTTTGACCTTTGACCTTTCTTTTTCCTTCCCTGAAGAAGCCCATAGTATTCTAAGTTGGGAGCCCTGTGTGTATCACTGGGGAAAAGTGGGATTCACCAGAAAGTCAGGGGGTTCCACCTCTACCAACACCAAATTCACTTCAGTTATAAGGGAAGTCCAGACCACAGGGTAGTATTAAGAGTCTGGAGGCCTAGGACCCTGGGGGAGAGGCAGGACTCATCAGAGAGGAAAGTGAGTTATATTTGTGTTGCTTGTGTAAGAGGGGTGTCCCAGGCACCTCAACCCCAATTACTGTAACAAGATTCTCTAAGCCAGGGGTCTATGCATAGATTTCAGGGGGTGAGAAAAAATTCCCTCTTTCTTTGCCCTAACCACTAACTGAAACTGAATGTTTTCTTTCAATTATTTAACATTATCCTGAGGTGTCCAAGACCCCCAAAAGGTTTAGAACCCCCTGATCTAAGCCCAGAAACCTTCATCAGGTGAGAATACCTTCGTGTTTGAGTTACAGAATCAGTCAGAGGTGTGCCCTAGGGACAGAACAATTCCCAGACATCTCTACTGAGCCAATCAAAGTGTGTAAACTAGGTACCAGTTGAATGAAAGCAGACAACGCCATCCACCCAACACCCAGAAAATGTCTGGTAGTTGGCTGGAGAGCATCAGTCAGTCATCCTGTGGACCGTGGATAAGACAGCATGCCAGTTCTGAATCTGGCATTCCAATAGCAATCCAGTCCAGAGAACAGGAACCCTCCCCTCACAGCATGAGTTTGTAAACTTCAAAGGGTTGCCAGGCTCGTTCTTTCCATCAGGAACTTTCGTGCTGTCACCAGAATAGCAGATGCCATCACTCAGTACCTGATCCTCAGGGCTCAACAGAGAGCTACACCCACAAAAGGGGGAATTTCCCACTCTTGGCTACTAGAAGCCCTTTTCCCCTTGCCCATCAGTCATCAGCTTCCATTTAATTCATGCCTAACTCATACCCTTCACTGATGGATTGGTTCATCAGAGGTATCTAGGAATTGTTCCCACCTCATTTACACCCTTAATTGATTGATTCTAGAACTCAGACGTGCATTCACCTGATAAATGTGTATCTAAATGTAGATTAATCTTGTTCCATTAAATTAGGGATGAGGGATGTTAGCACAAGCAGGATGTTCTCAGAAAAACCTGGGAAGTCTTACATGAACTTATGCAAACTGAAATGAGCAGAACCAGAAGAATGTTGCATAGCTATATTGTAAGTGATAGCAATATTGTAAAATGATCAACTGTGAATGACTTAGCTAATATCGGCAATACAATATCCAAGACAATTCTGAAGGACTTTTGATGGGAAAATGCTCTCCATATCCAGAGAGAGAACAGATAGAGTCTGAAATGCAGATCAAAGCATACTTTATCTTTACTTTATTTTTCTTGGGGTTTTTTCTTTGTTTTCTTTCACAACATGACTATATGGGAATATGTTTTGTATGACTGCACATGTGTAATCTATATGAAATTGCTTGCCTTCTCGATGGGGAGGAGAGGGAGGGAGAGAATTTTGAACTCAAACATTTTTTTAAAAATGAATGTTGAAAATTGGTTTTACCTGTAATTGGGGGAAAAATAAAATTTTAAATTAAAAAAACAAGTTTTATGGGTTTGTCTAAGTACTTTATTATTTTATGCATTTTCTATGGAGTGATATCCTACTTGTCCTGTACTGGATATGAACTATTATCTTGAATACCTGTACAGAAGCTAGAAACCCTTTTACCTACATGTTTGGTGAACCAGACATGAGTTATAGTCTAATATTTCCAAGGCAGAACTCTCGGTAGAGGGGAAATGAGCCAAAAGGAGAATGACTGTGGGAGCCTGGGGGTACTAGGCCATGGGTTACAAATGAATGAAGGAATAAGAGCAACTAGGCAAAAAGGAATATATTTCTGCTCCCAATTCTGTTCCTGATTCTCTCAACTTTTCTATCTCTTCCTCAGCTTCCTTCTCACCTTGGAGATACCTTTATCCCTGTAACCCCCTCTTCCAATTGGTGAGAGTTCCTTCCCTGAAGCTGTATTTGAGGAAAGGTCCAAGTCAGCCATGCTCACTCCTCTAGGGATGTGTTTATAAATATTTAACAACTGGCTCTCTGGGGAAAATGTATACACAATACACTCTAAATTTAATCTGAATTATGAACATTATTGGCTCCATCATTTTCTTTAGTCTAGACAATCAACAAAACAATAAACTGAGCTGTGATTTGTCGTATTTACCAATCTGCTTCAACTGGGCCTTCACTGCTGCTAGGCGATTGTTCCCTTATCAGCTCATTGTCCCACTTGCCATTGTGCGCTCTTCATCTCCTATCACTCAGGTACCTTCTGACATTACCTCCTCCTTCATCTGTCTCACAAGGTTAATGCCTCTACTTGTTCAACTGATACCCTTCCATCCTATCTCCTGAGAGAGATTGTCCCTCTGGCATTCCCATTCTATCATTTATTTTCAATCTCTCCCTGTGTACTGGATCCTTCCCTACTTCCTATACACATGCCCATATCTCTTCCATCCTCAAGAAAAGCTCTCATCTGACCCTTCTGGCCCCACTATTTTCCTATAGCTTTTCTGCCTTTTGTAGCTGACCCCCATGGAAAATGCCATGTACAACAGGTGCCTCCACTTTCTATCTTCTCATCCCTTCTTAACTATTTACACCCATTTCAGCTTCCAACCTCATCATTCCCCTCCTAACTGCTCCCTCCAAAGTCACCAGAGATCTCTTAGTTGCCAAATCCAATGGCCTCTTCTCAACCCTCCTTCTTCTTGACCTCTCTGCAGCCCTTAACAGTGTTTCTCATTCTCTCTTCCTTGACACTCTCTTCTAAGTTTCTGGGAAACCATTCTCCCCTAGTTCTCCCACCTATCTTACCATTCCTCAGTTTCCTTTGCTAGATCCTCACCAAGCCCAGGCCCTCTAACTGTAGGTATCCCACAGGGATCTGTGCTGGCTCTCACATGACCAACTGCTTCTCAAAAATCTCAAACTGGGTGTCCAGTAGACATATTAAACTCAGTTTGCCCAAAACAGAATTCATCTTTCCCTCTAAGCCCTCCTCACCTCCTAAACTGGCTATTCCTGTAGAAGGTAATACCATCGTCCTAGTCCCTTTGGCTATGGTACCTAGGAATCATCCTGGATTCCTCACTATCTCTCACCACCCCCACTCCCATATCCAAGCTGTTACCAAGGTCTTTACAACATCTCTCAGATATGGCCCCTGCTCTCCTCTGACACTGACACCACTCTAGTGCAGGCCTTCATGCCTGGACTAGGGCAATAGACCACTGGGGGGGAGGCGAAAATCTGCCTGTTTCAAGGCTCTCCCCATTCCAATTGATTCTCCATGCAGCCACCAACATCATTTTCCTAGTGCATGGGTCTAACCATGTCACACCCCTACTAAATAAATTCCAGTGGCTCCCTATCACCTCCAGGATCAAAGACAAAGTTCTCTGCTTAGTGTTCAATGCCCTCTATAACCGAGCCCCCTTCTACCTTTCCAGTATTCTTATACCTTACTCTCCACTATGTACCCAATGACAAGGGCCTCCTGGATATTTCACAAACAAAACCATCCCTCTCTCAACTCTGGGCATTTTCTCTGGCTGGCTGTCCCCCATGCCTGGGACGTTCTCCTTCCTTATCTCTACCTACCACCTTCCCTGTCTTTCTTTAAATTCCATCTTCAACAAGATCTATATCTCTAGCACTCTCTGAATCATCTATCATCTCTCTCCCTCTCCCTCTCTGTCATCTATCTATCTATCTACTATAGGCAAGGACTGCTTTTGCCCATAATGGAGTTTTCCAGTGTACTTTTGAGTGCCCATAACAGAGAGGCAAAGGAGCATTTATTGGGCTCTCTGGGGCATCAGAACACTCTGAGAATTGTGCCTGCAGGGGAGATTGCAACGGGAGGTGAGGACTTAGAAAAGGAAGGTAGAAGGAAGCTGAGAGGAAACTGCCTGGAGAGGGGAGGCTGGAAAGTCAGGTGCCTCCTGACACTATCTCCTCCTTCACCCCTGTATCACATGACATTCCTGGGCCACCCTGGGTAGAGTGACAGTAGTCCAATACTGTGGTCTGTGGTCTACTGAGCAAGAGATGCTGCCACAGTAGACAACATGCAAGTATGTTCTGCCTCTGGAACTGGTCAAGGATGAAAGCCCTGGTGATCAACTTCATGTGGAGGAAGCCTGGAACTAATGGGAATCCAGCCCCAAGGGCTGCAATTGATCTTCATGCCAGTCAGCCACCACCACCACCACCACCACCATCATCATCATCACCACTTACATTTGTATATGGCTTTGAGGTCTGAAAAGTTCTTTTCATATATTCTCATTTGATTTTTGCTACAGAGACCAAGTTAAAAGGACAAAGAGAAATGACTCAGTTTCCTCGCCCCATGCCTCATGTGCAGGAAGGGTAGTTTTCACATACCTGAATAAATATTCGACCTCCCACCTCCCCATTTGATCTAAGAAGGCATTATTTTCATTTATGTACTAGTTGGTGGCAAAGAAGGTCTTGAAAAAGAACTCTACTGCCCATTTATTTTCTAGGAGGAACTATTAGTCTGTTCTTTCTTAATTAAATACCTCATTATTTTATTTGTAGTCTTCATTTTGGTCTGGGAATAGAACATATTTCACTGGTAGGGGGTAGGCCCATGATTTGAATAGCTAATTGTCCAAAGCACTCTGGGAAAAGCAGAAAGTGCTTCTGAGCCAAGGTTCCCAAGGGGACTTCAGGGAACTGTTATTGTATTTTATCATAGGTGCTTGTCCAGGATGTTTATGGATTGATTCAAGCTGTTTGCGTTTTCCTCCTTCCAAGTCTAGGCAATCATTTGGCAGCAGTTTCCCCCCACCAGTGCGAACTTTCTTCCCAAGCCAGGCATGTTCTAACCATTGTAGCATTGTGTGGCCAAGTGTCACTGAACTTTTTGTTTGGTGCTAAAGTGTTCTGTGTAATTGTAAGCATTGACGCAACCCACTCGAAGTGGCATTCAACACTGCACATGTGCTCTGGTATGAATGCCTCAGGGCTATTCACATATTGGATGAGAGGCATGAATAGTCATTGGTCTCTAGTTAGCAGAGAGCTGGAGCCATCTGGGGCCTGTTGGTTTGCATGTACCTACTAAGGGTAAGGGGGAAGAGGAGGAAGTGGAGAAGGAGGAGGAGGAGGATGACAACCATGACAAAGATTACATCAGAAGGTCTTGACATCATGCTGTCGACTCTTGGGGAGATGACAAGATCGTGAAGGAAGACCAAGTTGGAGCTGTGGTGATGGGAGCTGGCTCAAACAGTGAGGCACTTCACTATCCCCAAAGAGAACCTGAGGACTAGTTATTAAGTCCCCTACTGCAGACCAAGAGCTGATGGAAGAGTTTAAAGTCTGCATGATGAAAGGGGGAACTGGCTTTGATTATGGCCAGGGGTTGGCATACAGAATCCAGAGGAGGGTCATGCCAAATCCTTTGATGCCCTCCAGCATGAGAGATGAAAGGCCTCTCCGACTCTGCTGTAAGGCTCCAAAGCAAAGGGCCAGTGCCTGAGGAGTAGCTGGCCATCATGACATTGATTCACATGACTGGGGAAGCCCATACAATAAACGGGATGATTCCACCTCACTGTGCTACTCCTGATTGCTCTGGCCACTTGGTGGGTGTTTTGGGGGTTTTTTGGTATGGTTTTTTTGAGCATTAAATAGTATGTTATTCTTTTTTCCTATTTCACATAAAGATAGTTTTCAACATTCTTTTTTTGTTGTTGCTGCTGCTTTTTTGTGTGTGGGAATATGAGGGTTAAGTGACTTGCCCAGGGTTACACAGCTAGTAAGTGTCAAGTGTCTGAGGCCAGATTTGAAATCAGGTCCTCCCAAATCCAGGGCTGGTGCTTTATCCACTGTGCCACCTAGCTGCCCTCTCAACATTTGTTTTGAATAAGATTTTGAATTCAAAATTTTTCCCTCCCTCTCAAAGCCAGCATGCAATCTGATATAGGTTATACATTTACAATCATGTTAAACATATATCCACATTAGGAATGTTGCAAGAGAAGAACGAGAACAAAAGGGAAAAACCATGAGAAAGAAAAAAAATTTAAAAACAAAGTGAAAATGGTCTGCTTCGATCTGCATTCAAACTCCACAGTTCTTTCTCCAGATGTGGAGAGCCTTTTTTCATCATGAATTCTTTGGAATTATCTTGGGTCATTATATTGCTGAGAAGAGCCAAGTCTATCACAGTTGATCATCACACAATGTTGCTGTTACTGTGTACCGTGTTCTCCTGTTTCTGCTCACTTTGCTCAGCATCAGTTCATTTAAGTCTTTCCAGGTTTTTCTGAAATCTGTGCTCTGGCCACTTGTACCCAGCCAGTAGAGCTTGACTTTCCTGAAACTATCAGCTGGGCATCTTTGCCTCTCAGAGTGCTGATTCATGGCTTCCCTGTATCCTTTCTGTTTGTATCATTGGTGCTTTCATTTGTTCAGAGGACTCATCTAAGGACAAAAAAGGTCATGTTCCTTCTTGTGCCCATGGAAATTGCCCTCTCTGAGACAAGGGACCTTGGGAAGTACCTGAAGGAACCATCCAGCAGAGCCATTATCATGGCAGCTCAGGAGGAAGACAGGAAACCCCAGTGTAGAAGGTTCAAATCCCCAAATTGCCTCATGATAACTATGTGACCCAGAATACACCTCAATTTCCTCATTCACCAAATGAGTGAACTACAAACTAAAGGCTCTTCTGTCCAGTCTTGGCATTCTCTGAGGCAGCTGGTGGTGCAGTAGATAGAACACTGGGCCTGAGGTCAGGAAGTTATTGTGGTTCAGTCGACTCTCCAGCTCATTTTACAGATGTGGAAACCAAGGCAAAGAGGGTTAAGGGACTGGCCCAGGGTCATACTGCTAGTTAGTGTCTGAGACTGGAATTGAACTTGGGTCTTCCTGTCTATCCACTGCACCACTTAGCTGCCCCAGAACTCAGGAAGACTTGAGTTCAAATGTGACCATGGGTACTTGCTAGATGAATGACTCTGGGCTTAACCTCTGTCTGTCTCAGTTTCCTCAACTGTAAAACAGGGATTAGGATAGCACCTACTTCTCAAGTTGTTGTGAGGATCAAATGAGAGAATATTTGTAAAGTGCTTAGCACAGTGCTTGGCACTTCCTCCCTTTCCTTCTTCCTTCCTTCCTCCCTTTCTTCCTTTCTTTCCTTTACTTCTTCCTTCTTCACTCCTTCCTTCTTCCCTTTCCTGCTTTCTTTCCTTCACTCCTTCCTTCCTTCCTTCCTCCCTCCCTTCCTTCCTTTCTAAGGTCCTTTCCCATTCTGATATGCTCTTAGGCCTTTCCCAGCTCTGACATTTCGTAGTTGGATGTGCTAATCCATACCAGTTCTAATCACCAAATTTTACAAACCAGTCACAGATGGGGCATCCTCAAAGTAGGCCATGTGGTGGCCAGGAAGGTGAGCGGAAGAGCAAGAGAATGAGAGAACACGAGAAGGCCAAGAAAAGCAGAGGCTGGCTTGCAGGCCATGGAATCTTTAGCCATGCTATTTTCACCCAGGGATGTGCCCCTACCTCAAACAGGTGCAGCCTGGAAAACTACCAAATTCCAAGGCGGAGACGGAGGGAAGGGCCCACATTCCACACATACCTCCTGGAGCTGGGATTCTTTCTTCTTGGAAGACAGATGCAAGTGGCGATCCAGCAAAGAATAAAACCGCTCACTGTCCTTCTCAAATTTTTTCTTCCGTTCCTGGAGGCAGAAAAGAAGGTAGAGAATCGGCCCAGGAAGGGGGAATTTTCTACTCCTCACATAGAATAGGCCTGGATAGCTTACTATGGCGAGAGCTTTAGGGTTTGCAAATCAATTCATACACCTTAACTCAGTAGAGATTCAAAACAACCCTGGGGGCGGGGGGGGGGGGGGCAGCTAGGTGGCACAATGGATAAAGCACAGGCCCTGGATTCAGGAGGAGCCAAGTTCAAATCCAACCTCAGACACTTGACATTGAACAATAATAACTTCCTGACCTCAGGCCCAGTGTTCTATCTACTGCACCACCAGCTGCCTCAGAGAATGCCAAGAATGGACAGAAGAGCCTTTAGTTTTTAGTTCACTCATTTTGCAAATGAGGAAATTGAGGCACAGCCTGGGTTACACAGTTATCATGAGGCAGTTCAGGGACCTGAACCTTCTACACTGGGGTGTCCTGTCTTCCTCTTGAGCTGAGGAAAAAAAAAACAAAAACAAAATATACAAAAAAAAACAAAAACGAAAAACCACAACCCTGGGAGATAGATACCTTTATTTACCCCATTTTACAGATGAGCAAACTGAAGCTGAGAGAGGTTAAATGACTTGCCCAGGGTCACACAGCTGGTAAATGTCTGAGGCAGGATTGAAATCCAGGTCTTTCAGATTCCACACTCAGTAATCTACCCACTGAGTTAGGCAAAAAACATTTATTAAGTGCCTACTATGTGCCGGTCACTTTGCTAAGTGCTAGGGATACAAAGGAAGGTAAAAAATAGTCTCTACCCTTGACAAGCTTACTCTCTGGGAAACAGAGTCCAAACCAAGCAAGTATTCCCTCCATCTCCCATAAGCAGGTTTCATTTTTGCAAACTTGACTTGAATGGTACAGCCGCTATGGAGGACATCGTCTTAGGTAACACCGGGGACTGTATGATTTAGAGTGTTCGATACAGTTCAGTTTTATTGGAGATTTAACCTGTGCCTCCATTTATAATTCATCGCTCAGTGCCTTGGACTGGCCTTGCTCACAGAGCCAAAGGACCAGAAGGGATGTAGCCATGTGCCCCTGGGATGCTTTTCACCAAAGTGGAAGGGTATCAGACCCTCCTTGCTGTGCTCCACCATCAGTGAGCTAGCTTTGGCGAGAAGCACTGGAAGGCGTCTGCCATTGACGGGA
This sequence comes from Dromiciops gliroides, assembly GCF_019393635.1. Taxonomy (NCBI): domain Eukaryota; kingdom Metazoa; phylum Chordata; class Mammalia; order Microbiotheria; family Microbiotheriidae; genus Dromiciops; species Dromiciops gliroides. The sequence continues at coordinate 25,691,091 of NC_057867.1, read as the reverse complement.
CAGGAAGGTACCAGGACCCACTGGAACTTGGGCCTACACCAAGGGACTTCTACTGTATCTGTGGATCCACTGGAGTTTCTGTCTACACTAGGGACTTCTACAGTATCCAGGCCCTGCTCTGTCAAAAGGATCTGAGAGCCAGAGTCAGAAGCCCTGAGTCTTTCATCTAATGACAGACTATTGGATAACTGGAGTCAAACCTCACTTGGGAATTGTGTTAGATTTCTCCCACACCTTTGCCCACCTGCAGGAGATAGGAAAGTACAAAAAAACGTCAAATTGTGTCTTTCTTGAAATTCCTGGGTTCAAAGCATGCCAATATACTGTGTGGGGGTGTCTCGGGTCTAGGAGAAGCTGCGGGTGCATAGCCACATAATATATACTATATTATGTAGTATTCATTCCTTTTGTTGAATCTATAGAAATGAGTAAATAGTATCCAAGCATGACTGTATATTCATATGGGCAACTGGTTCCATTATGCTAAGGTCATATTATTAGAGCTCAGTGAACTAGCAGATTCAGAGAAGCAATGGGGTTTCTAGCAGGTGGGAACTCAAAGCTCCTTAGACTAAAATGACAAGTGAAGAAAGTCAAAGAGAAAAAAGGGTGCCCACTCTCTGGGCACCACAGAGAGCTTGGTACTTTCCCCACATACACATACCATTCCCTCAGCAGGGTAGAGTACAGAAAGAAGAATGTAAGCCTTGTCCAGAGGCCTGAGCCTTTTTTCAATAGGACCAGTAGAGTGGCTAACAACACCACCTGGTGGTCAGAGAAATAAAAACCAACACAATAGCTGGTGTTGACGAAAGAACACTAGATTGGAAGTCAGAGGATCTTGGTTCAAATTCTCATTTCATTACTTACTACCTGTACAACCCTAGGCAAGTTGTGTATCTTCCCAGGGCCTCAGTTTCCTCATCTGTAAAATAACTGCTGAGGTCTCTCCAAGCTCTATGAGATTGCCCCTGGGGCCTCTTTTTTTTTTGGGGGGGGGGCAAGGCAGTAGGGGTTAAATGACTTGCCCAGGGTCACACAGCTAGTAAGTGTCAAGTGTCTGAGTCTGGATTTGAACTCGGGCCTCCAAGCTCTAAATGTAAGATTCTGTGAGAGCCCATGGGTAAGTTGGGAAATCTCCCTGGGTCCTCAGTTTCTTCATCTGTAAAATAAGGGGAGTAGACTAGGTAACCTCTGGAGTCCCTTTCTGCTCTAGGTCTATGATTCTAAATCTGTGTGTGACTATGAGCAAATCACTTAATCTCTCTGGGCAGTTTCCACATCTGTAAAATGTTGGGATGGGGCAGGGGGGTATGACGTCAACTAGATGGCCTAAGTTGTCTCTCAGCTGTAAATCTGTGATCCTATGACTAAATGATCTCCAAGGTCCCTTTAGGCTCTAAATCCTATAATTCTTGAGTAAATTAACTGTCTGGCATTGAAAGATTTGTCTAGCATTCTTTGGACAGTCTATTAATAAGGAAAATGTTCCTTAGGGCAATAGAAAACTAACTCCCAAATGGATTCATTCTTTAATGTTTCTTAGGCAGGTCACAGAATCGGACTTAGATGGAGAAGGGACTTCTTTATCTTCAAAGTGAGGAAACTGACATGTAGAGAATGGGAGTGACTCACTCAGGGTCATACAGCTATTTAAATGTCAGAACCAGGACTGGACTTCCAAGTCTATGACTGGAAGCTCAGTGTTTTTTCCTACTGCTCCATGAAAAAAAAGTATAGTTGTAACATGCCTATATGTAGAGGCAGGGGGCCAGTCTCTGGGCATCTCCAGTCCTCCATGTCACAGCATTAGGAAGTGGCAGACCTTCCAGCAGGAACGCAGGGCCCTCACCCCAATCCAGCTCCAAAGCTGGCCCCACCTTGCACTGTCCCATCCATGCCCTGCCCCCACTCAGCTTCCAGACTCCCATGGCTCAGCTTTCCATGAGGTCAGGCCTCAGGGGAAGACTTGAAACAATCTAATCACTTGCTTCCCTCCACAGACCTCTCCCTGGCCACTTCTACTCTGCCTGGACTCATTCCTCACTGGCTAGCAAACTCCGCCCCCCCAGTACTCTTCCAATCCCAGGGATACTGAACCCCTGGGCTGCCAAAGAACAAATCCCTTTCCTTGAGCCCAGCTGTCCCCTCTCCCCTATGCTGATCCACCTCTTCCCATTCCACCAATGTCCTGACCCAGATCTGCCCTCCAGCACTGCTTCCCTAGCCAGTACTGGCTACACTCATACCCCTGACTCACTGCTCCAGCTGGGGAGTTGGAATGCCACTTCCAGGTCCTCCTCCCACCATTCCTCAGCAACTTCTACTCCTCTGAGGGTCACACTATCCAAATTTATCACCCATTCTAGATCCTGGTGGTCATTATCTATTGGCTTTCAGGACATCTTCCCTCTTCCTTCACTGAGTTTAGTGTTTCACTCAGTCTTCCTTCCTCTGTGCCCCAAATGCTACCCTCTTAGTTATAGACTTCAACATATATATCACATTATATGAGGCAGCTCATGGACAGTGGAGAGAGCATGAGACTAGGAGGCAGGAAGATCTGAGTTCAAATCAGATCTTAGAGGCTTATTAATTATATGATCCTGGCCAAGTCTCTTAATCTCACTCAGCCTCAGTTTCCTCATCTGGAAAATGGGGACAATAAGAGCACCTACTTTACACCTACTCAAATGAGTTAACCCATGTAAAGCATTTTGCAAATCATAAAGTATTATATAAATGAATGCTATTATTATTATCATTATTATATTGATGCTCCCCTAAATACCTTATACCCTATTTCTCATTTGACCCAATCCCCATAGCATATTCTTCCACCTCACCTTAACTACACAGGGATAACCCTCTCCCCTCTTCCCGTGGATCTTGCCATCATGCACAAATATTCTACCCCCATGTTCATGAACTCACAAATTCCTTTATCTGATCATAATCTTACATCATTCCAACTTCCCCTATGCCTAGAGGAAGTCATAAACCCATCCTGACTACATCTGCTACAAATTGATATTATCTAATCTCAACTGGGTAGTCACTGCAGCAAGGCAATCTTTCTATTTCTCCCTAATTGAGTTTATAATTGACTCACCACAATGGCCATTCCTAACCTCATCTTTCTCTAAGCCTCCCATGGCACCCCCTCTGCCCACTCCCTTTGGTAGATAACCTGGCATCATAATTCACTGCAGAAACAGAGGCTACCTGCCAAGAGCCACCTCTTTTTTCCTTCTCCTCATCTCGTATCCCTCTGATATCATCTCCACTATCTTCTTCACTTCTCCTTGCCAAATATAACTCCAACCCTTCTACATGTACCCTTGCTCTCCCATCCATCCTCATCTTCTCCCATCATCCTCTCCTCCCTCCCCCCACTCTCTCCTTCTTCCTCTCTGTCTCTTCTCCTCTCTTTCTCTCCCTGCCCTTCCCTCCCCTCCCCCTCTCTCCCCTCCTTCACTGCTGTCTACATACATGTCCACAACTCTCCCATTTTTAAGAAACCTTCACTTGACCCTATCCACCCCAATGGCTACTTCCTATGTATTTCTTCCACTTTTCTACCAAACTCCATCTCTTCTCACTCTCTTCTGAACCTACTGCAATCCAGCTTTCATTCAACTGAAACCCCTTTTTCCAAAGTCATTGGTGATTTCTGAATCACTAAATCTAATGGCCTTCTTTCAATCCAGATGCTTTTTGACCTCTATATTCTTTGATACCGTCTATCATCCTTTTCTTCTGGATTCTCTCTGCTCTCTTGGTTCTCCTCCTACCTATCTTTCAACTCCTCAGTTTCCTTTGCTGTATCTTCATCCTTGTTGGGCCCCCCTAACTGTGTGTCTCAAGGTTCTGCCCTGGGCTCTCTTCTCTCTCTCTATACTATCTCAGTTGGTGAGTTCATCAGCTTCCCTGTGTTCAATGACCATCTCAATGCAGATGGCTCCCAGAGACAAATGTCCAGTCCTGACCTCTCTCCTAAGCTCCAGACCTGCATCTCCAACTGCCTATTAGACATATGGAACTAGATGCCCCATGGGCATCTCAAACTCAACATGTCCAGAGCTAAACTCATTATCATTCCTCCCAAAGCCTCCCCTCTTTCTAACTTCTCCATTGCTATTAAGACCCCAAACATCTTCCCAATTATCAAGGCTCCAAACCTAGGGGTCCTCCTTAAGTCCTCATTCTCTCACCTCATATATGCAACCCATGTTCAAATCTTGTCATTTCTACCTTTACAATATGCCCCTCTCTCCCCTCACACAGCTACCACTCAAAATCAGGACCTCATTATTTTTGCCTGGATTACTTACTGCAAGAGCTCCCCACCCCAGTCCATCCTCCACCTAGCTACCAGAGTGATCTTCCTAAAGCAAAGATGTGACCACGTCAACTTCCTACTCAATAAATCCCAGAGACGTACTCTAAATTCTAGGATCAAATATTAAAGTCCCCTGTTAAACATTTAAAGCCCTCCCAACATGGCCCCTCCTACCTTTCTATCTTCTTTTTCATCATTCTCTTCCATGTCCTCTACCATCCAGCAACCCTGGCCTATTCGCTGCTCCTTGCCCACAATGCCCCATCTCCCAACTTTTTACTAAGTGTCCTCAAGCTTGGAATGTTCTCTCCCTTTGCTAGTACCTCCCTGCTTCCTTCAAACCTCAGTTCCAATCACACCTTCTGCCTTCCTGGGTTCCCCTTAGTGTTAAGGGCCTTCTCCTCTCTGGTTTCTTTCCCTTTACTCCAATGTCATGAAAAAAACAGGATGATGGACAGTTTCAAAGACTAGAGAGGCCGAAAAGCATCTGGACTGAAAGAAGCACACGGACCCGCTTGTGTCTGTACTGTCTCCCCCATTAGAATGGAAGCCCCTTGTTTGTATCCCCTGCACCAGGGATGGTGGTTGGCATGTAATCGATTGATAAATGATTGCTGGTTGGTGGACTGAGCCCAGAGTCTATGGCCTTACCATCAAATCACAGCTGTCTTTGCAAGTCGAAATGACAGAATGACCTCTGAAATGCAAGCAACGAAGTCCCTAGAAGAGGTGCAGAGATTTCTGGGGTGTGGTGCAGTAAACTAGTACTCTCTCCTTTCAAGTTCAAACTTTCATTAAGCTATCAGCTGCTCCTTAGAAATGAAAACCCTACAGCTGTCACACCAGCACTAACATGATTCATTTGTCATAAAGCTATGCTGAGAGTCCCAGCAAAACTACTGGCCACCTCTAAGTGGAACGGAGCAGAGAGCCTTGGTGGGGAGGGGGTGAATATGAAATACCCAGTGACCTCTGACCTACACAGATGCTGTTGCCCTTCTGCTCACCTCCTCCCTCTACAAGAGTTTCCCCACATCCTGGCTGGTCAAGCACCTTCAACACAAATCTTGTGATTTCTGGAAGTCATGCTTTCCAACTCAAACATAAAGTCAGCCTCCAGTAGGCAGCACCATTTTCCTAATTAATCAGTTGTCCATAGAAATTCAAGATAAATTCTCCAAGTCAGACAATTAATTTAATTTACTCCTCTGCTTTTCTTTAAAAAAAAAAAAAGCATGGGGCAGCTAGGTGGTGCAGTGGAGAAAGCACCAGTCCTGGATTGAGGAGGACCTAAGTTCAAATCCGACCTCAGATACTTGACATTAGCAATGTGACCCTGGACAAGTCACTTAATCCTCATTGCCCTGCAAAAATAAATAGATAGATAGATAGATAGATAGATAGATAGATAGATAGATAGATAGATAAATGGATGAATGGAGATAGACAGAAAGATAATGAATGAATGACTAAATAAATAAATAGACAAATGAGTGAATGAATGAATGACCAATTAATTAATTAATTGAATGAATAAAAAGGCATAACGTGGTCCTGCTTCCTGCTTCCAAGGTCAATAAGAGATATCATTTGCCTCATTTCATAAATGAAACAACTGAGACCAAGAAAGTGAATGACAGACTAGCCCTGTGCCTTTATGCAATAGGCAAGAATAGGTCCCCGAAGAAATGAAATCTCAAAATCTCAGGATTGGGAGGGTTAGAGGAGGCCGTGTCGTCCTGCTAAGATCTGACCCTCTACAATATTTATTAACATCAACGCAAAACACTAACTAGGGTACTGGCAAATAGAACACAGCATGCAGAGTATTTTTAAAAATAACAAAAATAAAAAATATCCAACAAGACCAGGGAGGATTAATTAATGGAATGCAAAGATTGTTTTCCTGGTATTAAGCCATCCATCTGAGAAATCTTATCAAGATTCAAAAGAAGAAAGTAAAGGGTCACATGATCACATCATTAGACAGAGAGAAAGCCCTTGGTGAAATATAGCCTTTTGTGCTAAGAAATTTAAAGGTACAAGAGTATGCCTCAGTTTCCTCATCTATAAAACTGGCGGGCTAGACTACCTGGCCTCTGAGGTCCTTCTAATATGTGACCCTAAGTAAGTCAATTCCCTTCCCTGAGGCCCACTTTCCTCCTATGTAAAACAAAGCAGCTGATTAGCCTCTAATTCTCAGTCTAGGCTCCTATGACCTACAGTCAAAGCATCTTTTCATAAGGAACTGTCAAAATAATTTACCTGCCCGGGCTTGCTAAAATGGATTCTGGTGAGTCACATGGCTTTGCCCAAAGGAACCTAGAAAGTATTTCCAAAGAATGCACAACCTTGAGCAGGAAAGCAATAGCCACATGGCCATAGGTTATATTTTTCTCACTGCCACTCACTGAAGACAAGAGATCCAGCAGTTAAAAACGGACTTGGGAGTGACCCAGCTGGCTAAGCAGGTAGAAGCATCTGAGGACACACTTTAGACTTTCTATACCATGGATTAAAATATAGACATGACAGGCTGCTGGCCAGGGATGGAAGGCACCAGACAAAAGCTGGCAAGAATAGATTTCTTCGGTGCCTTCCAAATAGAATTATAAGGATTTTTCAACTGAAAAGAATCAGGGAGGGAGAAAACTGCCTACAGTTGGTCTATCTCTTAAGCTAGACCCCACAAAGAGTGGTTACAGTGGAAGGAGGACAGCGATTGAGACATCCAGAAGTTCATAGGACACAATATCCAAGGGAGGAATTGATAAGCGAAAACCACTGGGCTCTGAGCCTCTACATAAATACCCAAAGATTAGGCAATAAGCAAACTTGAGCTCATAGATAACACGGAGCCTTTGGTGACCAGACTAGGGCTGTGGCTCTGGCTCAGTGGGCCTTATGTGAAAGGATCAAGACTTAGAAAAGTGGCTGATGTGGGGAGTATTGCATGCAAAGAATGTATCCTGGGGTGAAGACATCTAGAAACTAGAGGGGGAGTGCAATGGGCAGCATCTGGATGAAGATTAATGGTGGAAAAAACAGTGATCTGGGCACTGGGTTTTTATGACCTGAATTTCGCTGGGTCCTCCTCCTACATAACTGACCCCTCCTTTTTAAAAAAAAACATTTTTGGGGGCGGCTAGGTGGCGCAGTGGATAAAGCACCAGCCCTGGATTCAGGAATACCTGAGTTCAAATCCAGCCTCAGACACTTGACACTTACTAGCTGTGTGACCCTGGGCAAGTCACTTAACCCCCATTGCCCGCAAAAATAAAAATAAAAATAAAAAAAACATTTTTATTTAAAATTTTGAGTTCCAAATTCAATCCCTCCTTCCCTTCCTCTTCTGCCCTGTTTCTGAGGTGGTAAGCAATCAGATAGCAGTTATACATGTGCAATTATATAAAACATTACCACATTAGTCATTGTGTATAAGGAAACTTGAATAAAAGGGAAAAAATGAAAGAAAGAAAAGGAAAGAGGGAAGGAAGGAGGGAAGGAGGGAAGGGGGAGGGGAGGAGAGGAGAGGAGAGGAGAGGAAGGGGAGAGGGAGAGGGAGAGAAAAGGAGGGGAGGGAAAAGAAAGGAAGGAAGAGGGAAAGAGGGAAAGAGAGAGGAGAGGAAGAAAGAAAAACAAAAAGAAAGCTTCAGTTTGTGTTCAATCAATATTAGTTCTTTCTTTTTTATTTTTTAATATTAGTTCTTTCTTTGGAGGTGGATAGTATGTTTCATCATTAGGTTTTTGGGATTGTCTTGCATCATTGCTAAGTTATTCACAGTTATTCATGGAACAATACTGTTGTTACTGTATACCATGTTCTCTTGGTTCTGCTCACTTCACTTTGCATCAGTTCATACAAGTCTTTCCAGGCCTTTGTGAAATCATCCTGCTTGTCATTTCTTAGAGCACAATAATATTCCATTACAATCACATACCACAGCTTGTTTAGCCATTGCCCAATGGATGGGTATTGACCACTCCTAGGACTTTGTAGGGGGCCCTCTTCTCAACATCTCCCTCTATATCAGGCCCTCATTGCCCCTCACCTAAACCACTGCAATAAGCAATTAATTGGCCTCCCTATTTCCAGTCTCTCTTCTCTCCAATTTATCTTCCGCACAAATGTCAAAAAAGAAATCCCTAAAACATAAGACAACCCCCCCCCCCCGCCCAGGCTAGAGAAACTCTGGTCTCTAGGATAAAACAGAAATGGCACAGGGGCAGCTAGATGGTGCAGTGGATAAAGCACCGGCCCTGGAGTCAGGAGTACCTGAGTTCAAATCCAGCATCAGACACTTAACACTTACTAGCTGTGTGACCCTGGGCAAGTCACTTAACCCCAATTGCCTCACCAAAGAAAAAAAGAAAAAAAGAAATGGCTCTGTTTGACTTTGAAAGTCCCTCCCCCCAATCTGAATTTAACCTACCTTTCTAGGATTACTGCACAATACTTTCCTTCGAACACTACATTCCAGCCCAATTGACCTAGTTCCTGCTCCTTGCTGCTGTTCCATCTCCCACTTTTGCATAGGTTCTCCCCTCTGCCAATAACACACTCTGTCTAAACCTCGATCTCATGGACTCCCCGGCTTCCTTGAAAGCTCAGCTCAAGATCCACCAAGTACAAGCAGCTTATCCTGATCCCTGTAATTGTTAGTGCCCTCTCCACTGTGCCCAGAAATTACCTGACATATATTTTGTGCTCACATACATATGTGCACGTTGCTTCCCCATAACAGGATGTAAGGTCCCCAAGGACAGGCAAGGTGTCACTTTTAGCTCTGCATCATCAGTGTCTAACACTGATCATCATAGTGGTCATCACAGTGTAATTCATACAGGTCAGCTTGACAGAAAGAGGAAATGGAGGAAGATTTTAGGAAGCAGATTACAAGAGATTCTGGGGGGCAGCTAGGTGGTACAGTAGATAAAGCACCGGTCCTAGATTCAGGAGGACCTGAGTTCAAATCCAGCCTCAGACACTTGATACTTACTAGCTGTGTGACCCTGGGAAAGTCACTTAACCCTCACTGCCCAGCAAAAAAAAAAGTCTTAGTTTTGTGAGAAAATGGGGGAAAGAGGAAGAAGCACAGGGGGAGAACCTGCTTAAAGGTGAATGAAAGGAAAAGCAGAAGTCACCCCCCCCACTGGAGTACACTACAGACCTTCTGGGCAGAAAGTGGAAATAGATGAGGAATACATAATAAACAGATCCCAAGTCTGTTACAGCAGTGGGCTGTGATAGTGACAGGGCCCTTCAATTCTCCAGATGGATAATATGGAGCTGGCCTCAAAGGACTGGGAGACTCTCAGACACGAAAATGAAGGAGAAGGAAAAAAATCTCCTGGAGAGATCAAAGAGGAGAATCAAAAAGAGGTAAGTGCAGGAGATGGCAGCAAGGGTGGGTGGCAGGATGAATGGAAGGGGGTTGATTCATATTCTAAGAACAGCACATAAAATAAGAACTTGGGGAAGAACTAAGGTTGGTGAGGAAAGCTCAGAACAACAAAAAGGAGGGATGTTTTTCTTAAGTGCTATGAGGAAAAAAGAGGAAGATCAAAGACACAACTTCAATCCGACACGAAAGAGAGAGAGGGAGGGAGGGAGGGAGGGAGGGAGGGAGGGAGAGGGAGAGGGAGAGAGAGCGAGTGCAGGGTGGCTCAGTCTTTGTCCTGCTGGGGTTTACTCTTCCAAGGAGAATGACCTTTGGTCACGAAAGGACAGGATGAAACTTGCTTATAAGAAATTGATACCCAAGATAAATTGAGGAAAAGTACAAGGAGGACACCAAAGTTGCCCTGGATGGGTTCATGGCATCCGGTCCAAATGAACTATAACCCGGAGTGCTGAAAGAATTTGCAGCTGTGATACTGAGCAAGAGGGGGAAGAATGGGAGGGGAAACCACAGGGGTGGAGAGAGGAAAATGTTTCTTTCTCAAAACAGGGAAGAAAAGAGAGGCTGCCAACTCGACGCCACTCAGCTTGATTTCAATTTCAGGGGAAGTTCAATAACAGATCATTAAAAAGCAGTTGGTAAAGAACTGGAAAGGGAAGCAGTGATTGCAAAGAACCAGCTGAGCTTGATCAAAAACAGTCTGCGCCAAACTCAAGTCAATTCCCTTTTTCACTCGTTCCTAAGCCAGTTGGAGAAATCTGGTCATCTGGTTTACCTAGATTTTAATGAAGTATTCAAAAAGGTACCTCAAAATATTTGGGTGAAAAAGTTAGAAAGAGGGTGCAGCTAGGTGGCGCAATGGATAAAGCACCAGCCCTGGATTCAGGAGGACCTGAGTTCAAATCCGGCCTCAGACACATGACACTTACTAGCTGTGTGACCCTGGGCAAGTCACTTAACCCTCATTGCCCCACCAAAAAAAAATATAGGAAGAAATAGGTGAGAGGAGCTAGTATACATCGCTGGATCTAGATCTGGGTGCATGATCATTCATGGTCCCATGTCCACTTGGCAGAGGAATGCCCCAGGGATCTGTGCCTGGCCCTGGGCTGTTGAGCATCTTCATTATTGGCTTAATTATATAAAGGCATAGATGGCATCCTTATCAATGTGCAGATGATATTCAGCTAGAAAGGTAAGTGTACCCACCGGATCAGAGGTATCAAACATGCAGCCCACAATATTCCCAAGTGAAGCCCAAGCCAGATGAAAATATCACTGGGAAACATTTAATAAAATAAATAAAAGTACAATAGAATATAGACAATGGGAATATGTGGTTTTCTAAGTTAATATGCTACCAGTTTAGTGGCCCCATTTCTACTGGAGTTTGCTACAAGGCCAGGATCCAAAGAGAACTTGACAGGATAGAACATTGGGTGAATCTAACAAGATGAATTTTAATAGGAACAAATGTCAAATTCTTATACTTGGGCTGAGAAAATCAACTTCACAAATACAAGACCTGGCTAGAAAATTGTGTCTGAAAAAGATGAGTGGAGGGTCTAATAGATTACAAGCTCAATGTTAGCCAGTAGTGTTGTGTGTTAGCCAAAAAAAAAAAAATGCCACCCTAATGTAGGTTAGCCTCCTCATGGGGTGATATCACACTGGGCAAGAGCCCATGCCTGAGCTGATGGCAACTCAAGTACTGGGCTCTCTTCTGGGCATCAGAGTTTGGGAAGGGCGTTGATCTCTTGGAGAATATCCAGAGGGTCACCAAGATTCTAGTCAGTAACGGATGAGGACTGGATGAAAGAATTCAGTATTATGAGCTCAGAGAATACTGACATGAGATTGGTCTCCAAGAATGTGAATGGATGTTACAGGGAAGAGATTCAACAGACCTGTTAAGTTCAGTCCCACAGAGGAGAGCCAGTTCCTTCAACCAATCCTCATCCACCTTATTCCAGGAAACTAGGCCTCTCTTAGCACAAGAGCAATAAATGGGAATGGCAAAGAGGCAAACTTAGGCTTGCTATAAAGAAAGATCTCCCACCACCTAGAACGGTCCCAAAGTAAAATGGACCATCTTGGGAGCCCAGAGGGTCGCTCCTACTTAGAGGTATTTCAGCAGAGACCAGAAATCATATGTGGTTGTAGCAGGCCCCGTGCATGTACTAGGTAGACAAGATGGCTTCCTGCATTGACTTGGAGATTCTGTGACTTTCAAATGGGAAGCTTAGTACTTGAACCTGACAAACTCATAACTCATGGATTGTAAGTAGTAAACTCCCAACTCACTTGGATTAGCTCCTTCACAATAAGGCATCCTAAGGGAAAGTCAATTCCCTGCCTCAGTTTTCTCTTCTGTAAAATGACTGGGATGGACTTTATGATCTCTAAGGTCCCTTCAGTGTGGACATGGTATGTTTTGTGTTCTGAGGTTCCCAGACCAGCTTTGACAAACTATATTCAAAAGGCCTTCCCAGCCTTGATATTCAGTGTTCTAATCCCTCCCAGATCTGACAAGCAGTGTTCTTGACAGTCTGTGTTCTAAGGCCCCCCCCTCCCAATTCTTAACATCCTGTGTTCTAAATTCCCTCCCAGCCCTGACATTCTAGGTTCTAAGGTCTCTCCTAGCCTTGACATTCAGTGTTCTAAGATCCCTTCTACCTCTGACATTCAGTGTTACAATTTCCCTGCTAGCTCTAACATTGTGTTCTAAGGTCCCTCCCAGCTCTAAGATTCTGTGTTCTAAGGTCCCTCCCAGCCCTAACATTCTGTGTTCTAAGGTCCGTCGAAGCTCTAACATTCCATGTTCTAAGGCCCCTCCCTCCCAGCTCTAACATTCCGAGTTCTAAGGCCCCCCATCCCAGCTCTAACATTCCGAGTTCTAAGGCCCCCCATCCCAGCTCTAACATTCCGAGTTCTAAGGCCCCTCCCTCCCAGCTCTAACATTCCGAGTTCTAAGGCCCCCCATCCCAGCTCTAACATTCCGAGTTCTAAGGCCCCTCCCTCCCAGCTCTAACATTCCGTGTTCTAAGGCCCCTCCCAGTTCTTAACATCCTATGTTCTAAGGTCCCTCTGAACTCTTGATATCCTGTGTTCTAAGGCCCCTCCCAGCCCTGACATTCTGTGTTCTAATGTACCTCCTAGCTATGACACTCTGTTCTAATGTCTCTCTCAGCTCTCACCTTCCATGTTCCAAGACCCTTCTTAGCTCTGACATTCTATTTTCTAAGGGCCATCTCAGATCTGAAATTCTACATTCAAAGGGCTCTTCCCAACTCCACCAAATGTTCTCTAATTCTACAAAGATAAATGATTCTCTCCTGTTTCCTTTCCCTTTCCTCAGACACAGCCCCACTCGCTGGCCCCCTGAACATATTCCAAGACCAACAACGCATTTGGCTCAATCTGCCCGGGAGTATGGTTTGGGCAGCTTCATTTCTTCTATCCCTTACATTTTTCTAATCCTCTACACTTCCAGGTCAGACACGTTTCTTTAAAAGAAAATAACAAGATCCAAGGAATTGATCAAGCCCACTTGGCAGAGATGGAGAAGCAGTGGGCCCAAGGGCCCCATCCCCTCCGGGCCAGCATCTGTTCATTGAGAATGCACTGCCCCAAGCATCGAGCTCCCCATAAATCAGCTTAGACACAGGCTCAGATGTCTTAGCCCAACCAGCTGGACCTAGGCCAGCCACTAGCCACATAAAGGAGAGATTCGGCTGCCCTCCCTACTAGCAAGAGCATCCTTGCCAAAGGCCTGCAAACATCATACTGTGGGCACCTCTGACAAGACATGAAAAATATGATTCGAAGGGTACAAATGATCTCCCTGTCGTGCATCTCGAGGGGATGACTGCACCGTTATCTCACTGTGGCTAATGGGCATTCTGTGTTGAGGGATGAAAAGACCCCATTATGGACAGAGTTGGCCCGGTTCCTGTTTGTGCTGCTGTGGTCTGTTGGACCTCTCAGAGTTCCTGCATCTGGAGGAAGAGGTGGGCCCTACAAATCCAGCTTGATTCACAGTGGGAAGACTCACCCAAACTGTGCTCAGGGCCTTGGGGAGGTGGGAGGGACATCAGACATTAGCCAAATATGAGTCTAGAGTAGGTGGCCAGAGGACTCAAAGCCAAGCTGAGCAAGAAATGAGGCCAAAGGAAGGCCGGAGAGGTTACGAAGGGACACTGCTGATTCATCAGTCTTGGTGATTGGAGGATAACATTCCATTCAAAAGGGAAAACTGGAGGGAGTGAAATGCAGCGTACTTACTGGACTGATGCAGAACATCTACAGGCAAGCTCTGCTTCTGATCCACTGGGCCACCATGAGCTGGCTACTTGTCCTCACTTTTCTTATCTTTCAAATCAGGGAGTTAGAACTAAAGGATCTGTACTGGGCCCTCCCAGCTCTGATATTCTGAATTCTAAGGCCCCTCCCAGCTCTGACATTCTGGGTTCTCAGGCCCCTCTGAGCTCTGACATTCTGAATTCTAAGGCTCCTCCTGGCTCTGACATTCTGGGTTCTCAGGCCCCTCCTGGCTCTGACATACTCTATGCTCTGAGGGTGATCTTATCTTTGATGTTCTGTGTTTCAAGTTCCCTCCTAGCTTTGACAGTGTGTTCCAAAGTCCTTGCCAGCTCTGACATTCTGCATCCCACAATATATTCTCTCCAGTGGGAAAAGAAGGTCTAGAGGGCTTTAGGCAAACCCAGAAGACACCCTGAAGACAATTGCAACCATCAATCCCTAAGTCTGTATTTGCCACATCCATCTTTGCCAGGCAAGTGCCTGACTGCTTGATTTAGAGGTGAGTAGGGTACCATCTCCTGGGAATTTGGTCAGCAGTAGTTTGTTTACACAGGCCAGATTACCCCTGACCAGATGACAATGGGATTCTTTACCCTAAACACCAAAGTCCAGATGAGAGGTGATATCTGTACCATCCCTGACCACAAACTACCACATCTAGGGGCAGCTAGGTGGCGCAGTGGATAGAGCACCGGCCCTGGATTCAGGAGGACCTGAGTTCAAATCCAGCCTCAGACACTTGACACTTACTAGCCGTGTGACCCTGGGCAAGTCACTTAACCCCAATTGCCTCACCAAAAACAAAAAACAAAAACTACCATGTCTATCAATACAAATGGCATGCCCAGACAGCAGGATCACTTGTAGCTTGGAATCCATCTCTCCTTTCTTCCCACACATCAAATCTATAACCAAGTTCTAAGATTCGACCTCCTTACTTTCTATTTTCACTGAAACCTTGAGCCTGGAAATTTGTAGCCTGGATAATGACAATCATCTCCCTGATGCCTTTCTCTCCACCCCTACCCCCTTGCAATCTATTCTACCTACCACCACTGGATTCAGTGTTCTAAAACACAGCTCTGCACATGTCACTCTCCTCAGAAACACTGAGTGGCTCTCCATTGCCCAGAGGATAAAACCCAAAATCACTGGCCTGGTATATAAAACCCCATACAATTGGAACCCAACCAGCCTCTCTAACTTGAAACCCTCAATATACCCCAACACAAAGTCTTCCTTCTTGAGTCAAGATAAGTCTCTTCCCTACTCTCTTCCCAGCTGTTTCCCCCATTCAATGCAGGGCCCAAGGATAGGACACAGAAGCAAAGCATCACCTAGCTCTTTAAGTGCATTTCAATACTCATAGATCAAGAGCTTATCACTGAGCATTGAAACAAGTTCAGAAAGAACAGATTACTTTTGTTCCACATTAATAATTAATGATGGTGATGGTGGTGGTGGTGGCAGCAACGGCAATGAGTGTGTGTGTGTGTGTGTGTGTGTGTGTGTGTGTGTGTGAGAGAGAGAGAGAGAGAGAGAGAGAGAGAGAGAGAGAGAGAGACAGAGACAGAGACAGAGACAGAGACAGAGACAGAGACAGAGAAAGGGGGAATGGAAGGAAGGAGAGAAAAAAAGAGAGGGAGGGAGGTGGAAGGAGTTAGTTTAAATCTCTTCTCTTATAAGAGAAGGGCTGGGAGGTTTCCATTACATTCTGATAAACCAGAAATTGAAGACCTGCTAAATCAATGGCTCCCCAATATGCACCCTCATTTGGGGATCAGTTGATCCTGGTGCCTTCTATTTCTACTTCACTCCCATAGCTCCCCAGTTCTTGGTCACAGAAATGGTCATAGAATGCTCATTAACTACATCAATATCTTCTGAACCCTTTGTCCCCAGTCTCCCTGTTTGCCTCTTTCAGTTGCCCCCAGAATGCCTCTCTCTACTGATTATGAATACAGTGGGAGTCCAGAATGCAATGAAAATGTCCAAGAATCGCAATATCAAGGGATATTAGTGTTAGCCAGAACATAAAGCATTAGAGCTGGAATGGACCTTAGAAATCCAACCCTGTCATCCTACAGAGGTGGAAATGGAGGTTGAGAAGGGGTCGACCTGCCTAAGGTAACCCCTAAAATTACTGATAGGGCCAGGACTTGAGCCCAGATGTTCTGATTTCAAGTTTAGTGCTCTTGCCACTATATCATGTGTCCCTTCAGTAAGCCAAGTATGAGTCTTTGCATTCTACCCTGGGCTGTATCACACCTTTCACATAGATTCAACCTTGTTCATTATTTCTATGTTCTACTTGTGCTTCTGAAAAGGTTCTTCCACTTCTCAGCTACCTTCCCTACCAATTATTTTGTAATGTTTTCTGATATTCTTTGCTTTTTATATCACTGTCACTTCCCAACAATCCACCTCTCTGGGACCCCCCTTTTCAACCAAGAAAAACCGATAAACAAAATAAAAAGTCAGAGTATGTTTGACAGCATACATAGCATCTGTCACCTAGAGTCCCACCACCTCCTTATTGAGAGGAGGTATTTAATCACTGGTCCTCTGCAAATAGTCCTGGTCATTGCATTAAATCTAAGATCTGATGTCTGCTGTGATCATATTTATGTTGCTTCTCTAGTTTTGCTCTCTGCATCAGTTGAGACAAATCTTCCCATATTTATCTGAATTCCTCATATTCTTCATTTCTTATAGCACAATAATCTATTATATTCACATAACACGATTTATTCAGCCATTCCTGCGACTGGTGGGAATTCACTTTGTTTCCAGTTCTTTGTCATCACAAAGAGTACTGCTATAAATATTTAGGTATATGTCGGACCTTTCTTTATGGTTTTTTTAACCTTCTTGGGGGCATATGCCTACTAGTGAGATCACTAGGGCAAAGGCTATCAAAGGTTTAGTGATTTTTCTTAAATAGTTCCAAATTATTCTCTTTTTGCATATAAACACTATGAATTTCTATTATATACAGTTTTTGTTTTAAAGTGTACATTAAATTTAACATGGTAGTAACAAAATTGCCCTGCTTGTTTGTCTTCTTCTGAACTTCCTTCTATATTCTCTTCTACATATTTCCCAATTTTTTTCTGCAGAACAATTGGATCAATTCAGGATATACCAGCAGCCTATTATTAGTGTACCTGCCTTCCCATAGCACCTTCAATACTATTTGCATCTTTTCTAATTTGATGGCTATAAGACAAAACTTCAGCCATTTTAATTTACATTTCTTTTGTAATTTGTTAATCTGTAGGGTTGGGTTTTTTCATGTGGCTGTTGATGGTTTATATTTCTTCTTTTGGAAACTGTTCTCCTTTGACCACTTAACTATTGATTCTACTCATTCAATAGTGATCACAATGGCACCCTCCATGACCTGAGATGAATGATTTCCTCTGGCTAAGTACCAACCTCATTCCCAGTCCTTCCCAAGCCATTTTTGTGTGATTTGCGCTAGGCAAGGAGGGAGGAACCATCACTCTAACCACATGGCTCCTTTTCATTAACTATGGTAGAAAGAGACCTCAATTTGAAGTCCCAAGACCTAGGCTCCAGTCCTTGCTCAGTGGAATAGCACTTCACCCCCCCACCCCCAACCCCAAGCCTCATTTCCTCACAGGTGTAGTGTGCAGAAAGCAGAAAGCATTCAGGGAAAGTCTATTAAGTATTGCTTTCAGTTTCTTGTCCCAAAGGGCTTGTTAAAAGAAGCCTATCCCAGATAAAACAGAGATTATAGAATCCAAAGATTTAGGAATGAAAAAAAAAACTTAGAGAATTTCTTGTTCAACTGCTTCATTTTCCAGAGGAGAAAACTGAGGCACAGAGAGGAAAAAGTGACTTGTCTATCATTACATGGAGAGCTACTAACAGGGCTGGGCCTAGAAGCCAGGTCTACTGAATCATATCCTACTAAATAACATTCTTTTCAGAGAATAACTCTTGAATATCATAAACACCCCTCACCCTTGGACTAACGTAGCATATAGTCTAATACGCCACTCAGTTGCTATAAGAGGATCTCACCCACGGTAGGGAGGAAGAAGAACGAAACATACCTTGGTGAGGCCAATTTGCTCCTTACGGAAATTTTCCAGTGGTTTGATCAACAAATCACTAGCATTTTGTACCTACAGGAAAAGGAAACATACTTTAGTTTCATCATCAACTTAGAGCTTGGAGAAGGACTTCCCATAACCCCATGCTTCAAGCCCTTAAGCCCCAAGGAGTCACCAAGTCCTAACTAACTGGAGTATTAGAGTTCAATAGAAATAGCCAGAAGGGACCTTATAAGAGATGAAAAGTGACTTTAGGCCAGAAGTGACAAATAGAAATGGGAGCCACCAAGCTGTACAAAAGAATCCCTGGGGGCCACCGATTGACTTAATTTTAAAATGTAAAGCTATCTATGTTTTATTGTATTTTTATTAATTTTGTTTACTATTTCCCAATTACATTTTTTGTTTTGTTTTGTTTTGTTTTACAGGGCAATGAGGGTTAAGTGACTTGCCCAGGGTCACACAGCTAGTAAGTGTCAAGTGTCTGAGGCCGGATTTGAACTCAGGTACTCCTGAATCCAGGGCCAGTGCTTTACCATCCCAATTACATTTTAATCTGGCTTGGTTATACTCAGGAGTGTCCAGGACATGTGTTTGACTCCTCTGCCTTACCCCATAGAATGTCTCAGTTGGGCAGGGTATTAAAAGTGATTCCTTCATTGGAAAGTTGGGGGGGGGAGCGGATCAAATATCTTGAAGTAATAAGAACTTGTCCAAGGCCAATCGAGTATTTTGAGTGGCAGGTCCAGGGTCAGAACTCAAGGCTCCTGACTTCCAGGCCAGTGTTCTTTCCATTCTCTGCTGATTTGTAAGTAACTTCATAAATCAGACTCTGCAAACCAAATGCTCTGAAGAGCGAAACAGCAGGGTAATTTATTGGCTCCTCATGATTTTATTAGTAGTCTGCAAAACCATAAATATGCTAGGAGGGGCCCAAAGAGGGAGAGAGGAGGCACAGGGTGAGCTCGGAGATAGGGTCTGCGGAACACATGGGAATGCAGTTTGGGGATCACTGACCCCATAATTATGTAAATCATTTTCCAGGCTATATGGGATTGCACATGGTCTGGGCTCCCAGAGTAAATCATTTCCACCCAGTATGATGGACCACAAGAACAGAACTGCATTTGTTTCAACATTTCCTGAGATTGGATTCGGCCATTACAAGATCTACCAGGCCTGCTCCTCAGCTTAGAGCAGCCTCTGTTCTTCTAGGAAGGAAGAGCTCTGAACACTGAAAACAACACTGTGTATAAGTATTACAGTTATCCCTACTACATTGTCACTTTCCCCATTGTGGTTTTGATATATCGTGGGTCAGGATAAGAAATTAAATGGGATTTTTTTTTGGGGGGAAGGGGCAGAGTTTTGCAGAAGCCGCAGATGACATGCAAAGGCCAGCAGACAACACAGAAAAAGTTTAGAAACTCAGAAATGCATAAAATGTATGTATAGTGTTACATAATGTCAACATAGTTTGTCTTTTAATACCATAATAATTCAGACTTCCTCTCTGGCAGGGAGGGCCAAAAGACTTTATGCAGATTCTCCAGATTGGGGGGGAGGGGTGCTGTGCCCATTTACCTTCATGATGTGGAAGGGATAACTGTATAACAACCAAAACTAGCAAAGGCCATTGCCCTCTGTCCTCACAGCACAGAGAGAACAAGGGAAATACTTGAATAACCCCTTCTCCATCCCACTATACCCAGCTTCCTCAGCATTGGGCTACCATCACAGACCTATAAGAATTGGAATAGAAAAATTGGTGGGGGTGGAGCCCTTTTTAAAAATCTGGCTGGCAAAAAACCCTTATCTCATATAAGGTATAAAGAAAGAGTCCCTGCCCTCAGGGAGCTTACACTCTACTGAAGGGATACACCATTATACCAACAATGTACAAAGCAAATGAAAGGAAATAGGCCCTGCCCTCAAAGAGCTTCCACTCCACTGCAAAAGTTCTTAATCTTTTCTTGTGTCCTGAATCCCTTTGGCATAAAATAAAATAGAGAGAATTTCAAAGGAAGTCAATTTTATTGAAAAACAGTTATGAAAACATTTTTTAAAATCCCAGGTTAAGAAGCTCTACTCAGTGGAAAAAATGTTAATCAATCCGTCAATAAGCATTTGTTAAGTGCCAGGCACTTTTGTTAGGCAATGAAGATACAAAACCAAAAATGCAACACTTTCTGCCCTTAAAAAGTAATACTTATGGGGCAGCTAGGTGGTGCAGTGAATAGAGCATCGGCCCTTGATTCAGGAGGACCTGAGTTCAAATATGGCCTCAGACACTTGATACTTACTAGCTGTGTGACCCTGGGCAAGTCACTTAACCCTCATTGCCCTGAAAAAAAAGTAATACTTTATAAGGATGGATGATGAGTACAGGAAGCAATTATCCATCTAGTGGAGTCTCTGATGTAATCTCCAAGTAACTTCTTAAGAGATGTTGGGCTCCTCCTCACTGAGAGGAAAGAAGGGAAGAAGCATTTATTAAATACCTACTATGTGCCAGGCACTATGCTAAGCACTTAGAAATATTATCTCATTTTATCCCCACAGCACCCCTGGGAGGTAGGTGCTACTGTTATCCCCATTTTACAGTTGAGGAAACTGAGGCAATGAGAGATTAAGTGACTTGCCCAAGGTCACACAGCTAGGAAATATCTGAGGCTGGATTTGAACTCAGGTATGCCTGACTCCAGGCCCTTCACTGTCCATCCACTGTGCTACCTGGCTACCTCACTAGAAGTCTTCAAACAAAGTCTGGATGAGTATAGAACCAGAGAAAATCCAGGAAAAACTGAAGGCCAACCAGTGGCTTGGGTTACCCACCGTACTCATCTCCAGACTCTGAAACTGTCCTGAAGGTATAGCAACATTGTTAGTCATGACGACTGGCCCCAGATGAACAACACACAGTCTCTTTCCTCATGGAGTTTACAGTCAAACATGGGAGGCAAGAGAGACCCAAATAAGTAGAAGCAAAAGAAAATGTGAGAAGGGAATGTGTATGAAAGGAGCAGCCAGGCCTAGGAGAGGTCAGAGTAGGAGCAATCATTTCTGGGGTGAGGGAGATGAGAGAAGCAAGATCTAGGGAATCCTTCAGAGCAATAATCAGAATCAGAATGCTTTCCCTGCTCCCAGTCTGGACGTGGACCAAAGCACATCCGAGCACTCCCTTGGAGTTCTCCTTCCAGAGCTCAGAAAAGAGAACAGGAATTCTTTTGGAAGGCCACACTCCTCTCTTTCAGCGTCGTCCTCCAAGCCCTTAGTGCTACCTGCCCTGAAAGACAGAAACATGGACCCTAAAGAGTACTGGGGCTGAAGAGTGAGGTTCTGGCTTTGCATCTAGCCTTGGTTATCTATGACCTATGTGACCCTGGGGAGTCATTTCACATCTCTGGCCCTCACCTTCCTCAGCTGTCAAGTAAGGGGGCGGGACTAGATCAGAGGTGTCAACCTTTCAGGTTAGTCCTGCCTAAACCAGAATAAAATGTCCCTGGGAAGGGTTTAACAAAATAAATTACAAATACAATATCACGGTTGTTGCTGTTCTTCTATTGTGTCCAACATGTGACCCCATGGACAATTTCTTGACAAAGATACTGGACTGGTTTGCCATTTCTTTTTTGAGTTGGGTTCCCATTTTACAGATGAGGTACTGAGGCAAATGGGGGTTAAGTGACTTGACCAGGGTCACACAGCTACTACGTATCTAAGGCTGAATTTGAACTTAGATCTTTCCAATTCTGGGCCCAGTGCTCTATCCACTAAGCCATCTAGTTGGTGTCTTCTGGACTCCAGGACAGGCACTCTATCCTGTCTATCCTGCACTACCTAGCAACCCAGTTTTAAGTGTAAGGACTAACTAACGGTAGTACGAAGTTAGAATGCATCCTACGAGGTCAACACAACAACGCAACATAGACAATGTTAATTTGGGGTTTTCTAAGTCAATATGCTACTGGCAGGGATCCCTTGTTATCTGAGTTTGACATTTTGGCCTTGATGGTCCTCCATGATTCCTTCTGCTTATAAATAGAATAATCCCTCCCTTCTATCCCCAGTATATAAAACGTCCTTTCAGCAAATTTATCACCTCCTCATTCTCTCTCATCTAGACTGCCAACTCTTTAAAGGCAGGGACTGTTTTCATTTCTATCTTGTATCACCAACAAAAGGCAAGTGAAATATATACCATGCTATGGTGCACAGAGCTGACATCGGGTGAAACTAACCTAGAAATCCCACTTCTGTCACAGGTATCTCTCAGCGCCCCCAGAAAACTCTCTAAGCCAGGAAGAGGTCAAAAAGGTGCCAATCTGCATTGCTGACCGAAGTTTCCATACTGGGATTTCCCTGCACCAATGAAATCCTAGGCTACAACTAGGAAACAAACATCAAACCCCTAGCAGTGTGGGGGGGGGGACAATGGATGGGTTGATTATGGTATCCCTAAGACTTCCCATAATGCCCAGGTCACACGCCATAGCCTGGGGAATGCTATTCCTTAACACTTGTCTATCTAACAGACCAGGCTTCTTACTTAGTGCGATTCAGTTTAAAAAGCAAAATTGCTAGAGACAGTGAAAGCCACTCAAGCTCACAAGATGGCTTCTTTCTTTCAAGCATGGAGACAACGTTGGGGCTGATGAGCAATGAGTCAGGGCAAAGGGTGTGGGTCCCATCCTAAAGAACCATCACTTCAAAATCATAAAAGACCCGAGAAGCACTTGAAATTTGTCAAGGAAATGTGTTCAGTCATTTTTCAGCTGTGTCCGACTCTTTGTGACCCCATTTTGGGGTTTTCTTGGCAGAGATACTGGAGTGGTTTGCCATTTCCTTCTCCAGCTCATTTGACAGATGAGGGAACTGAGGCCAACAGGGTGAAGTGACTTGCTCAGGGTCACACAATTAGCAAGTGTCTGGGGCCAGATTTGAACTCAGGAAGATGAGGCTTCCTGACTCCACTAAAGTGCCACCTAGTTGCCCAGTTTTAAGTGTAAGGACTAAGTAATGGTAGCTTAAAGTTAGAATGCATCTTATGGTCAGTTTTAGTGCTTGCACCCATCCAGAACACACTAAAGAAGGCATCCCAGAAGAGAGGGTTATGAAGGAATTGTTCTATAAGACATAAGGGGCAATAGAAACATGAGCAATGGTCACCGTCACCCCAGGGTAAAGATTTTCAGCCACAGGAACCCACGAAGACTGTCCACTAAGGCAGGACTTCTTAAACTTTTTTCACTCATGACCCGTTTTTGCCCAAGAAATTTTTATGCAATCTTGGGTACGTGTGTGTGTGTGGGGGGGGTGTGTATATAATTGGTCATTGTGCATTAAGAAACCTTTTACTGTTGTAAGATTTTTGGCGACCCCCATATTCAGTTACATGAGCCCATATGGTATCACGACCCACAGTTTAAGAAGCTTTGAACTAAGGTATAATGGAGGTAAAGGGGCAGCTGGGTGGCACTGTGGATAGAATACTGACCCTGAAGGGAGGACTTGAGTTCAAATCTCACCTCAGGCACAATTGCCTCAAACATCGGGGGCCATCTCCAGTTATCCTGATTATCTTGCCACTGGACCCAACTGGCTCCAGAGGAGAGAGTGAGGCTGGTGACTTTGTACAGCCCTTTCTCAATTCCAATTCAGTATAAGTCATGACATCACCTCCTCAATGTCACGGTCCTCTTCAAGAATGCTGGACAAACAACCACAACAATGGAGACAGGAGCTGTATACTGCTGAAATCTCAGGCCTTTAAGGGTGTTTAAAGTAATGTTGCTGTTGGTATTAATGAAGACACCCAAGAAGGGGCAAACACCCAATTCAGGCTCCCATGGCCTCAGAATCATCGCCGGCATATCCTTCTTCCTCACCTCTCCTATTGTCAATTCAAGTTGATTTTTCCTCCACAATATCTCCTTTCTCTATGTCCAATGTCACGATCCTAGTACAGGGCCTTGATGCCACTTCCCTAAACTACTAGAATTGCCTAAGTCCCCGCCCCCCCATCTCTATTCTCCTTGCCCTCCAATCCATCCTTAAGACCACTACCACATATTAATTTAGGCATGATATGTTAGCTCACCACTCAACAACCTTCCATAGCTCCCAACTGTCAGAAAATTCACAGATCCCAAGTTAAGAACCGCTGCTCTAGGGGGCAGCTAGGTGGTGCAGTGGATAAAGCATTGGCCCTGGATTCAGGAGGACCTGAGTTCAAATCCAACCTCAGACACTTGACACTTACTAGCTGTGTGACCCTGGGCAAGTCACTTAACCCCCAATTGCCTAAAAAGAAAGAAAGAACGAACCACTGCTCTAAACTATCCATCTCCTACAACCTAGATTCCAGCATGTGACTCCAGACTTTGCTGAAAGTGATGTAGGCAGAGTATCTTTGAGCATTTACTATGTGCCTGATGTTGTCCTAAGGTGTCCATAGGAGGAACATGATAGCCATCAGTAGAATGGGCCTAAACCACACAACAGGGAAGCTCTTCCAAAGTTTTTCCTACTGTAATTTCAGTTCCCTCTCAACACTGGCTGAGCCATTTGTGAATGCTTCTACCTCATCCACATGGCCTGTTTTTTCAGCTACACCAAGGCCTCTGCTAGAAAGAACAAAGCCTGTTTGATACCTCCAGCTCATCCGGGATGGGGCCCAGGAGGCCCTTTGCTAACTGGGCCAGGAAATGGGTAAAGTGTAATCAGGCAGCGAGTTCCTGGCAGGTCGTGAAAGACCTCTGCCGAGACTCCCCTCAGCTCACATCGTTCCTGGACGCAAGTGGGAAGTCGGGAGCCAACATTCAGCATGTGAGTGGGGCGTCCTGGAGACAAAAGGGGACAGCGTAATTAAAGACAGAAGAAAGTGACTCACGCGGGTGGCCAGGAGCCAAGGAGAGGGGTGGGAAAAGCAGTTTCTCAAAAGACGGATACTCCTTCAATCTCGTCGATCTTTTCTTAGGCAAAGAAAAGAGATAATGAAATAGCCGGGGTGGCCGGTACAACCAGGCTTCACAATGCTGTCTGAATGGACTGGAGGGGGTTGGGGGGAACAGCTCTGACGATGACATTGGCATCATCTACAAACTCTTCAGAAAGCGGAAAACACCACGGGGCTGCTGATTGGCTGTTGGGCTCTCTCCCAGGCTCTTGTCCCTTGAGATCTTGGGGAGAAAAGCTCTCTTCCCACGGGGAGTTTCCCAAAGGCAAGCTAGTCAGGCAGCCACCTCTGCAATTCGACCTGGGAAAGGAATCGCCAATGCCCTGAGACCTGCTCTCTGCCAGAGACACCAGAGCACTGTGGGTAAACTGACACAACGACCTTTAATTGGGACAAATACCAGGTCCTACATTTGGGCTTCAAAATTCAGTTGCACAGGTACTAGATCTCACCTCAGAGACTTAAAAGCTATAGGTCCCTGAGCAAGTCACTTCACCCCAACTGCCTCAAACATCCAGGGCCATCTCCAGTCATCCTGATCTATATCTTGTCACTGGACCCAGATGGTTCTGGAAGAGAGAGTAAGGCTGGTGACTTTGCACAGCCCTCCCTCACTTAAATCCACTTCACTGCATGTCGTGACATCATCTCCCGATGTCTCATGGTACTCTTGGAGAACAAAGGACAAACAACAACAACAATATGGCTAGGGAAGAGTTTGCCTGGGGGAAAAAAAGATCTATGGATGATAGTGGGCAGCAACCTCAAAATAAATGAGGATGACATGGCAGGCCCAAAAGCCAACTGTTTCTTAGGCTGCAATATGAGCCCCAGATTGAGGGCAAATATCCCCATTGTTCCTAGGTGCACCTTCTGGGGCCAGACAGAGTACATCTGATTCATCTCCTAAATAAAAGCCCTTAGGAATGAATTGTAACAACCATGGAGTTTGGCTCCAGAGAGCAGAGGGGAAAATGCATCTCCTTCCCTTCACAGAGGTGCAGGTCTATGGCTGAAAATATTGCAAATACCATCAGGCATGGCCAACATATTGGCTCCTTTTGATGAACTGCTTTTTTTCCCCTCTTTTTGAATCTTTGCCCCAAAGGATAGATCTCTGAGGATATGTGTAGGAATGGAGGTGATGCAACAAAAGGCATAAACTCAAATAAAACATTTAAAAGAGGGAGAGTAGGGAGCAGCTATGTGGTACAGTGGATAAAGCACTGGCCCTGGATTCACGAGGACCCGAGTTCAAATCTGGCCTCAGACATTTGACACTTACTAGCTGTGTGACCATAGGCAAGTCACTTAACCCTCATAGCCCCGCAATAAATAAATGAATGAATGAATGAATGAAGAGATAGATAGATAAAAAAGAGGGAGAGTAGCCAAAGAAGGCTAACCAGGATAGGGAACCGTCTTAAGTTCACACTATCAGAAGATCAGTTGAAGCAGCTTAGCCTAAAGATTTATGGAGGACAAAAGAGCTGCCTTCATGTATACCTGAAGAGCTTCTATATGGAAGAGGATAAGGCATGCTCTGTCCAGCCCCAGAAGGTGCACCTAGGAACAATGGGGAAGAATGGCAAAAGGGTCCAATTTAAGCAAGTGGACAGAGCTCCATCAGCAAATAGTGGGTCCCCCCTCAATGGAGGTCTCCATACAGAGGCTAGACAGTCAATCACAAGCTAAGTCATAGAGGGGATCTGGGGGGAGACAGGCAGCTATGGATCAGAGAAGATGGTCGTTCCAATTTGGACATGATGAATAGAGTGTAGCCTGGAGGGGAGAGCACTAGAATTTGATACAGAGAACCTTGCTTCCAATCTTAGTTCTACCACTCGCTCTCTGTGTAACCCTAGGCAAATCACATAATCTCCATGGGCCTCCTCTGTAAAATGAGGGAGTTGTATTAGTTGGCTCCAAGGTCTCTCTTAGCTCTATGGACAGGGATAGGGACTAGACCTGGGATTTCATTGGTACAGGAAAGTCCCAGGTGAGGAAGCTCCCTCTACCAAAATTTGTCAAGACCTTCTCTACAATGGAGACTTAGCAATGATGATTTAAAACAACATGCCCAAGTAAGGTCAAATTTGAGGCAACAAGGATCAAATCTTGACATAGGTATCTCAGCACTGGCTCCCAACATAAATGAGCTATGTCACACTTTGTGCTAAATTTAAATATACAGTGTGAAAATTAAAATATAAACAATCTTCTCATTCTTCATCCTTCCTTTCAGAAGACATCAGGAGGGTGATGTCTTGACTTTTGAATGAACTGGATTTAAGTGAGACAGAGCTGTGCAAAGTCATCAGCCTCACTCTCTCCTCCAGAGTCATCAGAGTCCAGTGGCTAGAAATTGGTTAGGACTACTGGTGATAGCCCAGGATGCAGTGGGAGACCTTGGCTTTTTTAAGCTAAGGTCTTTCCCAGGTCTCTCTTTGTCTGAGACAACACTCATTCAGTGATTAAAGGCTAGGTAAGAGTTGAAGCAAAAGATGCCCTAGTCTAACTTCCCAAAAGAATCAGTCTGGAGGGAGGGGAACACCCTCAGGGTTTCTGGCCAGAACAAAAAATGATTGCTATTTACCTAAACAATCTTAATGTAGAAAAATAGGATATCTATTAAATTTCCCATGATTCATTTTAGTAGGTTATGATATAATTAGCTGGTTCCCCAAATCCTGCCAATGCTAAAATAATGGAAGAACTATTATGGAGATTCATTGGAAATTTCAATTTGTATTAGATGATTATTATCTCTCAGTTTTCAAGGGAAATAACATCCCTTCATAATGGATAAAGACATAACCAATTGGAAGCCGAGCCAATGGAACAGCTGAAACTAATGCAAACAAAAGAACAGAGATGCAGCTTAAGAAATGAAAATACAGAAATAGAAAGGAAAGAGCTCCAATCTAGAAAGGAGAATCTAGGATACTTCAAATTGGGAATCACCAGTTTTGCTGCTAAAGGGGAACAAAGACCACCGGTTTGCTTTGTGTGACTATCCAAAGCTACACTGAAATGGGACCTTGGAAGTGTATTGTTTGCACCAAAAGTCCCTGCCCATTGAAAATGTTATGACAGGAGCTGGTCCGACACTAGTGGTAGCTATTGATCAGGGTCAAATGATAATTAGCAAATCATGCACAAAGCAGCTTTGAGTGGTCACAGGAGGTAGCATAATTCCTCTATTAGATTATTATATTAGTATCATATTATATATTATTATATAGTGATAATGATACATCTATTATATTAATAATAGAGGCAACTAGGTGAAAGATTGTGGTGCTAGAGCACTGAGCCTGAAGTCAAGAAGACTTCAAATCCATCCTCAGACACTTACTACCTGTATGATCCTGGACAAATCACTTCACCTCTGTCTGCCTCAGTTTCAACTGCAAAATAGAGATAATAATAGCAACTACCTACCAGGAATATTGTGAGGGTCAAATGAGGTCATTTTTGTAAAGTGCTTAGCACAATGCCTGGCACATAGTAGGTGCTCAATAAATGCTTATTCCTTAATACAGGTGGAAGGAGTAATGCCCACATGGCTGAAGACCTTCATGATCAGTTGAGAATCTAAAGCCTTCCTATGTTAAATTGCAAGTAGATGAAGTGAGAGATGTCAAGATGCTCATTTGATTCTCATGCAACATAGTGTTGAAATTGACATTGAGGGGGGCAGCTAGGTGGCACTGCAGTGGATAGAGCAGCAGCCCTGGAGTCAGGAGAACCTGAGTGTGACCCTGGGCAAGTCACTTAACTCCAATTGCCTCACCAAAAGAGAAAGAAACTAACATTAGAGAGGACTTGTTATTGCACCAACCTAAAGTTGGTGATACCACATTGAAAGAAGTTTATAAATTCATGCTTTTTCAGTGAATATTGTATAACATGAGAGAATTGTGTTAGACTCTTCACTGATAGAGCCACATTGACATCAGGCCAAAGCACTGCTTAAAAATGGGCCATCCCCTTCTCAAGTAATTTGAACACACTACAAACTTCCGTTAAAAGGAAAGTACTTTGAAAAACTTGCATGGAGGTAGAGCAACAGGGCACTGGTTTTCTTGTGTCAAAGAACTTGGAAGAGTGCTGGAGCTGAAAGAAGAAATAGCCATTTTTCTTGGAAGTAGTAATAAAGATGAAGCAAATCCATCTTCTAATCACAATTTCTTCCTAAAACATATATTTTATGGGTATTTTGGAGAGGCTGAGTACTCAAAAAAATCACTTGGAGGCCCTCAAACTCATACTCTTATCCAGAAAGAGAAAATGAAAACATTTATGAAAAATGTAGAGCTCTGGCTAACATGATGCCCAAATGATATATCTGATATTTTCCAAATTTAAAAAATACCTGCCCTGCAGATAAAATAGAAGAAAAGTAAAGATCAATTTATTCACCACTTGACCAGTCTGCAGAAACATTCTCATTTTAAAGATATAGCTATTTCTAAATACAAATAGATAAGGAATTCATTTGCCATGGACAAATATAAGAGACTTGGTCTTACTCTTCCTAGCTGCCCTATTACTATAGATGGCCCCCGACCATCTTCCCAGGGTCCCAGCCTCCCAACCTGGGTGTCATCTTCGACTCCTCCCCAACTTGCACCCCATACATCCAATTACTCACCAACTCATTTCCTTTCTACCTTCACAACATCTCTCATAAACACCTTCCCTCTTTTGGCACTGTCACCACCTCATCAATGCATGCCTGGATTAGTCCAACAGCTTGCTAGTTTGTCCCACCACCTCAGATCTCTCCCCACTCCAAATCCATTTTCCACTCAATTGTCAGATCGATCTTGCTAAAATACAGGTCTAACCATGTCACCCTCTCACCTTATTCAATAAACTGCAAGGGACTCTTTATTGCCTCCAGGTTACATAAAAACCTCTCTTTGATCTTCAAAGGTCTTCATCCCCTATTCCCTTCCTGCCTTTCTTACACCTTTGCTCACCCCCTCTTACTTTTCAATCCAGTGATACTGGCCTTCTTGACACTGTTCCTCAAACATGACATTCCACCTCCTGATTCTGGGCATCTTCACTGGTTGTCCTCCATACCTGAATGTTCTCGTTCTTCATCTCTGCCTCCTGGTTTCCTTCAACTGCCAGCTAAAAGCCCACCTTCTCTAAGAGCTTTTCCCAGCTTTTCTCAGTGCCATGCCCTTCCCTCTGTGGATGAAATCCAATTTACCCTGTACATATCTTGTTCATCCGTAGGTTTTTTTAATGTTGTCTCCCCCATCAGACTTGAAAGCAGGAACTTACTTTTGTCTTTCTTTGTATCCCCATTGCTTAGCACAGTGTGCTTGGAACAGAGTAGGTGGCCTACTAAATGCTTGCTGGCTTGATTTATTCCATCTTAACAAGAAGTAAATGGACGTATCTTAAAAGGCTACATAGAAACAAGCATTTGAACCTGAATATCTTATTATCTTTTGGCTATAAGGGAGCAAATGGCTTTCTGTTTTATCAAACAAAGTGATACAATTTTTACTACTATTCCCAACATCTCGTTTGTATAAGATGCATTTTCAGCTATAGGCTTTATAAAGAAAATAGAGATTTTCAAGAGGGGCAGAAATGGAATTACAAGTATCAGTGTCATCCATACACCATGTTTGGAGAAACTGGGCTGAAAAAAAACAAGCCTACTCATCATGACCTTGATAATAATACTATGACTAACATTTTTTTCTCCTATTGTTTCATTTTCCTAAATTATATGTAAATACAAATTTTGACATCAATTCTTTTTAAAATGTTGTGATCTGGGGCAGTTAGGTGGCGCAGTGGATAGAGCACTGGCCCTGGAGTCAGGAGTACCTGAGTTCAAATCCGGCCTCAGACACTTAACACTTACTAGCTGTGTGACCCTGGGCAAGTCACTTAACCCCAACTGCCTCACTAAAAAAAAAAAATGTTGTGATCCAAATTCTTTCTCCCTCCTTCCTCCCCAAGAACTCAAGCAATTCAATATAAGCTATATATGAACAGTCATGCAAAACATTTCCACATTAGCCAGGTTGTGAAAGAAACAGACAAAAACAAAACTTCAGATAAAAGAACTAACAAAAAAAATTATGCTTCAATCTGTATTTAGACACCATCAGTTCTCTCTCTGTAAATGGACTGCATTTTTCATAGGACCTTCAGAGTTGTCTTGGATCATTGCATTGCTGAAAATAAGCAAGTCATTCACAGCAGATCATCTTACAGTATTGCTGTTATTTTTTATATAGTACCTTTCACGTCGCATCAGCTCATGTAGGTCTTTCTGGGTTTTTTCTGATAGCATTATGGTTAATATTTTTATATGTTACGGATATGCTACTCATAATGCCCTTGATAATAATACTATGGCTAATACTTTTATAAGTTACAAATATGACCATTTGAAAGGGATTTTATCAATAAATGAATATGTGTCACATGATTTTACTGTGTTTTCAGTTTGTGTGATGAAATCAAAAGTATTATAAATTCTCAATTGTATTTAAATTAAAGACAAGCAAAGAAAACTATGTGTGTAGATTGTTTGATGAAGAGTGTGGAAAGGCCATGATTTGGGGGGGGGTAGAAAAACAGGAACATCATTACATAAAGTTATTTCTAAGGCCCCTCCCAGGTCTAAACTCTGCACCGACAAAGCCAGTCTAAGAGCAGAGGGCCTTGGACTTCAAAGTCAAAGCTTTGGTTAAGTTGCCACAGTTTGTTTGGATTATTTGTTGATGGTGTTAATAGGTTTATAATTTTTTTTAATTCTTCAATTCATTTTTTAAAAATTGTGTTCACCATTGTTCTTCTAGTCTAATTTCATCTCTCCTGACATCCCCTTCTAGCTGAAGCAAACAGAGACGGGATTTCCATACTAATTCACTGCTGTTTTGATGGCAAACTCCCATGATGGGCTCTTGAGATTCTGCAAACAAGTCCATTATTCAAGTATCTTGATTGCTACAAAGGAAACCGCAGTTCCAGACCTCCCCTGGCTCAGCAGAAATACTGAGAAACAGGAGCTCACATAGAAGAGGACCACCTGGTGAGTAACACTCTCTCTCTCTCTCTCTCTCTCTCTCTCTCTCTCTCTCACACACACACACACATACACACACACACACACAATTTCCTTTTGGAGGCAGCTAACATGCTTGCCTGCCAATGGGCCCTTCAGGGGCTCAGTGGTGCACACCTACCATCATCATCCTCTCATTTTCAACTTCATTGAGGAGCTCAGCAAATTCCTTAAAAGATTCCGCTGTAAGAAGAAACCAGAAAAGGAGGCTAATTAGTTTCTGAGACTTGACAAGATCCCAGAATGAACGTCATTTAGACCAACCACAGACTGGGCTGGCCAAGGACACCCACAGGTATTGTGTTCAGCCAGACCACCTCCAAATCAGGGGGAAAAGAAAAAAAGATTATCGAGCCCTGTGCTAGAGAAATTGAGTGGAGCCCTTCAGACCTAATTCTCCTAATCCTCAGGCCCAGCTTGTGAAGCACGTTCTGCCAGTATTGTTAATCTCATTATGGTGGGTAGTGACTGGACCAGTGATTTCACTGGCATGGGAACTCACTAATAAGGAAACTCCTCTCCCAAAGCCAGGGCCTGATCTGCAACTTACAGAGAAGTCTGGGAGAGGCAATGAAGAGCTAAGTGACTTAGTCAGCATGACACCGCTAGGCTGAGTTTGAATCCCCATCTTCCTGGCTTGGAAGCTGGCTCCTTAGCCACTAAGGGGAATAATCGGGGCAGCTAGGTGGTACAGTGGATAAAGTACCAGCCCTGGATTCAGGAGGACCTGAGTTCAAATCCACCTCAGACACTTGACACTTACTAGCTGTGTGACCCTGGAAAAGTCACTTAACCTTCATTGCCCCTCCAAAAAAAAGAGGAATAATTATTATTGCAATAGCTAGCACATATATAGAAATATAGTATGTCACAGACACACACACATACATATATATGTGTGTGTATATATATACACACACACACAAATATTCATATGAAAGCTCATTTAATCCTCAAAACCACCCTAAGAGGGAAGTGTTATTATTATCACCAGTTTTACAGGTGAGGAAGAAGTGACTTCTTGAAGTCGGGCAGATAGTATATGTCTGGGGTAGGATTCAAACTTAGATCTTTTTCTTTTTAAAACTGAAATATAGTCATTACGATTTATTTTATTTCCTTTATTTTATATCTTATTTTCCCCCAATTACATGGAAAAACAATTTTTAACATTTTTTCTGAAAACTTCGAGTTCCAAATTCTCTCCCTCCCTCCCTCCTTCCCCTCCCCCTTCAATGAAAAGGCAAGCAATTTGACATGGGAAGTCACATAAAATGTATTTCCATATTAGTCATGGTGGGAAAGAAAACACACCAAAAAAAAAAAAACCAAGAAAAATAAAGAAAGTTTAAAAAAAGTATTCTTCAATCTGCATTCAGATTCCATCAGTTGTCTCTCTGGAGACCATATTTTTTTATCTTAAGTCCTTCGGAATTTTCTTGGATCATTGTATTGCTGAGAATAGCTAAGTCATTCATAGTTGATCACTGTATAATATTGCTGTTACTGTGTACAATGTTCTCCTGGTTCTGCTCACTTCACTTTGCATCAGTTAATTAATTAATTGGTTTTGCTTGAATAGATATTTATTATATACTTAATATATGCATATGTATATATTTATTTGTAATTGAGGTTTTCTTTTTCTTTCTCAATAGAGAGAATGAAGAGGGAAGGAGAGAAGGTAAATTTTCATTGAGTGGAAAAAAACTACAGTTTAATTAAACAAAGAAAAAGGCATAGAAGAAAGCAGAAGGGAAATAAGAAGGAAATAGACCAGCAGGACAACTTTGAAAGTCACATGTTTTATATTGGGGAGGAGGGAGAGGAGAGAGAGAAAGGGAGAAAAAATTGGAACTCAAAATCTCATAAAAAACAAATGTTGAAAATTATCTTTAACATCCCAAAAAAGAGAAAAAGACCTATTTGTACAAACATATTTCTAGCAGCTCTTTTTGTGGTGGCTAAGAATTGGAAATCAAAGGAATGCCTATCAACTGGGGAATGGCTAAACAAGCTATGGGGTATGATTGTGATGGAATATTGTTGTGCTATAAGAAATGACAAGCAGGATGACTTCAGAAAGGCCTGGAAAGCCTTATATGAACTGATGTAGAGTGAAGTGAGCAGAACCAAGAGAACATTGTGCACAGTGACAGCAACACTGTTTGATGAGGAACTGTGAATGACTTAACTATTCTCAGCAATACAATGATCCAAGATAATCCCCAGAGTATTGATAAAACATGCTATCTATCCACCTCCAAAGAAAGATTGAACACGGACTGAAACATGCCATTTTTCACTTTTTCCTTTTTTGTCTTTTATTCAAGTTTTCTTATACAAAATGACTGATATGGTAATGTTTTACATAATTGCACATGTTTAACCTATATCTGATTCCTTACTGCTTCAGGGAGGGGAGAAGGAAGAGAGGGAAGGAGGGATAAAATTTGCAACTCAAAACTTTAAAAATGTTTATTATTTTTAAAAAAGAAAATTATCTTTGCATGTAATTAGAAAGAATAAAATACTATTTACATAAAAGAGAAAGTCACAGGTTGAAGCTATAAACATAACATGAAAAGTAAGCTGCTGTGTGACCCTGAAGAAATCACTTAACCCTCACTGCCTGGCCAAAAAAACAAAAGTAAGTCATCTGTAATAGAGGTTTCACGTAAAATCCTTTTTCGTGTTCTACCTTGAATAGGGAAATGCTCCATTTCTTTGGTATTTGTTAAGTTCAGAATAAATAAATGAAATTTGTTTTTCAAAAGTGCAAGGTTGGGGCAGCTAGGTGGCGCTGCAGTGGATAAAGCACCAGCCCTGGATTCAGGAGGACTTGAGTTCAAATCCAGCCTCAGACACTTGACACTTAGTAGCTGTGTGAGCCGGGGCAAGTCACTTAACCCTCATTGCCCTGCAAAAAAAAAAGTGCAAGCTGTGGTCTTTATCATAATAACACCAACACTTGTTTCTTCCGAGATCTCCATCAGGGATCATCCTTGGTGTTGTGAGTAGCTATGGAAGAGGCCAAATTTTCACTTAAGGATGAGAGATTGGCCTCCAGTGGATCCCAAGTCTCAGATTCATGTTGGGAGAGCTTGGGAGCTCATGTAAGACTGACCTCACTCCTAAGGAAAAAAAGTGACCCTGGTGCACAGGAAACCCCATTCCTTGATGGGAGGGAAACACTTACCGATGTTAATCTCATCATCTGTCAGGGTGTCCCCAGTGAAGTCAAACTGGAAAGATTGCAGGGTCTGAGAAAATTTCTGCACAGCTGAAGAGTAACCTGGAAAAGAAAGAAGACAAGAAACCAAAGCTAAGTATCATGGAACCAGTGCCAACTGGCTAGGATTCAGAATGATGTTTCTAAATGCATTTTGGTCTTTTTTGTGGGGCAATGAGGGTTAAGTGACTTGCCCAGGGTCACACAGCTAGTGTCAAGTGTCAGAGGCCAGATTTGAACTCAGGTCCTCCTAAATCCAGGGCCGGTGCTTTATCCACTGTGCCACCTAGCTGCCCCCTATCCAAATACATTTTAAAGCAAGTTCATGGACCTCAGGTTAAGAATTCTTGCTTGACATACATTATATCCTCGCAACAACCTTCTCACTCTTTCCATTTTACAGAAAAGGAAACTGAGATTAACTTTCCCATAGTGACAGTGAGCAGGATTCAAAAGCAGAATTGCGCCATTAACCTAGCATCTAACTCCATGTCCAGCCATCAGGACCGAGTGACCTCTGACCCAGGCATGCCAAAGAGAAAAGGGAAGAGTTTAGAAGGGAAGAGTTTAAAAGGAAAGAGTTGGGCAGCTAGATGACGCAGTGGATAAAGCACCGGCCCTGGATTCAGGAGGACCTGAGTTTAAATCCGATCTCAGACACTTGACACTTATTAGCTGTGTGACCCTGGGCAAGTCACTTAACTCTCATTGCCTTGCAAAACAAAACCAAACCAAACAACAACCAGATCTCCTTCTTGGCTCACTCGTTCTCTTTCCTCCTCTGTGAGCAGCCAGTTCTACAAACAGCAACTGGTCCAGGGACAAGCCACAGATCCCAACCCAACCCAGAGATTCTGGTTGGCCTTGCCCTTTTCTCTGCAAATGGGAGAGAGATTGGTACGGGCCTCGGAGATACTAGCAGTAGCTGCTACTTGTCATCTCCCAATTCAGCTGTCCTAGCTTCCAGGGCTTCTCCCCCCCCCCCCGCCAAAAAAAAGACACCATCTTTCACCTCCCTGGGTGTAGATTTTGACTTTTTTCTAGTAGAATCAGAGATCTTGAGTAGAAAGAGATTTTGAAGGCCATCAAGTTCCAACTTCTCATTGAACATAGGAGGAAACTGAGGCACAGAGAGGTGAAGGGACTTTCCCAAGGTCACGCAAAGGATACTAGACCTAGGACTGGAAAGGATTTCAGAGGCCATCGAGTCCAACTCCTTCATTTTTCTTTTCTTTTCTTTTTTTTTTTTTTTTTGGTGAAGCAATTGGGGTTAAGTGACTTGCCCAAGGTCACACAGCTGGTAAGTGTCAAGTGTCTGAGGCCAGATTTAAACTCAGGTCCTCCTGACTCCAGGCCAGTACTCTATCCACTGTACCACCTAGCTGCCCCACTCCTTCATTTTTCAGAGGAGGATGCTGAGACCCAAGGAGGTGGGGAGACTTGAACCCAGGTCTTCCTGAGTGGGAGGCCAACTCTCTAAGCAGTATACTACAGTGCTTCTATAGCATGGATACATTTAAGGGGTCTCACCTCATCTACCTCATGTCCAACAGTACACATAGGTGAGAAAAATGGTCAGAGTTCAAGAGACTCACACAGAGTTCCATTAAGTAGCTCCAGCACCAATCTAGCTTTCACCAGTGCACCCCCTCTGGTGACATGGAGGAAAGACACTGGGACTTTTCTACCTCCTTCTGGATCAGTTCCCACCCAACATTTACCCTTGGCAAACACCCAGCTTATCTTACTATGTACAGAAGTCAATCAGCTCGGTTTCCTTGTTTTCTGGGACCAAGGGAAAGGAGCAGAGGAAGGCAATGTGACCTGTTCCTTTTAACTAAAACATGCTTTTGAGTAGGACTACGGAGAACTTTTCCAGGTAATTTAACTGGAAAATCAGAACCCCCTGGGGATTCTATTACATCTTATTTCTTTTCCATTTCCAAAAGCACTTTTTTTCAGGCAATTAGAACTTAGAAACCTGGAATGGACCACATTTCAGAGAAACTCTATGGTAAGTGGGGAGGATTATCCAGGTTATCATGGGTTCCCACTGTTTCCACCTTTAGAATTAGACTTCCCCAAAAACATTTCCCCTACAAATCACTAACACAAATAAAATTAGCAGCATGCCAGCCCAGCTTCCATATTTCATTATGAGAAAGAACACAAAACTGGCCATATTTACGGAAAACAATCCTATCACCTACAACTTTCCATGGGCCAAGCCCACTGATGTCTTTGGCCCATCAAGGGCCAAGTCAGGTGACCCTTGAGGAGGAAGTTCACCATTTGGATTCTGTTTTACTCTGGAAACTTTAATAAAGATCTTAATTGCTTCTCCCTTCACCCATAACATGAATTTCAATAGGGGGACTTTACGGTGGGAGGGGAGTAATTATAGAACTACAGATTGCACTCGGTCTCTCCCCTATTCTTCTCACCTAAGTCTTCCTGCCCTTGTGTAGTTGTTTGCCCTTAATTCTTGAAGAGAACCATGACATTAGGGTGATGTCATGACTTGCAGTGAATTGGATTTAAGTGAGGGAGGGCTGTGCGAAGTCACCAACCTCACTTTCTTCTCCAGAGCTATCTGGGTTCAGTGGCAAGATATACATATATCAGGGTGACTAGAGATGGCCCTGGATGTTTAAAGTCATTGGGGTTAAGTGACTTTCCAGGATCAAACAGCTAGTAAGTGTTTGAGGTGAGATTTTAATTCCTAAAAACTTCAGGGCCAGCGCTCTATCTACTGCAGTGCCACCTAGTTGTCCCATCTGTCCTTATAGACTCAATTCAGCAAACCAATCAATCAACAAGCTCTTATCAAGCACCTCCTTTTTTCTGGGCAGTGTGCTAGATGCTAGGTATACAGATAAAAAATGAACAAGTTTCTACCTTCAAGCAGCTTATATTTTACAGGGGTGGGGGGAGCAAAATTGATCAATCAGCAAGCATTTGCTATGTGCCTACTATATGCCAGGCACTCTGCTGGGTACTAGCAATGTTATTGTTTGTCCTTATTTTGGAAGAAGACCAATGACATCACTTGCATGTGAATCAGATTTAAATGAAACAGAGTTGTACAAAGTTGTCAGCCTCACTCTCTCTTCCAGAGTCATTAAAAGTCCAGTGGTAAGGCAAAAGTCAAGATGATTGGCGATGGCCCAGAACGCAGTGTGACTTTGGCATCTTCAACGTGTGACCAAGTTCTAAGCACTTCACAGAACCTACTTCAGGTGCCTTGTATGTCTCCTTTTTTCCTTTCAAAACTACCCCCTTCATTTGCATCCCTGATCCACTCACATTTTGCTGATTTTGTTTGTTTTGGGTTTTTTTTGTTTTTTTGTTTTTGCAGGGCAATGGGGGTTAAGTGACTTGCCCAGGGTCACCCAGCTAGTAAGTGTCAAGCATCTGAGGCCGAATTTGAACTCAGGTCCTCCTGAATCCAGGGCCGGTGCTTTATCCACTGCAGCGCCACCTAGTTGCCCCACATTTTGCTGATTTTGAAGGGGATCCTAAAAGAACAAAGGAATATATGTCCTGGACATCTTTTATAATTCACTTACCCCCTAGAAAAAGGTTTTGTAAGCAGCTATAGATAAGAGAATAGCCCTTCTAGAATCCCTCCTTCCTTAGAGTATCATTGAAAGACCTACTTTATGAAGGATAAATGTCTCCCTACCTTGTATCCTCCAACCAACCTACCTATGGAAACATTTGGATAAATGATCAGCTAGGTACATCTCAGAGCTTTTCTCTTTTGTTTATAAACGCCTAGCTATCTTCTTCCCTTTCCCCTCTAAAACAATCACTAAGAAAAAAAAAACACATCCAGCAAAAACAAATTTTAAAAACCCACCCTGTGATTCATTATTTTGACATATTATCAACTGATCATTATATTGACAGAGATTATGGAAATAGACAAAACAGACTTGCAAAGTGCTGCATTTGCTTGATGGTTTTAGTCAGGAGAACACTGGTATTAGAATATGAAAATACACATGTGTATTTTCCTTTACACTCTGCTTGCTCAGATGTGCCAAGGCTCAATCAACAAGCATTAAGTGCTTACAATGTACCAGGCACTAAGGATACAAAGAAAGGAAAAATAGCCTCTGCCCGCACTTTCAAATGGAAGAGACAACATGTAAATAACTAGGTAGATACAAGATATAGAGATAGTAGGTAGAAGGTAATAGCAAAAGGAAAGGCACTGCCAGATGGGAAGAACAAGAAAGACCTGCAGAAGGTGGGTTTTGGCCTGAGTCTTGAAGGAAACTGAGAAAGCTAAGAAGAAAGGAGAACATTCCAGGGATGGGGGTGGGGGAACCAGTACTGAAAAAGCACAGAGGCAAGAGATGTAGTGTTACTACTTTACAGAGTTTGTGTGAGCAAAGTATAAGACAACTCAAAAGGTAAAAAGGAGTCAGATTGTGAAGGACTTTGTTATTGTTATTGTTGTTGTCATCCATCCTTCATTTTTTTTTTTTTTTTGCGGGGCAATGGGGGTTAAGTGACTTGCTTAAGGTCACACAGCTAGTAAGTGTTAAGTGTCTGAGGCTGGATTTGAACTGAGGTACTCCTGAATCCAGGGCCAGTGCTTTAACCACTGTGCCATCTAGCTGCCCCCCATCCTTCATTTTTGAAAAAGACCAGTGACATTACAGATGACACCTTGACTTGCACATGAACTGGATTTAAGTGAGGCAGAGTTGAATAAAGTCATCAGCCTTAAATGCCTAACAGAGGAATTTATATTTGACCCTGCGGGTCATAGGAAACCACTAGAATTTACTGAATAGGGGGTGACACTGGCAGACCTATTGTCATTGTTAAGTCATGTCCGACTCTTTGAGACCCTTTTTGGACTTTTCTCAGCAGAGATAATGCAGTGGTGTGCCATTTTCTCTCCAGCTCATTTGACAGATGAGAAAACTGAGGCAAACAGGGTGAAGTGACTTGCCCGAGGTCACACAGCTAGTAAGTGTCTGAGGCCTAATTTGAACTCAGAGTCCAGGCCTAGTGCTCGATCCACTGCAGCCCCACCTACTTGCCTCTTACTGCTTAGGAAAATCAATTTGGCAGCTAAGTGTAAAACGGATTGAAGAGAGAGGAGACATGAGGCAGGGCGGCCATTATAATAGTCCAGGAAAGAGTCTCAGAGGGTACGAACCTACTATGGTGGCTTCATGAGTGGAAAGAGGGAAGTATACAGGAGATGTGGAAGGAGAAATGGCAAGATTGGTCAGTGGGCTGTATATGTGAGCTGTGTGAGAGTGAGCAATTGAGGGTGATGCCCAGATTGTGAGCCAGGATGACAGTGACAATGGGGCTACCCTTGATCATTCATTTTGCATTATTCCCAAGGTTAGAAGTGTCTTTTCTGTCCATGAACATTTTAAGTAGGGGAAGGGGATGGAAGAGGCATTTATTTACCATATAAGATGGGCCAGCTAGTGTACCATACTAAGCACTATTTACATTATATTATCTCATTTGATCCTCACAACAGCCCTGCAAGGTGGGTGCTGTTAGCTCTATTTTACAATTGAGGAAACTGAGGTAGATAGCAATTAAGTGACTTGCCCACTTATAGCTAGTAAATGTCTGAGGGTGGATTAGAACTCAAGTCTTCCTGATTTCAAGCCCAGAGCTCCAGCCATTGTTCCACCAGCTGCCCATAGATAAGAGTAACCAAAATCCTCCCTGCTGTCCCATGTGAATGGGCAGAGAAGAATATCTCCTCAAAGATTGCAGCCCAAGTTGGGGTGTGAGAGGGGTGGAAAGTGGTGATAGAGACCAAGACTGAAGCCACGACCTCTCCTTCCCCCCAGTGCTGTTCCTCTTCAGGGATTTTCTGAAATGTTCTCTCCTGGCTTACCACTTCCTGGAAATCCCTAGTTCCAGCTCACTCAATGCTTTTCTTTTTTTTTTTTTTTTTTTTTTTTTTTTTTTTTAGTGAGGCAATTGGGGTTAAGTGACTTGCCCAGGGTCACACAGCTAGTAAGTGTTAAGCGTCTGAGGTCGGATTTGAACTCAGGTACTCCTGAATCCAGAGCCGGTGCTCTATCCACTGCGCCACCTAGCTGCCCCCACTCAATGCTTTTCTGCAAGACCCAGCACATAATGAAATCCCTCAACCAACTGGAGCCAACTTCCTTTCTGGCATAATTTCACTAAAACCAAAGACTTTTCACACTTAGTCTAAAGCCTAGATATGAGACTAATTAATTGGTGGAGCTCATTACTTACTTTAAGGGTGGGGTGGCTGATTTGATTTCCTCAATCACCCTACCCTACATATGTGGAAAGAAATGTGATATAAAAACAAAAGATGTCAAGAAAAATTAAAAACGGAAGACTTCAATGTCCACAACTAGATTGGGATTTCCATTCATTCTAAATTGCCTGGCACTTGGGGCCTTCCACAATTTTGCCTTACTTCATCTTTCCAGCCTAATACCTGCTATGTTCTAGCCAAAGAGGACTTCGGATAAACCCCAAACACATCCATCAATGCTTTATGCCTTTCTTATGCCACGCCACATGGCTTGAATGCCATCTTTCAAAGTCCAACTCAGGTGCCACCTCCTCAATGAAGCCTCCCTTGATTCTTGAGGGTCAAAATGATCTCTTCTTCCTCGAAGCTCCCACAGCCTTTGTTCAGACCTCTTTTATGGACAAGATGATCCTGAAGTCTTGGAAAACACAATAGTGGAAGGGATGCAATCTCTGGAAGGCCCTATCAAGCTAGATAGGCTTTGAGGCCTTGAGGCCTGGCACCTATCTGTTATATGAGGTCAGGCTAAGTTTCTAACGGTTCATCCTGAGTAGATGAGCTATCAAGTGATATAAAGTGATAAAGACTATCAAGTGATGAATTAAGGCCACAGCAACTCATTAAGTATTAAGGGTTTGCCATCTTCATCCAGTAGAGGGAGTAGCCTCACTAATGAAATCACAGATCTTTAGAAGAAAAGGATTCTCCTAATCTACAGATATATCGTCTCTTTCTTTGTAAGTTTTCTGTGGGCAAGGACCTCATCTTAGACTCTATACACTCCATTGTACTTGGTAGACTTAATAATATACATTGAACGGATAAACTGACAGTACCATCAGAAATCAACAGAACAGCACATAGGGAAAATCCATTTGGAAGCACAGCTACTAAAGACACACAACATTGTACACAGCCTCAACAACATTGTGGGCTGATCAACTGTGATAGACTTAGCTCTTCTCAGCAATACAATGGTCCAAGATAGTTCCAAAGGACTCACACCCTCCAAATCCAGGAAAAAGAACTGTGGAATCTAGATACAGATTGAACCATACTGTTTCTACTTGTTTTGTTTTTCTTTCTTTTTTGAGCTTTTTCCCTTGTGTTCTGATTCTTCTTTCACAGCATGCCTAATGCAGAAATGTGTTTAATGTAATTGTACATATATAACCTATATCAGAATGCTTGCTGTCTTGGGGATGAGGGAAGGAAGGGAGGGAGGGAGAAAAATTTCAAACTAGAAATCTTATAAAATCAAACGTTGAAAACTATCTCCACATGTAACTAGAAAATAATAATATACTTCTTGTTTGTTTGGTTGGGTTTTTTTGCGGGGCAATGAAGGTTAAGTGACTTACCCGGGGTCACACAGCTAGTAAGTGTCAAGTGTCTGAGTCTAGATTTGAACTCAGGTCCTTCTGAATCCAGGGCCAGTGCTTTATCCACTGTGCCACCTAGCTGCCCCCAATAATAATATGCTTTTATGATAAAAAAGAAAAAAGACACACACAATTGTGTTTTGTTTTGTTAAATCGACAAACAACAAATATGAAATACTTATCAAGGGTCAGGCATCATGCTCGGAAGTGGGGATGCAAAGATATACATAACATACACCTTACTCTCCCTGGGTCTATAATCAACAAGGGGATAGGTAGGAAAGGCACATGAACACCAATAACTGTGTTAGAAAGGGAAACAACACTCATGGAAAACAGATGGCCAAGCAAGGTGTTTTGTTAAGTCTGAGAAGGAAAACATTGCCAAATGACTGGGTGGCCTTGGGTGAGTCCCTTCCC
Organism: Dromiciops gliroides; assembly: GCF_019393635.1. Lineage (NCBI taxonomy): Eukaryota > Metazoa > Chordata > Mammalia > Microbiotheria > Microbiotheriidae > Dromiciops > Dromiciops gliroides. The sequence goes on along the minus strand of NC_057867.1, from coordinate 25,647,556 downwards.
CTCCCTGGACCTCAGTTTCCTCCTTTGTAAAATGAGGAGGTTGGACTAGATGGCCTCTGGAGAAAGGTATGAAAGGTCAGGAAAGGTTTCACATGAGGAAACTGATTAAATCTAAGTCCCAGTTCCCTTTGCACTGAAAAAGAAAATAAAATGAAAGAGGGGAATCTAGAGTTATCTGGAACCTGCTCTGCAACTTAAAAGTCTCAGCTGCCTGGGACACTGAGAGGTGAAGTCTCTTGCCCAAGGTCACACAGCCAGGATATATGGGAGGCTGAACTTGAACCCAAGTTTTCCCAACTGTATGCTACCGCTGTCTCTGTCCATGCAACTGTAAGGGAAAGGTAAATTGGGCTTAGAATTAAAAGACCCAGGTGTGAATCCTGTCTGTGTGACCTTGGACAAGTACCTCCCCCTGTGAGCCTCAGTTTCCTCATCTGTAAGAAGTAGATGATTTCTCAGCACTAACATTTATGATTTCCCCATGACATCTATCTATTACACATTAGTCTCTCTCTTCTGAGCTCTAATCTCATGTCACCAACTGCCTGTCAGATGTTCCTAAATGGATGCCCCATAGACATTTCAAATTCAAGATGTCCAAAACAGACCTCGCTCTCTTGTCCTCCAAACCCACCCCCTTCTGAACTTCCCTCTTTCTGTCGAAGGAACCACCATTCTTCCATTCATCCATATTCACAATCTCTGTATATCTCCCACTCCTCCCTTTTCCTCACCCCTCCATGCTCAATCAATTGCCAAACCTTGTCATTTCTTCTTCCACATCTCTCGCCTGCAACCCCTTCAGTCTACTCATACAGTCACTACCCTATTTCAAGCCCTCATCCCCACCCGTCTTGATTACTGCAATAACCTTCTAATACATCCTCTACCTCAAGCCATTCCTCTCTCCAATCTACCCTCCTCACAGTGGCCAAAGGGATACTGCTAAAGCCTTGGTGTGTCTATGCCACTCCCCTGCTTGTGAGAATTGAAAGCACTGAGCAACTTCCCAAATGCAGCCCAGACTGTTATCTTTCTAAAAACTATTCAAGATCATTTTTATGTGTAGCTCTTACCTAAGGAATGTGTACTGGTGGACTAACTTAGAGGGCCCATCCAAGTATATGCCTCATCCATTTCTTTTTCCTGTGTGAATTGTTAATATCAGTCTCTTTTTTCCTCATTTAAAAAGTTAAATTTGGGGGCAGCTAGGTGGCGCAGTGGATAGAGCACCGGCCCTGGATTCAGGAGTACCTGAGTTCAAATCCAGCCTCAGACACTTAACACTTACTAGCTGTGTGACCCTGGGCAAGTCACTTAACCCCAATTGCCTCACTTAAAAAAAAAAAGTTAAATTTGCTTTAATTAGTGAAAATCTTTTTCTTCTACTCACCTTCCCACCCCACCAAAAAAGGAAAGAATACTAAGACCTTTATAACAACTATGCCTCATCAAACACAACAAATTCCTGCATTAGAGTATGTCTATACACACAAGCACATACATGCACATGCGTGCGCGCACACACATACACATCTCACATTCTGAGTCCCTCACCTCTCTCTCAAGAGGTGAGAGGCATACTTGGCCATGAGACCTTTGGAATCATGGTTGCTCAATGAGTTGATCAGAGTTCTTAAGTCTTTCAAAGTTGTTTGCCTTTACAGTGGTTATTATCGAAATTATTTTCCTGGTTCCCTTCTTTCAGGCCATATAAGTCTTCCCAGGTTTCTCTGAAACCATCTCTTAATTTCTTCCAACACAGTAATATTCCATCACATTCTTATACCACAATTTGCTCATCCATTCCCCAACTGAGAAGCACCCCCCTTTAGTTTCCCATTCCTTCCCAGCACAAGGAGAGATTCTTAGAACTATTTGTGTATAGAGGGGTTTGTTTCTTCTTTCTTTGATCTCTTTATACCAATCTCTGTTTTTTATTTTATTTTTTTTGCTGGGCAATTGGGGTTAAGTGACTTGCCCAGGGTCACACAGCTAGTAAGTGTTAAGTGTCTCAGAGGCCAGATTTGAACTCAGGTCCTCCTGAATTCAGGGCCAGTGCTCTATCCACTGCGCCACCTAGCTGCCCCCATACCAATCTCTTTTGATTCACTGATCTCATTCAGCATGTCCTGTCGTGTTCCAGTCAACAAGCACTTGTTTCTTTATTGTGTATGACTATATGCCACTATAGAGGTCATAATATTATCTGCAAATAGGAGCATCTGAAAAGCCTTACCATCTCTAGGAATCTCTCTGTGCCATCCATCCCCCATGCCAGCGGCCAATACCTTTGGCCAGCATACATTTCCCTGTTTTATGCCTTAATTATGGTGGTCCAAAGATCACCAAACCAAGTTACATCTGTTGCATATCTTGCATGATTTTTGCCTATGCATATGGGAAACATGTTAATGGCAGAGAGTCTTGTGGGTAGCTGAAAATCAAAGTTGTTGCTTGGGGCTAATAAACCATAAGTTCAATGGGAGCTAGTATTCATGAACAATCATGTGATCTGCTATCAGCTCTCAATTGTGGAGGCTTGGTCTCCTTCTCATACTTTCATCAAGGCTGCCCTGGAAGCATACATAGATTATCCTCTGATAGATTTTCTAGAGCTGAGAAAGTAGATCTATGGGGCAGCAGTTATCAGTGAGTGCACTCTTGATTGCTATTTCTTGGCAATAATAGTGGCCACAATTTTTTCTGAAGCAGTGAGTATCTTCCAGTCTTTCAGGTATCTTGAGGTTAGCTCCCTCAACACCCTCAAAATTGTCCCCTCCAGCACAGATGTCCTCTGTGCATACTTGGTTTACCCCAAAAGCTCTTCCCATCTTTATTCTGGGGACTTTGATGTTAGAGTTCTAATGGTGTTTATGACATTATCATTGATGGAGAAGAGAGTTCCCCATAAAAGCCTTTGCAAGACAGAACTGTTAGTTTTGCAGTCTCCTGGGGTCCTTGGAGAGCCCTAAGAACATAGTACTTGGGTCCATCCCTGCCCCATGCACTCTTAACTCCAATCTCACCCAGGGCTTGGCATCTGCCTTGCCTGTGACCTGCTCATTTACTATTGTAAGCATTGTTTGTTCATTGAGCACCTCCTCCAAGTTTTTTGTTTTGTTTTCTTTTTAGTGAGGCAATTTGGAGTTAAATGACTTGCCCAGGGTCACACAGTTAGTTAAGTGTCTGAGGCCGGATTTGAACTCAGGTACTCCTGACTCCAGGGCCAGTGCTCTATCCACTGCGCCATCTAGCTGCCCCCTTAAATTTTATTCATTTTTTAGTTGTTTTCTAATTTTAATTTTTGTGTGTGTGTGTGAGGCAAGGGGGGGTTAAGTGACTTGCCCAGAGTCACACAGCTAGTTAAGTGTTAAGTATCTGAGGTTAGATTTGAACTTACGTCCCCTGAATCCAGGGCCAATGCTTTACCCACTACACCACCTAGCTACCCGAGCACTACCTCCAAGTTAATGCTCATCCAGGGGAGTGCAGTGAACATAATAACATGACTAGGAAACATGCCAGCCAAGAGTCAGTGGACAGGATTAAGGATATTTACCTTAGAGAAGAAAAGACTCTGTGTGTGTGTATACACATAAACATTGTCTTCAGGCATTCAAAGGACTATCATATGGGAAAGGAACTACAGATGTTCTGTAGGAATCACAAAGTAGAGGTTACAGGGCAGCAGATTTCAGCTCAAAATAAGGAAAAAATTCCCACCAAGTAAAATGAGCCAAACACAGTAGAATGAGTGGGCTGCCCCAGAAAGTAGTGCCTTCAAGTCTTCCAATAAAGGCTGGGCATGTTGTCGAGGAGATTCAGCTGGGCTGGGGGAGAGCTACCGGTCCCTTCCAACTCTGTTCCATGATTCTAATTCTTCAGAAGGGTTCTCTGCAGATCAATTTGCATCACAGCACCTACTTTTCAAGCACGTGAATGTGTTTGGATAGACTATTTCTGGATGATGTTTTCACAGAGAGAAGATGTAATAACATTTGGAGGCAACCAATAATTTGTGCTGGTTAATGACCCTCTTAATGCCAGCCATTTGCTGTAGTCTCTGTAATTTCATTACCTAATGGGTTTACTCAATGCCACATACTGGTCAACATGCTGTTCTTTCTGTCTTTCCTCATAGCTTTCTGATGTTCTCTAGATCCTCCAGGCTGGGTCTTTCCTTGTTTGTTTCTTGCTACAACCTATTGATCGGGGCAGCTAGGTGGCACAATGGATAGAGCACTGGCCCTGGGTTCAGGAGGACCTGAGTTCAAATCCGGACTCAGACACTTAACACTTACTAGCTGTGTGACCCTGGGCAAGTCACTTAACCCCAATTGCCTCAACAACAAAAAATACAATCTATGGCTTGTTGATGTCCTTTGGCTCCTCTATTGGTCATCTCTTTCTTGAAGTTCTCAGTCATGGGAGCTTTGCCTGTCATTCATCAAATCCCAGGCCTGTCCCCTATCACTAGCTGCCTATAGCACATTTCAATCTAACTATCCAGTAGGCATCTAAAGCAGAAAGTCCAAAACAGAACTCATTCTCTCCTCCCCTTGAATTCATTCCTCTTCTGAACTTTCCTGTTTCTATCCAGGGCACCATATTTCCAGTCATCATGACTGGCCATTCTAGAGTCATCTTTAGCCCTTCACTCTCGTTCTTCCCACATTTTGAATTCATTGTCAAGTCTTCTTCCTGAGTTCAAATCTGGTCTTAGATACTTCTTAGCCGTAGGACCTTGGGCAAGTCACTTCACCTTATTTACCTCAGCTTCCTCATCTATTAAATAAGCTGGAGAAGGAAATAATAAGCCACCCCAGTGTTTTTGTCAAGAAAACGTCAAAAGGGGTCGCGAAAAGTCAGACAACTGAAAACTGACTGAACAACAAAATATATAACTTATTACATGTAGTTCCCCTTTATTCACTCTGTAGTTTGGCCATATTAGCCTCCTTGCTGTTCTTCACATGGAACATTCCATTTTTCATCTCGGTCCCTTTGTATAGGCTGTGCCCCATGCTTAGAAAGGACTCCCTTCTCATTTCCACATCTTAGTTGACCTCAAAACTCAGATCATGCACGGCATTTCCTGATTCCCTTAGCTGAGGGTTTCTTTTCCTTAAATTACCTTATTTTTATTTTGTATATACTTACATGTGTACATGTTATCACCTAGAAAGCGTAAGCTCCTTGAGGGCAGGGACTGTTTTTGGTCTTTGTATGTCCAGTGCTCACCACAGTGCCTGGTACATAGTAGGCATTTAAAATAGCTGTTGAGGGGGCAGCTAGGTGGTGCAGCGGATAAAGCACCGGCCCTGGATTCAGGAGTACCTGAGTTCAAATCCGGCCTCAGACACTTGACACTTACTAGCTGTGTGACCCTGGGCAAGTCACTTAACCCTCATTGCCCTGCAAACAAAAAACAAACAAACAAACAAACAAAAAACAAACAAAATTTAAAATAGCTGTTGACTGATTAAGTTGAGATATCAAAGGATATAAAGAGTTTAGTCACTTCTCACGTGATTTAATATTATTTTCTCAAATGGTTGAACCCATTCACAGATCTACTGATAGTGGTAGTATGCTTGTCTTCCTATAGCCCCTCCAACACTATTTCTGTCATTCATTCTTTTGTTTTGTTTTGCTTTTTTTGGTGGCGGCGGTGGTGTTTTTTGCAGGGCAATGAGAGGTTAAGTGACTTGCCCAGGGTCACACAGCTAGTAAGCATCAAGTGTCTGAGGCTGGATTTGAACTCAGGTCCTTCTGAATCCAGGGCCGGTGCTTTATCCACTGTGCCACCTAGCCGCCCCCTAATCTTTTTTTATCAATTCCCTATATATGGTGGATATTAGACTTTTATCAGAAGCCCCTTCCCTCACTTGGCAGTTTTTTGTCTAGTTGAGTTGATTTCCTTTTTGGAAAAGTTTTTGAATTTTACATAATCAAAATTGCCTGTTTTATCTTCTATGATCACCTCTATCCCTTATTTGGTTAAGACTTCTCCTGAGTATCCTTGTATATTAAAATGATGTACTTAAGAAAGGAAACTAGGGACCAGGGTCAGAGAGGAGGAAGCATGATGGAGAACATTTGGATAAAGATCAAGGGAGGAAGAAACAGAAGTTATACTATCCTGGGAGTATACTGCAGACCACTTGGACAGAAGGAAGAAACAGATGAGGAGTTGGGGAAATAGATCAGAAGCCTGGCCCAGAGGCATGATCTAGCAGTGATGAGGGACTTCAGTTATGTAGCCATCTGCTGGAGCACTTTCTCTGCCAAAAGCAGAGCAGCTAAGAAATTCTTGGCTAGTCCTCATGATAATTTCATCCTTCAAAAGATGAAGGAAACCATGAGGGGGAAATTTGACTCTGCAGCTAATTCTCACCAACAGAGAGGAATGCTGAAGTAGAAATGATGGGAACCTTGGGGGAAAGGAGCCACTTCATCTTCAAATTCATGATAGACAAGGAAAGAAAAGCTGGATCTGCCATGCATCCTAGCTTTGGGTAGAGTAGATGTTAAATGGTTAGGAGAAAGGATAGCCCTGAGCAGTTGACTAAAAAAAATCTGCACAAGGAAGGATCAAGGCTCACCCAAATGAAATTCTGGAAAAAAAGATAGAAAATTCTAATGAGAAGGAAAAGAGAATGTCTAAAGAGACCACTGTGTCCTTTAAGTGGTTTACATGTGCATACATAATTGTGTGTATGTGTATGTGAACACTAGCAGCTGGAAGGATTAGGACCTAGGAAAAATTTTGTGTTAAAGGGAATCCTTGAACTATTTTAAAGGAAATGAGGTGTTCTAAGAGGTATTGGTGGGACAGCTAGATGGCACAGTGGATAAAGCACCGGCCCTGGAGTCAGGAGGACCGGAGTTCAAATCCGGCCTCAGACACTTGACACTTACTAGCTGTGTGACCCTGGGCAAGTCACTTAACCCCAATTGCCTCACAATAAATGAATGAATGAATGAATAAATGAATGAATGAATGAATGAATGAATGAATGAATGAATGAATGAATAAAAATAACAAGAGGGATTGGTGAGGAAAGAGGGTATTCTAGGCATGAGGGAAAGACAGATTGTACAAAGGCAAGGAAATGAAGTATCATGTGTGAGGAACAACAAGAAGGCCAGTTTGGGTGATCTGTAACACGTATGAAGGGAAGTAATCTGTAATGCAGCTAGAAAGGGCAGTTGGATCCAGGTTGTGAAGGGCTTTAAATACCAAAGAGAGGATCTGGTACAGTTATCTCTTGCATATTGTAGAGATTAGGAGTGTGACCCCCAAACCCCACCCTGGTAATCTGGAAAATCTGCACAAAATTTTTTGGCTCTCCCTTTGTACCAGAGGTTTTTTTTCTTTTTCTTTTATGGGGTATTTACAGTACCTTATTGTACTGATACTCCCTGAAAAATAGGTGGAGGAAAGAGAAATTGAACAATACAAGAATACCAAGAGAAATATTAGTACAAAGTCAAAAGCCAGCAAAATTGAAAGAAAATGGGAGCTAACTACAACAGATTCAATTCAATAAGCTTTTCCGGGTCACTCAACAATCATTTATTAAGCATCAACTATAAAAGTGCTATGCTAAACACTAGGCCTGTCTTAATGTTAGTGCTTTTCCTCTGGCATGACCTCACTTTTATCCTGTAGGTATCTTGTTTGTACATAGTTGCTTGTATAATGTCTCACCTCAACTCCACCATTGGATTGTGAGCTCCTTAAGAGCAGTCCTTTTTCTTTCTCTTTCTTTCTTTTCTCCTTTTTTTTTCTTTTCTTTTTATCTCCAGCACTTAGCACTGTTCTTGGCACTACTTAATCCCTTAATAAATGCTTGTTGATTTGATAACAAGCATCTCCTGAACACCCACCAAGGGCTATGTATAAAACAGGTGAAACTAAACAGAACACAAAGATTGAGATGAAACAATGAAATGGATGATTGAAACAGAAAGGAAATGAAATCAGTGAATGAAACGAAGGAAATGAAATCAAAGAATGAGATGAAATGGTGAAAATAAAACAATACAAAGATTGAAATGAAACAGAATACAAACTGAAGGGCAGGCTTGGGAAGCACACTGACTCAGGTAAAGTGAACTACAGTTGATTTGGAGATCTGATAAGCCTTCATCCATATCACTGATAGAAATGTATAGTTTCTATCAGGACCAAGGACAGAGCCTTGGGGCACTCCACTGGAGACTTCTCTTCATGCTTAATCTCTATTCTCTGTAGTTATTCACGTGATTCTAGATTCACCAATGCTACTATTCCCCATCAAAATCCATCATATTGTACAACTCTCTCCTTTGACAATAATAGAGCACCGGTCCTGAATTCAGGAAGACCTGAGTTCAAATCCGGCCTCAGACACTTAACACTTACTAGCTGTGTGACCCTGGGCAAGTCACTTAACTCCAATTGCCTCACAAAAAACCAAACAAACAAACAAAAAACAAACAAAAAGACAATAATACTAACAACAACAACGACAGTAAACAGCTAGCATTTTTCTAGGCTTTAAGGTTTGCAAAATGCTTAACCTGTTATCTTATGGAGTCCTCATACGCACTTTGAAGTAGGTGCTACTATTATTTTCATTTTACAGATGAGAAAACTGAGGCTAAGAGGTGAAGTGACTTACACTAAGTCATATAGCTTTTAAGTGTCTGAGGCCAGATCCAAAGCCTTGTCTTCCTTCCTCCAAGTCCAGCAATCTGGCCACTGTCCTGCCTAGTTCCCTCAAGGATATCCTGAGAGGTTTATACCAAATGCCTTGGACTACTTTACCCTATAGACAAGGACTGACATCTACAAGCACCCCCTGAGATTAGGCTGTCATGACTTGCTCTCAGTGAGCACTAGCCTCTCCGGACAAGCGCTCACAAACCAGCCCTTTTATTTTTTTTAGAACAAAATAATATTTTATTTAGGTGCTAGGGAAAGGAAACCAAGAGAGAAGACCTTGGACTTCTTCTCCTGGGGAGAAGGCATGGCACAGAGGTGTGGCTCTCTGAGATACCTTTATCCAAACCAACCCTTTTATAAAACTCTCAAGAGTTTTGCCAGGAATTGAAGGCAAGTTCAGCCTCTATAGTATGAAGAGCCTACCTTCTTTCACTTTGGGAATGTCTTCCTTCTCCAGAAATCTGGTCTTCTAAAGATGATGATACAGTGGAGCAGCAATTAAGTAAAAATAATAATAACAATAATTGAACCAAAATGGCTTCATAGACTCAGAAGTGCAAGGGACCTTAGGACACAGAGGACATCAGAGCTGAAAGGGACTTTAGAGCCCCTGACAACAGAATTGGGATGGGGAGGTGGGATTAGAATACAGAATGTCGGGGCAGCTAGGTGGCGCTGCAGTGGATAAAGCACCATCCCTGGATTCAGGAGTACCTGAGTTCAAATCCGGCCTCAGACACTTGACACTTACTAGCTGTGTGACCCTGGGCAAGTCACTTAACCCCCATTGCCCCGCAAAAAAAGAAGAAGAAGAACACAGAATATCAGAACTGGGAGGGACTACGGCAACTTAGAACACAGATTATACCTGGCATCATTAAGTCCAACCTCCTTATTTTCCAAATGAAGAAACCGAGGCCCAGAGAGAAGTGACTTGCCCCAGGTCGCACAACTGGTCAGTCAGTGGATGAGAGACTGGGAGCACAAGTCCTTTGCCTCCTATTTCCCACTATAACACAGGCACTGCCAATCCCTCAACAATCTCTTCCATTGTACTAAGCAGTTCATGACTGCAGTATAAACAAACATAAGCACCACTTCAGAATTTTAAATAATATGATTGAACAATGAGAACTGGACTTAAGTCACTAGAATCTGTCAGAAGCCAAGATATTTTACAATGAGTGAGGATTCAGAGAAGACTCCCTTTCAGTCAGTAAAAGGAATGACAGAAATCTAATGTTTTATTTAATAATAATGTTATAGAAATTGGGGGGAGAAGGGCTTTCCCCCCCTCAAGTGCCCTTTACTCCAATGCAGACATCTTTGTAAGAGAAGCGTGAGGCTTTCACTGGAGTAGTCACATGTTCTTTACAGGCTAAATGCAGACCTAAGAGCCAAGAGGGACAAGTTCCAATCACAGATCTTCTGCTCAGCACCCTAGGTCTTAGGGAAACTTGAAACCAATCAAGTTGACCCATTGACTGGGTCACTCGGTCAGTTGGCCACCATTTCCTGTGTGCCTAACATGCATTGAATAGCCCTATTTTACCAGGCATTAGGGAAAACTAGAAAAGAAATATAATATATGGTCCTTGGAGAACAGGTAAGGCCCACAAACCATGGAAGGGCACTATTACAGGACAATTAAGTGAGGCAACATGCCAAGACAGGACCATAAATGATGTAGTCTAGAGACTACAGAAAAGGTGCTGGACTGGGAATTGGGAGACCAGGGTTCAAGGCCCAGCTCTGTCAATAATTTGCTGGGTGACCTCGGGCAAGTCATGTCACCTCCTCTATTCCTCGGTTTCCTTGCCTGTAAAATGAGTAGCTTGAACCAGCAACTTTTAAGGCTCTTTCAACTCTGACACCACTGGTGTAAGGGCCTCATCACTTCATCCCTGGACTACTGCTATATATTTTTTTCGATGTGGTTGATTGTGTTAATAGTTTTCCTAATGTTGAACCAGCCCTGTATTCCTGGTATAAATCCCACCTGGTCATAGTGTATTATCTTGGTGATCACTTGCTGTAATCTCCTTGCTAATATCTTATTTAAGATTTTAGCATCAATATTCATTAGGGAAATTGGTCTATAATTTTCTTTCTCTTTTTTTGCTTTGCCTGGTTTTGGTATCACCACCATATTTGTGTCATAAAACGAATTTGGTAGAACTCCTTCTTCACCTATTTTTCCAAATAATTTGTATAATATTGGAATTAATTGTTCTTTAAATGTTTGGTAAAATTCACCCGTAAACCCATCTGGCCCTGGGGATTTTTTCTTAGGGAGTTCATTAATGGCTTGTTCAACTTCTTTTTCTAATATGGGTTTATTTAAGGATTTTATTTCCTCTTCAGTTAACCTGGGCAGTTTGTATTTTTGTAAATATTTATCCATTTCATTTAGATTGTCAAATTTATTGGTATACAGTTGGGCAAAATAATTCCTAATTATTGATTTAATTTCCACTTCATTGGTGGTAACATCCCCTTTTTCATTTTTGATACTGGTAATTTGGTTTGCTTCTTTCTTTTTTTTAATCAAATTAACCAATATTTTATCTATTTTATTGGCTTTTTCATAAAACCAGCTCTTAGTTTTATTGATTAATTCTATAGGTTTTTTTGCTTTCAATCTTATTAATTTCTCCTTTGATTTTCAGGATCTCTAATTTAGTATCTAATTGGGGATTGGACTACTGCTATAGACTGCTGGTCATTCTCTCTGCCTTGAATCTCTCTCCACTCCAATCCATCTTCCACTCAGCTAGCAAATGAATCTTTGTTGGGGTTTTTTTGGTGATGTAATCGGGGTTAAGTGACTTGCCCAGGGTCACAAAGCTAGTAAGTGTCAAGTGTCTAAGGCTGGATTTGACCTCAGGTCCTCCTGACTCCAGAACCAGTACTCTATCCACTGTGCCACCTAACTGCCCCAACAAATGAATCTTCTTAAAGCGGAGTTCTGCCCATGTCAAACCCTGCCTCCCCAAGCAATCAACTCCAGTAGTTCCCTATAGCCTCTCTTCTTATCCATTCCTCACCTCCCAGTCCACATACTCAACAATCCAGTAATGCTGACCTCCTGGCCATTCCTCTTACAAGAGACTCCATCTCCAGGGGCTGGGCATTCTCCCTGGCTATCACCCATGCCTGGATGGTTCTCCCACTTAACCTCCACTCCAGACTTCCTTCAATCTCAGTTTAAATCCCACTTTCTATGAAAAGTTATACCTGAGGGGGCAGCTAGGTGGCACAGTGGATAAAGCACCAGCCCAGGATTCACGAGGACCCGAGTTCAAATCTGACCTCAGACACTTGACACTTACTAGCTGTGTGACCTTGGGCAAGTCACTTAACCCTCATTGCCCTGAAAATAAAAAGGTATCTAATCCAATCCCATCACCTTTTACAGATGAGGATACTGAGTCACTAGCATCTCCCACAATTGTCCTTGATGGAGAAAACAAGTAGTTAAAAATGGCTTTTGTAAATCTTTTTTCGATCTTTCTTCTGTTTGTTGCTCTTGTTATATTTTCATCCTTGAGAGCCTCATTGGATATCCTGCCTAGCTTTCTTTAAATTGGTATTACCTTCTACTTCTTCCCTTTGATTTCTGAACAAAAACTGCTCAACCATTCAACCACGCAATGTCCTCCAAGGACAATGGAAGCACCAAACTTGGACTCTCCAGAAGGATCTAGAGATGGTTCTAGAGAAGGACCTAGAGCTGGGTCTAGAATTTCTCACAATCTAATGGGGAGCTACTTGAGAACATTTTGTAGTTCTTTGTATCTCCAGCTTTAACACAGTGCCTAACACATAGTAGGTGCTTAAGAAATGCTTGTTGAATGAGTTGAAAAATCTCTAGGACCAGATGGATTCACAAGTGAATTTCTACTCAACTTATAAAGAACAATTAATCCCAATACTATATAAATTATTTGAAAAAAATAAGAGCTTCAAAAAAGCTTGGAAATACATGCATGAAATAAATGATGTATTGGGAAGCTAATAGAACCAACAGAATACTCTACACAGAGACAGCAATACTGTTTGATGAAGAACTGTGAAGGGCTTGACTATCATCAGCAATGCAATGATCCAAGCTAATCCCAAAGGACTATTGATGAAACATACTATCCACCTCCAGGGAAAGAATTGATATTGATGGAACAGATTGGGGCATGCTATTTTTTCACATTCTTTCATTAAGTGACAAATATGGTAATGTTTTCCATGATCATATATGTATAACCCATATCAGATTATTTACCTCCTTGGGGAGGGGGAGGGAAGGGGGCAAGGGAGGATAGAAAATGGAATAGAAAAATATGAATAAAAATGTTTAATCTGGAAAGGTGGAGGAGGGGTTGCTGGGAAGGGTACAGGAGGTATATATATTGTGCATTTATGAGTTACTTAGGTATTATTTGTATAGTAATTATATTTAAACAAATTTGTCATATAAATTATTGATATAAATGGACATGTATTTGTTATTTATAAAATACTTAAGGAATTAAAATACTAAGTTATATGTATTAGAATATACCTAGGTATATATAAGTACAAGAATGTAGAAAATTCATATGATATATGTCATATGTGTCTTTGTGTGTATTATATCTATATTTGATGTATGTATAAAATATAATTCTATATCACAAATAAAATTTAAAAATTTTTTTAAAGAAATGCTTGTTTATTTGACTTGATGTGATACATTCCAGGTCTTAAGATTTCACTCAGTTTGAGTCTGTTCTGAGGTTCCTTTCAGCTCCGACATTTTCTATCCTTAAGTCCTTTCCAAGTTCTTATGTCATGCCAAGAATAAAGTCAGGTGAAGTAAGTCATGGGAGGTTTCCTCAATGTCAGAATCGCCATGGGTTTTGAAAGAGGTAAGGGATGCAGAGGGTAGATGAGAAGGGATGGTGTTCCAGGCAGAGTCATGTATGAATCCTTGGAGGTGAAAAGTAACCAGTGGAGGAGCAAGGAGAAGTGGGAAATATATTCTCAGCATGGCAAGAAATGATGTGAAACAAGGTTGAGAAAATGGTGGTCAGATGACTTATCAAGTACCCTCCATATGCAAACCAACAGCTGATCATAAGGGTATCGAATGCTAACCATGGCACTGAGATTTGGTGGTAAGCCATAGGGCTAGATAGAGATTGGGCTTGAGATTTCATTTGTTTTTCTTTTGTGGGGCAATGAGGTTTAAGTGACTTGCCCAAGGTCACACAGCTAGTAAGTGTGGTCAAGTGTCTGTGGCCAGATTTGAACTCAGGTCCTCCTGAATCCAGAGACGGTACTTTATCTACTGCAGTACCACCTAACTGCCCCCTTGGGATTTCATTGTTACAGGAAAACTTCCTAGTAAGGAAACTTCCCAGTGAGGGAAGACTCTCAATAAATGCAGGTCGGCACCTTCTCTGCAACTTATGATTTTCTAGAGGATTGAGAGGTTAAATGACTTGTCCAGGATCACGCAACTGGATCTTTCCATCTCCATTCCATTAAATGTCCACACACAAAGCAGGAACATAATAAAACTTGTGCTTCCGAAAGATTCAATTTGCAGCTATCTGGAAATGAATGGCTGAGGATACAGACCTGCTAAGAACTTTCAGAATAATCCAAGGATGAGATGTGGGTCTATAGTATGGTGAGATAGTCCCGTGTGTAGTAGAAAGAATACTAGCCTAGGAGCCAGAAGGCCTGGGTTCTAGATGACCATTAAGTCCCTATTTGAGATTAAGCAAAACATTTTACCATTCTGGGGCTCACTTGTCACAGAGACAAAATGAGGTAATTGTTCTAGAAGACCTTAGCAAGGTCTTTACGTGGTAGCAAGGAATTGGAAGTTGAGGGGGTGCCCATCAATTGGGGAATGGCTGGACAAGTTGTGGTATATGAATACAATGGAATACTATTGTGCTGTAAGAAATGATGAGCAGGAAGAGTTCAGAGAAACCTGGAGGGTCTTACGTGAGCTGATGATGAGTGAGATGAGCAGAACCAGAAGAACATTGTACACAGTATCATCAACATTGAGTGTTGACCTACTGTGATGGACTATATTCTTCTCACCAATGCAATGGTACAGAAGAGTTCCAGGGAACTCATGATAGAAGAGGATCTCCAAATCCAAGAAAAAAAAAAGAAAGAAAGAACTGTGGAGTATAGATGCTGATTGAACCATATTATTTCTTTTGTTTTGGGTGCTGTTGATTTTTTTTCTATTTTGAGGTTTTGCATCACTGCTCTGATTTTTTCTCTTGTAACAGGATTAATGCAGAAATAGGATTAATGTTATTATGTGTATATATATATATGTGTATGTATAGATATATATCTATATGTATATGTATATAGATATATAGATATAACCTCCATCAGATTACCTGCTGTCTAGGGGAGGGGGGAGGGAGGGGAGGGAGGGAGAAAAATCTGAAATTGTAAAGCTTGTATAAACAAAAGTTGAGAACTATCTTTACATGTAACGGAAAAAATAAAATACCTTATACATTAAAAAAAAAAAAAAAGAAGAAGAAGACCTTAGCAATAAGGCAAGAGGATAAAGTTGCAGATCCAGTGTGACCTGGCTCCAGAACTCTATTGCTTAGAACTGGGATGGGATCAAGAAGGCCAAGGTTATCAGCTGCACAGAATCACAGAACTGGGGGGCTAGAAGAAAGCTCAGAGGGCGGCAGCTAGCTAGGTTAAACCGTACCTGAACAAGAATGACCTCAGCAACATCCCTGCTAAGTGGTCATCTTACTTTTACCTGAAGACGTCCAATATGGGGAAAACTCAAACCACCTCCCCACACCCCCAAGGTAGGCCATTACACGCAGATAGCTCTACGTGTTAGCAAGTTTTTCCCAAATCATCCTCCTTGCAACTTCCCCTCACCACTCCTGCCTTTTGGAGCCAAGCAGAACAAGTCTAATCCATCCTCCGCATGACAGTTCTTCAGATACTTAAAGACAACTGTCATGTTCCCACTAAGGTTTCTCTTCATGAAGCTAAACGCTCCCATTTTCCCTTCCCTACCCTGATTGCCCTCCTCTGGATATTTGCTGGCTTATCCAATGTCTTTCCTAAGATGTGGCCCAGAAAAAATAACCAGAACTAAATTCAAGACTCTAGATGACATGGGATCAAGGCAGAAGACAGGAGAACCATCCTCTCCCTAGCCCTGACATCATACCTCTCTCTCTCTCTTTTTTTTTTTTTTACTGAGGCAATTGGGGTTAAGTGACTTGCCCAGGGTCACACAGCTAGTGTCAAGTGTCTGAGGCCGGATTTGAACTCAGGTACTCCTGACTCCAGGGCCGGTGCTCTATCCACTGCGCCACCTAGCTGCGCCTCCATCATACCTCTCTTTATGCAGCTTAATGCTTCATTGGGTTTTTTGACTGCCAGATCACACTATTATTGCCTCATATTGAGTTTGAAGTACCCTAAAATCAACATGTCTTCTCTATACAAACTTCTGTCAAGTTCTGCTTCCCCTATATTGTACTTTTGAAATCTACTTGATGAACCAAAGTGGAAGACTTTGCATTTATCCTTACTGGATTTCCTCTTATTAAATGTGGCCTGAAATTCTGGCATGCTAAGATATTTTGAAATTCTGACTGTCATCTCGTGTGTTAGTTCTTCCTTCCAGCTCGGTGTTATCTGCAAATTTGATGAGTCTGCTGTCTGAGCCTCTATCCAAGTCACTGATAAAAAAAATAATGAATAGCACAAGGCCAATCCTAGATCTCTGGGGAACTCCACTGGTTACCCCCTGCCAAGCTGACATCAAACTATTAATGACTACATTTTGAATCTGGACTTGGAACCCAGTTACAAATCCACCTACCTGTACCATTAGTGAACCATATCTCAAAGTCTTATTATCTTGACCTCTGAGGTTCCCCCTTCGACTCTAACATTTGGTCTTTTTTTTTCCTGTAATGATCTAATGAAATCCTGGATCTTATATTAAGTTTTTTTGATCCATTCACTTCTTTTATGCAAAACAATTAGTTTCTTTTTCATATAAAATATATATTATATATTTATTAGCATAAGATTAAATTTGGGCTTCCCAACTAAACATTTCAGAATGAGCTTTCACACCCTAATTACAAAGTAGATAGTGCTAGTCACTGAAGAGTGACCTCATTTCCTGAGCTATCAAGAAGAAAGAAACTATTTGGTCAACATTTACATATATAATTGTCCTAATAAATATTTTATTTTTGAGCATATTAAATAGCTCTTATTAAGCAATTAGACAATCAAGAAAACAATAAATCAAGCCCAGATTTGTAGCATTCACCAATTTCCAAGGTGTAAATGCTCACACTGAAAATTTAACAAAAGCTCTTGGGAGCTAATTTGAACTGGCTACAGCACACCCCTGGGTCCCTTCCCACTTTAAAATCCTGTGTTCCTATGAAAATGGGTGCTTTGTGAAAGAGGGTGGGAAGGAGCACAGCAGAAAAGAATGAAGAGTTTGGAACCACACCTTGGGGAAGGCCCAAATTTAACTGGGGCAGGGGAGGGAGGTGAATTATAGAAGCAAAGAACCAGTGTAGAATCCTAACATCTTAGAGCTGGAGAACACCTCAGCTGTCCTCTAGTTTCCCCCCAATTCAGTAATGGAAATGTTGTTGTTTGTCCTTCATTCTCAAAGAGGACCATGATATTGGGAGGTGATGGCATGACTTGGATTTAAGTGAGGGAGGGCTGTGCAAAGTCACCAGCCTCACTCTCTCCTCCAGAACCCTCTGGGTCCAGTAGCAAGATACATATCAGGACAACTGGACATGGCTCTGGATGTTTTAAGACAATTGGGATTAAGTGACTTGCCCAGGGTGACACAATTAGTGTCTGAGGTAAGATTTGAACTCAGGTCCTCCCAACTTCAGGGCCAGTGCTCTATCTGCTGTGCCCAGTAATGGAAATATTGCTAACTCAGAAGTCAAGGACATGGGTTCAAATTTCACCTCTGACATGTACTACCTGCATAATGTTAGGCAAATCACTTCAACAACTTAGGCTTCAGTTTTCCTCCTCTGTAAAATATGAAGTTTGGACTATATGGTTCCCAGGGCTACTTTGAAGCTCCTTAGTTAGATGAAACTAAGGCTCAAAGAGAAGGGAAATGACTTGTTCAAAGTCACACAGCTAGCTGTTAAAACTAGGACTAGAATTACAGAATCTTACAGCTGGGACTTTAGAAGTCCCCTAATAACAATAATAACTAGCATTTATATAGTACTTTAAGGTTCACAAAGTACTTCTTTAAACATGATGCTAATTGGTCCTTACAACAACTTTGTGAGGTAGGTGCTATTATTAACCCTGTTTTCCAGATGAGGAAACTGAGGGATAGATACAAAGGTGAAGTGATGTGCCCAGGATCACATAGCGAGGAAGTATCTCAGGCCACATTTGAACTCAGGTCTGACTCCAGGCCCAAAGCTCTATCCACTCTAGCGCCACTTAGCTGCTTCTATAGTCCAATCCCTGCCCTCTAAAGATATTATTACTAACAAGTAGACATCAAGTTTCCATTTGAACACCTCTGGTGACTAAGGCCTCTCTACCTCCCTAGGTGATCTCATCCATCACTAAACAGCCCTGACAGGTTGGAAATTTCTAGAAAATGGTAGGAAAAGTAGTATGTCAAAGGACCTTGGTTCCAAATCTGGCTGGGCCACTTACCTTGTTACCTTGGGCAAAGAGACTTTATTGGCCTCAGTTTCTATAAAATGAAGGGGCTAAACTAGATCGCTCCTGCTAGTTCTGGTTCTAAATTTATGAGCTTATCAACTGTGAAGCAGTAGGACTGTCAGTGCTCAACGGGCCCTAGAGGACTTTAGGAAACTAGCAGAAGCAACAATCTAAACTTGCATTTACCTAAGTTTTAAGGTTTGCAAACCACTGTGTGTATATGTGTATATATGTGTGTATGTATGTGTGCGTGCGTGTGTATATGTATGTATATATGTGTGCGTCTATCTATAGATACATAAATGTACATTTACATGCAGATACACACAGCACACCCCTGGGTCCCTTCCCCCTTTAAAACCCTGTGTTCCTTTGAAAATGGGTGCTTTGTGCAAAACAGGGGGTGGGGGACAGCTAGGTGGCACAGTGGATAAAGTACCGGTCCTGGATTCAGGAGGACCTGAGTTCAAACCGAGCCTCAGACAGTTGACACTTACTAGCTGTGTGACCCTGGGCAAGTCACTTAACCCTCATTGCCCCACAAAAAAAAGGAGGAGAGGAGAGGAGAGGAGAGGAGAGGAGAGGAGAGGAGAGGAGAGGAGAGGAGAGGAGAGGAGAGGAGAGGAGAGGAGAGGAGAGGAGAGGAGAGGAGAGGAGAGGAGAGGAGAGGAGAGGAGAGGAGAGGAGAGGAGAGGAGAGGAGAGGAGAGGAGAGGAGAGGAGAGGAGAGGAGAGGAAAGAAAAGAAAAGAAAAGAAAAGAAAAGAAAAGAAAAGAAAAGAAAAGAAAAGAAAAGAAAAGAGGGGGTGGTATGGAGTACAGAAAAAAGAATGAAGAGCTTGGAACTGCAACTAGGGGGAAGCCCAAACTGAACTGACTGAGATACATGTGCATGCACATTCATGCTCGTGTGTGTATATGTGTGTGTGAGTTAGTGTGTGTGTAGGTATACACACGTTTCTGTGTGTGCGTGTTTATGTGTACATATATGCACATTTGTGTACGTGTGCATGTGCGTGTGCGTGTGCGTGTGTGTGTGTGTGTGTGTGTGTGTGTGTGTGTGTACACTCATCAGATCTTCACAATAACTCTGTGAAGTAGGTGTTATCACTAAACCCATTTTACAGATTAGGAAAGCATTCAGTTAAGTGGCTTGCCCAGACTTTTAGATTCCTAACTAACTTACCCCCAAACCTAGGGCACTATCTTCATAAAAAGAATATTCCACTCACATTTCTATAGCCCATTACAGCACATAAAGCACATTTCATACATTAACTCATTTGATCTTCATCACAATCCAGTGAGGGCAGTCCTTATCCCCATTTTCCAAATGAAGAAACTGAGTCTCAGTTTCCTCATCTCTAAAATGAGGCAATTTGATGAATTACAGACTTTGAGTTGAAGGGGATATCAACACCATATGGTCCCAACTACACAAAAGGAATCCAAGCAATTACACACCCATTCAGTGATTGTTCAGCCTTTGTTTGAAGAACTCCAAGAAAGAAGAACCCAGGACTGCTCTAGGCAGACCATTCCACTCTTGATAACCTCAGCATTGGAAGAGACTTCAAAGGGCAAACTAGGGTCTAAATGGAAACTTCCATGGTAACGTACCTAAAGAGCGTACCTCAGCTTGAAAACCACTACCTCCAACAATCTGCCCTATGAAGGAGGAAGTGACTGGTCCAAGATCACCTCACCAGCAGAGCTGTGCCCAGCAATGCTGGTACCTGTGGTAATATTTAATTTAGCAGTGAGCACAGGGAGGGGGATGCAGAGGATGGTCTATCTCAATCAAATAAAGCTGTCTTAGGAAAGGGAATCATGTTCATCTCCTAGAAGGTCCAGTCCCAACCCTACCCTGTGGCTGACCTCCGACCCCCAATATGAGGCAGCAAATGAGGTGGAGGAGGAATAAAGCCACATGCCCAGGATGGCTAGAGGCTGGATTTTTAGATTCACGGGGCTGACAGCCCATCTATGTCAGCAATCTGGGGCAAAGTCTAGGTTTCTACTCCAGAGTTATGGCAGAGCCAAGCCTGAAACCCTCCTCACCCCAAGGCTAGCAATCCCCTTTCCACTGTCTGTCCCCTCTTTACAGAGCACACATTTAAACTTCTTTTTCTATAAAATTTTCTAGAAAACACTGAAAGGTTTAAAGCAGCAAATCTCCTAAGGGAGAAAGGGTTAATTAATCAAAGTGCCCAGAAAAAAAAAAACACCTCATACCACTACCAGTTAATGGAAACTAAATTTCGAAGCCAAACTACAGTTGGGTCCCAGTGCCTAACGTGTTTGCTGAACACATAATTCTTCGGAAGATCAGAATGACATGTGAAGAAAGAATGTGTCCAAGTCTCCGGTTGCAACGTGAGTATATGTTGGCAAAGAGACATAGTACGTATTCTGGTAGCCTCCTGCTGCCAGGGACAAACATATACTCGTTAAAGCTGACAGGACAGACGGCAAGACAGCTTCTGTTCCTTTTTGAGAGCTGCCGGTAAGCGGCACAGAGCTCCAACTTCAGGAGAAATTTCCCAGTAGAGAGGAGGCCTCAATGGGGGAGCCCAGAAAGCTTTGGAAGAGACACAGATTGGGGAGGGATGCTTGGGAGAAGTGGAAGGTGGGAAGAAGATGGTTCAAATGGGGCAAAAGCAACCCTTCCTAAGGCAGCCAGAGACACTGGGGTAGGTCGGGGGAACTCAGCATGACAGCACAGGGAGCCAGAAAGTCGGCCGCTTGCGCCATTGGCTTTTCAAACAGAAAATTACTTTTTCTGAGTTTGTACAAAGAAATCAATTACTGAGGCTCTTTCTGTCGACTCCCCCCAGCCTGGTTGCCAACATGAATAGCAATGACAGCAGGGCAGGATGGAGTCTCTCCCAGTTTCTCCTAATCCCATCTCCCCCTTCCCTGGGTGAAGTATGTGGGAAAACTCAACAGAGCACAGATGGAAGGCTTTGTCATTTGGGGGTTTTGGCCACAGATTTTGGCTCAGAAACCTCACCAAATCTAATTACCAATGTAGCGCAAGAGACCTAGTGTGGTTTGTCCTCTTATTTAACATGAAAAGCCTCTGTATTCCCTATGCTGGGCAAATCTTCCAAGTGGCTTCATGACCGACAGTCAAATAGAAAAGCACTGAAACCTGGTGCCTATGGAGAATATCAGGAAGAGGGCAGCCAAGATGCAATGGGGACAAAAGACTACACCATAGAAGAATCAACTGAAGAGTAGAAGATTTAGGGAAGACAGGATAGCTCTCTTCAAGTATTTGAAGGGATCAAATGTGGGAAAGTGATTGGAGTTTCCTGTTTAACCCTGAAGGGTACCAAGAGAAATAAGTGGAAATGGCTGAGAGGAAAACATAGGTTCTACATAATGAATCTCCTAACAATGAGAACTGCTCAACACAAACAAAATTAATGCACCTAAGATAAGAAGGGAACCAGTGAAATGGGAAAAAAACCAAATCTTTGTATCAAATTTCTCAGATAAGGAGTTGGTATCCAAGATATATACTAACCAACAGAAATATATATATGTGTGTGTGTGTGTGTGTGTGTGTGTGTGTGTGTATGTATGTGTGTATTTGTGTATATGTGTATATACATATATATCCACACATATATCCACAGACACACATATACATATACTGAAAAGCATTCCCCAATCAAAAAGTGGTCAAAGGATATAAACAAACATTTCTCAAAAGAACTGCGAGGTATTAACAATCATATGAAACAATGCCCCAAAGCACTAATAAGAGAAAAGCAAATCAAAATAACCCTGCCACCCATTCATCTCACATGCAAAAAATTAGTAAAAAAGACAAAAGACAAGAATAGTCAAAGTTAGAGGGGGTAGTCAACACATTGTTGAATGCAGCTGTGAATTAATATAACCAATCTGAAAAGCACTTTAGAATTATGCAAATAAAGTGGCTAAACTATGACTCAGAGATTCTACTGCTAGGCATGCATATGTGTGTAAATGTATACATACACACACACACACAAATACACACATGAGGAGGTCATTGACAAAAAGAAAGGTCTCTGATACATTCTAATATTTATAGCAGCACTTTATGGGAACAGAGAATTGGAAGCAAAGCACGTGCCCATTGATTGGGGAATGACTAAATGCATCATTGAAGTACATGATACAATGGAATATTATTGTGTTATTAAAAAAAAAAACAAGAAATCTGATCTACAAAGAAGCCTGGAAAGACTTAGATGAGCTGGTGCAAAGTGAAGTAGAGCCAAGAAAACAATGGAAAGAACCACCACAAAATCATGGAAAATGCATGTTGCAACATTACAAAGAGTAAGCATGTCCCTAAAGAAGAGACATAAAAAGATACCTTCCATCATTGCTTTGTAGAATGGGGGGGGGGGGGACCAGGGGTGTGGAACATTGCAAGTAAAGTCATGTAACTGTCAATATATTCCTAGGCTTTACTGAATTTTTCTTTTGTTCCTTTTCAATTTTTCTTTTTATAATTGGTGTTATTATGGAGGTTTCTCAGGGAGGGAAGATATAGTGGGGCATTTAGATGATATAGAAACTAAAGATATCAGCAGAAACTTATTTTAAAAGAGAACTGTTCCCCAGTGGAATGAGCTGCCCTCAGGAAGCAGGAAGTTCTGTCACTTGTGGTCACAGTAAAGCTGGAGATGCTCTAATAGATTCCTGCTCAGGGAGGGGAAGGACTAGATGCCATGTGATGACCCTTCCAGTTCTACCATTCTCCATACCCTCAGTACTTAGGGCAGCACCTTAATAAATACTGACTGACTTCCTGACTGATATAATAATGTGGTGTCTGGATTTCCCCTCCCATGGAAAGGCCCTTTAAGTGGGCTACTTCAAAGTCCCTTCTGGAGTATAAGAGGAATCCCCCAAACAACAGACCTACTAGTAGAAAAAGCTCTGGGTTTCAGAGTCAGAAGGCTTCAATTTAAGGTCTAGCTTGACCATAATTTGTCAAGGGACCTTGATAGGTGAAGGAGTCTTCCAAATTCCTTGTATGACACAAATATGGTGTTGATACCTAAACCAGGCAGAGCCAAAACAGGGAAAGAAAATTACAGACAAATTTCCCTAATGAATATCAATGCAAAAATCTTAAATAAAATATTAGCGAGAAGGGGCCTTGGGCAGGCAAGCACTTCCCCTCTTGTGACCCCAGTTTCCTCATCTGTAAAATGTCTTATTACTATCCCAAATCACTATAGAAATGCTGAGTGGATGGAATCATCTATCTATATCTCCAAATCCAGCATATCTGTGGGACTCTAGTGGTATCTAATTCAGATTATAGATATTTACAGTGGAGAAGACTTGGGGGAGCAGGGTTGGGAAATGACAGCTTGTTTTATAGAATTTAAAGGGCCACCACATAGAGGATAAATTAGCCTTGTTCCACTTGGCCCCTAGTTCTTCCAGAATTAGATGCAAGATAGACAGAAGTACATTTGATCAGTTTAAAACTTCCAGGGGCAGCTAGGTGGCGCTGCAGTGCATAAAGCACTGAACCTGGATTCAGGAGGACCTGAGTTCAAATCTGACACTGGACCTCAGACACTTGACACTTGCTAGCTGTGTGACCCTGGGCAAGTCAATCCTCATTGCCCCCCCCCCCAAAAAAAAACCCGCCTCATGATGAGAACAGTTCCAAAGTAGAATAGGGGAGTGGGCTCCCCCTCCTTGAAGATCTTTAAGCAGAGGCTGTACAATTATTCATCTGGGAGGTTGTCCAGGGAATTCCTGTTTGGGAAGTGAGATTAGACTTCAGGGATCAGCAAACTATGGCTATGGGCCAACTTTGGCCCACTGCCTTTTTCTGTATAGCCGGTGAGCTAAGAATGGCTTTTATATTGCTAAAACAATGAAACTTTACTTAAAGATGCAAAATAAAACTTTATTTTACAGTGTAAGTACCATTTTTAACTTGTCGGCTGTACAAAAGCAGTCAAAAACCAGACTCTGGAGTAAATGATCCCTACAGTGTCTTCCAGCTCCAGAATTATCCATCTTCGTGGCTCTTGTTCCTATCAGCAGATTGGTTTGCTTCCCCCAACAACTCCTCTGTCTCCTCATCTACTCCAGGCTCGATAGTGACAAAGGTCACAGATCCCAGAAAGTCAGATCTGGCCTATCCTTTCCTCCTGGCCTGGTCTCACTATCAACAATGAAGGTCTTTTTTTGGCACTCACACACTGTCTTGTGCTTTATTGTACACAGCTTTGAAAAATGTGACACACTCAAAGCTTGTTGGGAACTGGACATATGTTCAGTCTAACAAACCAAATTGTTAAATAAAAAACTAAAGAGGGGCAGCTAGATAGCATAGTGGATACAGCACTGGCCATGGAGTCAGGAGGACCTGAGTTCAAATCCAGCCTCAGATACTTACTAGCTGTGTGACCCTAGGCAAGTCACTTAACCCCAATTTACTCCTCAAAATTTTTTTTAAATAAAATAATGCTAAATAAATGAATGAATGAATGAAATAAAATAAAATAAAATAATGTAATAAAGACAGATGTTCCATAAGAAAATGAAGGTGTTTGTCCAATGTAGAGGGTTAGTATCTGCTCAGAAAAGCATATTTCCAAAACCTGAACACAAGCCTTGATGTTTCAAATTGTGAGTTTACAGATGATAAACCATACTCTTCCAATCTGTAGCTCATATTGTGGGAAGGAAAGAAGGGAAGGAGCTGTTTTCATCATGAAATATCTTCCTACTACATACAGATGGAAAGCCAGCTCTCCTTCCTCCCTGCCATATCTTTGAAATCATGCAGCCATATCAACATTATTTGGCATCGTGGTTTTTTTAAAGCTCGCTATCCCAAAGGGGTAGATAACACAAAATGGACACTCAAAATTCTACTGCTGGTTCAAGCTTTTCCAATGACAGCAACACTGGACATGAAGATTAAAGGGACTGCTTCCAAGGCAAAAAGAGGAGATTCCTTCTACAGAGTTCCACTGCACTCTGGTCACATGACATCTGGGATGCCATGGTTCAGTCCCGTCTACCATATGAAGGCACTGATGAGGAAGGACATTGATAAGCTGAAGATTATTGAAGAGGATGAAAATCAGGATAGTGAAGGGCCCAAGGTATATGCTATATGATCATTGACTGAAGGAACTGGAGTTGTTTATAAAATCTGGAGGAAAGATTCAGTGGGAGAGGGAAGGTAGTACATGAAAGTTATCTTAATATAGAGAATACTCAGAGGGGACAATTTAGATAATTGTCAAGTATGTAAAAAGCTGTCATGTGAAAGAAGGATTTAATTTGTTCTGGATGTCTCCAGAAGGCAAAACCAGTAGCAATGGATAGAAGTTACAAAGAGGTAAACTGAGTCTTGCCATCAGAGAATAGCTCCAAACCCTTGGAACTGCCCCCCCAAAATGGCATAGGCTTCCTACAGTCTTTAAGCAGAAGCCAAATGATCACTTGTGGGAGGTGTCATGGTGGGAAATCCTTTTCAGGTATGGGTTGAATCAGATCCATCCCTTCTGCTTCTAAGATTCTGCAATTCTTCAATCTTCCTTAATCTCAGTGCCTTCCTTCTATTGAGTAGCTCCAACTTCTCCTGTATCTGATTTGTTCATCCATAGCTGCTTACATGTTGTCTCCCCTGTTAGACTGAGGGCTCCTTGAGGGCAGGGCTGTGTTAAGCCTTTCTCCGTATCCCCAGTGCTCAGCACAAAGTAAGGAATTGAGAAATAGCTTTGTTGACTTGACTTGATTCCCAGATACAAATCATTTTCCTAAATTTATCTAACTATCTCGGCCTCTGATTAGGGAGGGTCTGAGGTTGCCCTCAAACTTGCCTCAAGGCTTTGCCCACTAGGGCCATTTCTATGGTCAACCCCAAATGTTTATAGCTTGTGCCAAATGAGGGCCAGATCTTATCTAGAAGGGACCTTGGTGGCCATCTAATCTAGACCCCCTTAGTGAATAGTCTGTTTTCAAATACTTGATACTTTGTGTGAATAAACGCCACAAGGGATGATTATTCATTAAAAACCAAATCCCCACCCCCCCCAAATCAGCTTAAATTGCAAAAAAGAGCAAGTATACTGGATGGGTAGTAATTATACACTGGGAAAGTTTCCCATGTTGGGGAGGGGTCAGGAGAAGGGATCATAAAATCTCTTTTTCCTGGAAAATTTGCAAAAGAGGATGTAGAATCATGGGAAATGTCAAGTGTCTGAGGGCATCTTTGAACTCAGGTCCTCCTGAATCCAGAGCCAGTGCTTTATCCACTGTGCCACCTAGCTGCTCCCCAATTACGTTTTGGTTCAGGTCCCACTTGGGAGTATTGTGGGCCACATGCATGTTTGACACCTCTGATCTAGAGAATGCTTGTTTCTATCTTCATTAGCCTTCAGTGAAGCCTATGGCAGCAAACTCACTGAGTCCTCCCCTTGAGTCAGGCCACCAGGACCCTTTGAACTCAGGAGCAAGACAGAACCATAGTTGCCCAGCTGTTATCATAGGTAAAACCTGCTCCCATCCCCACTTCTTAGCACCTTGTCACTCTACACCCAAACCTATTGCCAGGATACATCTTGCCTTCTGCATTCTTAGCCATCTTTTAAACTTCATATATTAGGAGAAATTTCCACCTTGGGACAAAATCCTGATTGCCCCACCCTGGCTACTGCTGTATGTGAATGTACTAGAATGTTACTGATAAGGAGGAAATGAGAGAAGCTTGGGAAGATTTGTATATAACCAAAAGAACAAAGCAAGCAGAACCAGGAGAGCAACATACACAATGATTACAAGAACACATGGGTAACCCTCCTCCCAAGTAACTCTCCATTTTCCGTCAGCAGAACATCATGCCCCACTGATGTAGGAGACAAAAGGGGGTTAGCAGAAAAACCTAAGATCCAAGGTCTAATTCAGATACAAGCTCTAAAAGAGATTCAGACCCCAATTAATGGATAACTTAAGATTTGGGAAACAAGTCAAGGCCTAAATTCTCTTCCCCACATTAATCACCATTCATAATAAGAACATAAAGAGGCATTAAGGTCAGTAAGGTCAAAAAGACCTTAACTATAACAATAATACACAATGATACACTGACAGGGTATAGAAATTCTAATGAAAAATGAAGATATTTTAAAACTAGCCATGGGAATCAGAAAGAGACATGTACAGAAAAGGCCAAATTTGTCCCGATTCACCTCATGGTGTGCAAACCCCAAAAACACACCTCCACAGAAAAAAGGTACCCACCTCAGGGGTTGGCTTAGGACCCCAGGAACTCCAAATTAGGATAAGCCCTCCCCTGTACCTCCCTAAATTGGAGATTATTATAATAAGAAGGACAGGGCCTCTCCTGCACCTCCCTAAGGTGGAGATTATTATAATGAGACTGATAATCAATTTATCCATACTATAAATATAACTGTCTTTTCTTTTCCTACTGGAGAGATACCTTCCTACTTTTCTGGTTCTCTCCCTGTGATCACTCACAGTATTGCAATAAAACTTGGGGAACTGAAGTCACTGAGTCTTGTAATTCTTTTGGGACGACTCAAGATCAGTTTGACCCTAATTCCATCCCACATCACCACCAGGGATAAATTGATCACCTCAAATTTCATTACCATGCTCATCCCTCTCCTTTCTGATTGGAGGGCTGGAGGGCAGCGCTCTAACTAAACTCCACCCAAAGTCTTTTTTTAAAGAGAGCTAAGAATTTGCAGAATCTTCCTGGTGATTCCCTTTTTCTTTAGTAGCTCTGCTTGGTTTCCACTCCATGGATCCCAATGATTCCCCCTGCCATTTGTGTGTTGTCTTCCTTCATTAGATTGTAAGTTTCTTGAGGACAGGGAGTGTCTTTCTTTTTCTTATTTTGGATCCCCAGTGCTTAACACAGTGCCTGGCACATAGTAGGCACTTAATAAATGTTTACTGAATTGAATTAAGGCAGCCAGATTCATTGGAACGACTAATCTTGATACTAGAGAACTGCTGATGATTATTAATTCGCTTTCTTTGTTATAAGGGAAGGCAAATTAGGAACTGTTTGTTCACTGGATTCTCTGAGAACCTGAGGACCTGCAGAAGAGAGCATAAATATTTAAATAGTCACCATTTAAATAAAGTGAAATTTAAATATTTAAAAATTCAATAGGTAGTGAGTGACCTATTGTCCAAACTGGATATCTCTCACAATAGATAGGATTAAAGAACTTGCAAATGATGTCTTTGACTCGCTGGGAGGAAAGTCCAGATGGCCCTAGGCAGAGTATTCTGGCGCCTGCAATTCCCAGTCAGCCATTTAAACCCCAAAACCAGGGCACTAAGGTGTGTTATTACTGTGAAAAGGAGGGGTACTCATTGAGAGAATGTAGGATTTGGAGAAGAGAATCCAGCTTTCCAGCCCAGAGTCCAGAGCCCAGTTTTCCAGACCAGAATCCAGCTTCCTCCTGATGACATCTTAACTCCAAGAAGACAAGAGAACTGAGAAAAGACTTCCAAAGACTTAATTATTTTTTACTGTTTCATCAAGGAACACCTGTTTCTAGCTGCCCCCCTGGATTTTTTTTAAAAAAAGGATATCGGGGGTGGGGGCAGCTAGGTGGTACAGTGGATAAAGCACCGGCCCTGGATTCAGGAGGACCTGAGTTCAAATCCAACCTCAGACACTTGACACTAGCTGTGTGACCCTGGGCAAGTCATTGCCCCACCGGAAAAAAAAAAAAGGGATGTTGCAACTTCCCACTTAACTGTAGTGGAGGCCCTCTCTTCCTCCTGCTCAATTCTTGTCCTCACTACTAACTCAATCGCCTCTCACCATCCTCTACCTTTGAAACATTTCAAAATCCACATTGATGTTGGACCCCTTAGCCTGGCAGTCAAAGCTCTGCCCAATTTGGCCAACCTTCTCTTTTTCTATCTTGGCTGGTCTCCTTGCTTTCCCCAAGCCAGGCCTTGTACATTCCTACTTTCTTCTCTCCAAACCCTGGCAATCCTCTGAAGCCCAGCTCTAATGCTACATCCTATACAACTGGCCAGCTCATTTTCCTTGTGCTCAACTCCTGTAGCATCTAACATCTGGTCCACTCATTTGACACTTTTCATGGATTACCTGTAAAATGTCAGACCCAGAGACCACCTTGTTCAATCCCCTTCATTTGTACAGATGAAGAAACTGAGGCCCCTAGAGCCTGACTAGCTAACATAGTGAGTTGTTAACAGAGCCACAAAGAGAGGCCCAGGGTCCTGTCTTTTACCACTGTCCTCCTCCCACTTTCCTGCATATGCCCAATGTGTGGACCCAATGCTAAACCAGGGATTATGTCTCCTCCATTGCCATCCTTGAATGTGTCTTTGCTTGTTATAATATGGCAGCCATTGAACACTAAGACCAGAGACTTTTCCTAATGAGCATGAGGCCTCCTGCTCACCTGTTTACTGTCTCATAAGATCCAGTCTCTTGGTTGGGAGTCCCATTGATTGTCCAGCATTCTTTCTGGAGGACTCCTCCAGAGTCTTTCACATGCTAGGCTGCCTTTAATCTTCAATATCAGAAAAGCATTGCAGGGGCAGCTAGATGGCGCAGTGGATAGAGCACTGGCCCTGGAGTCAGGAGTACCTGAGTTTAAATCTGGCCTCAGACACTTAACACTTACTAGCTATGTGACCCTGGGCAAGTCACTTAACCCCAATTGCCTCACTAAAAAAAAAAAAAAGAAAGAAAAGAAAAGCATTGCATTCCCTGTATGGGCATTCCCCACCCTGGTGACCAAGACTGCCACTCTAAGTGGTGGCAGAGAGGCCTTGGCAGCTGCTGGAGGTCAAAGAGTCATCACTGCAGGTAAACATCACTTGGCACTTGACTCAGTTGCTCAATAAATAGGAGACACACAGTGCTGTCACTGGGCCTGTGCTCAGAGCGTCCCTCACTAGCTGGGGTCTGGCAAAGTTTTGGATAACCTACACTCATTGGGTGGCGATACAGACATGGGCCACGAGCCTGAGAGCTGCACCGAAGATAGCAGGGCAGAGTGGAACGTGGACGTGGCTTGGACTGAGAAGACTCCTGTTTCAGCTGCATGACTTTTAGAAAGTCTCTCTCCCTCCCTAGGCCCTAGGCCCATTTCCTATCTATTACATGAGAGAGGCCTTTGGTTCAAAACCTAAGTGTGCTACTTACTACTTGTATGTCCTAGGAGAAGTCATATGCCTTCCCTGAATCTCAGTTTCCTCTTCTGGAAAAAAGGGGTTTGGGGGGAAAGAATCATTGGAGTAGACGGTCCCTGAGATTCCATCCAGTTTCAGATTTAGGATCCTAAGGGTGACTTTGGGCAAGCAAGCTCTCTTCTCTAGCACTCAAGTTTCCTCCTTTGTAAAATAAAGGGGTGAGACTAACTGGCCTCAGAGGGCCCATCTAGCTCTAGGTTTGAGATCTGATGAGGATTCAGTAGGGCAGAGAATTCTATGAGGGAAAGACATCACCAGAGGTGAAAAATCCCAAAGGGATTCTGGGAAAGGTGATAGAAGGCAGGGTTTCAATAGGGGAAAGAGAAATGAGGTTACAGCCATTTGAGCTGGAAGGAACCTTGGAAATCAATTAGTCGAATTCTCTCATTTTAGAGATGTAGGCCAGGAGAGGGTAGGTGAGAATTGTACAGCAATTCAGCAGCAGGAGCAAGGGGAGAGGTCAGGTCCCCTGAATCCTGGGACATTGTTCTTTCCACTTTGCTCCCCTGGGGCCAGATTATAAAGGGATCCAAAGGATTCTGATGGATGAGCTAAGGATTCCCGGGGCAACGGAGAACCACTTCAGGTTTTCTTTATTTTGGTTAGTTTTGTTTCACAGCTGAAAGGAGCCCAATTAGAGTCGAGATTGACAAAGGTTGACTCATTAGAGCACAACTTCAACCAGACTGAAGACTTAGAGTGGGTGAAATCAAAAGTCCCAGCATAATGAAGAATGATTAGCTGTTCTCTGCTTGCCCACAAAGGACAGAACTGGGTACAGTGGGTGGACGTTGCAGGTGTCCAGATTTCAGCTTGATGCCAACTGAAAGGTCCCCAAGTGGAAGGAGCTGCCTTGGGAGCTAGTGAACTTCCTGGCACTACAGGCTACAGGCAGTTTCTAGAGCATTCTCTGAAAGGAGCAGGGGTGGTGGGAAGTAGTCATCCTATGGAGAATACGTGGTCTGTTCCCTGGCCACTTCCATACAGACATGTGCTTTGATGCTTTGACCTCTTGATAAAGGGCATTCGAAAGCAGAGGTTTTTACGATCCCCCTCATGATGGAGGCTAGTAGAGGGTGATGCATCAAATAGGACTGACCAATGAGCAGAAAGACACTGACTCAGTGGACTGTAAAAGAAGAGTTATTTTCTCTTATCATTCGCTTTTTCCTCTCTTTTAACTATGTGACTTGGGACTCTGACAAACTCTCCCTTAAACCTCCTGGGGGAAGGGTTGGGGGGGGGGCTTTCTCCTCACCTCCCACCACCTATGATGAATGTTTATACAAGGTGAGCTTGGACCCTAGTCCCAAGCCTAGGACTTGTAAACTCCATACCCCCCCCCCGTTTTGTTTTATTTTAATTTAATTTTATTCTTTTTGGTGAGGCAATTGGGGTTAAGTGACTTGCCCAGGATCACACAGGTAGTAAGTGTCAAGTGTCTGAGGCCAGATTTGAACTCAGGTCCTTCTGACTCCAGGCCCAGTACTCTATCCACTGCGCCACCTAGCTGCCCCGAATTTACTGACATTTGTTTTGTTGTTGTTGTTTTGTTTTTGGTGAGGCATCTGGGGTTAAGTGACTTGCCCAGGGTCACACAGCTTGTGTCAAATGTCTGAGGTCAGATTTGAACTCAGGTCCTCCTGAATCCAGGGCCGTTTCTCTATCCACTGCACCACCTAGCTGCCCCGAATTTACTGACATTTGTGTTTGTTGTTGTTGTTGTTGTTGTTGTTAGTGGTGGGGAGGAGGAGGAGGCATTTGGGGTTAAGTGACTTGCCCAGAGTCACATAGCTAGCAAGTGTCAAGTGTCTGAGGCTGGATTTGAATTCAGATCCTCTTGACTCCAGGACCAGTGCCCTATCCACTGCACCACCTAGGTGTCCCCATCTTTTTGTTTTAAATGGAGAGGAAAAGGAATGAGCTGGATTCTATTTCAGTTAAAAAAAAAAAAGACAAAAGAGTCTGCAGGGGAAATAAAACCAGTGATTAACAAATTCCCCTATGGCCTTGTTATGAGGAAGGCATGAGCAATTTTTAGCCAAACAGACTGGACACCTAAAGAACAGGGATGTGAGCCCCTCCCAACACATGACACAAGAGCCTGAGTGTAGCAGGCCTACAACAAAGGCTTGGAGAGGCAGAAAAAGCACTAAAAAGGTAGCAGGCCTGGTTTTGCCACCCTTCTTTTCCTATAGGAGCTGGAAGCCCTTCTAGGCTTCCTCATCCTGGAAAGGAAGGGGATCGGACTGAATGCCAGTCAAGGGCTGACATCCCAGCTATAACATTCTATATTTTAACACCCCCACCACGTCAGACATTCTCTTTTCTCATTTTTTTTTTAGTGAGGCAATTGGGGTTAAGTAACTTGCCCAGGGTCACACAGCTAGTAAGTGTTAAGTGTCTGAGGCCAGATTTGAACTCAGGTCTTCCTGACTCCAGGCCCAGTACTCTATCCACTGCTCCACCTAGCTGCCCCGACATTCTCTTTTCTAAGGGCCCTCCCAGCTCTGACATTCCCTGTTCTAAAAGCCCTCCCAGCTCTAACCTTCAACTGTCTGGGCCTCAGCTTTGTCATCTTCAAGAACTTCTAACATCACTTCCAGATCTAAATCAATGATCCCAATTTCCCTACCAGATTTGACATTCAATTCTATTACTAAATGACCTTGTGGGAAGGGCACGATTTGGCTAGACAGAGAAGAGGGAAGGTTATTTTAGGATGAATCACTGTCTAAATAATAATAAAATTAGCAAATAGAAAGAAATACCCAGACATTTAACCAGAACTGACTGGACCATTCTCTAAAAAGGGACTTTTGGGGAGGTAGAGTTAAATTCTGGGCCTTGTTATCCATATGTTCAATATTCCCAAATGGTGATTCATAACCTTTTTTCTGGCAAGAGAACCTTTTTCATCCTTGCCTGTGATGACTTTGATGCTATCCCGCCTTCAGACAGGAGAAATGTTAAAAATCCCCCTCCAGTCCTAGGCCTCTGAACATCTGAAGTATGATGAGGAGAGGCAGAGATTTAGAGACTCCATAGAGTCCAACCCCTTCCTTTTAGAGATGGAAAAACTGAGGATCATATAGGTCACACAGCTAGAAAGCAGCAGAATTAGGCCCCCTGCCAAGGTCTGCTGACCAAAGCCAGTAATCTTTCCGCCACATTGCACTGTACTATCATTAGTGAGGAAGAGATTATTTAGACAGGGAATCAGCAAGGATAGATAACTAGGTGGCGCTGAAGCGGATAGAGTGCCAGGGAGCCTGGAGTCAGGAAGACTCATCTTCCCGAATTCAAATCTGACCTCAGACATTTCCTAGCTGTGTGACCCTGGGCAAGTCACTTAACCCAGTTTGCCTCAGTTTCGTTATCTGTAAAATGAGCTGACCTATGTCTTGCCACTGGACTCCAATGACTCTGGAGGAAAAAGTAATGCTGATTACTTTGCAAGCCCATACATTGCTCTCCTGATGTCATTGGTCTTCTTTGAGAATGAAAGGCAAACAACAAACAACAAAATGAGCTGGAGAAGGAAATGGCAAACCCCAAATGAGGTCAACAAAAAAATTAGGCATGTGGGGCAGCTGGGTGGTGCAGTGGATAGAGCACCAGCCCTGGATTCAGAAGGACCTGAGTTCAAATCCAGCCTCAGACACTTAACACTTACTAGCTGTGTGACGCTGGGCAAGTCACTTAACCTCAATTTCCTCACCAAAAAAAAAATAAAAATAAAAATAAGGCATGACTGAAACAACTGAACAACAGCAAGGACTGTTGTAATCTTGCTGCCCACAATACAACATTAAAGCAAGGACAGGTTTGTATAATAAGCATAATAAAAGTAAAAGGCCTCCTTTGTTTACCTTTAACTCTAACACAAATTAATTTGCATGAAAAGCCAGAGGGGATCTTGTGAATATCTAACTCTAAATTGGATAGTCATCTGGAACAGAATACTCTGATGTCAAAAACTCACATTAGCCTTTGGGCACCCTGGATAATTTTGGTTGGCTGGGTGTGGTAGCTGGGACTAAAGCCAGCTCAGTCTGACCTTATCAATTAAAGGTTATAGCTACTCTGAGCTGAGCTGGCCATTTCTGAGCCCTAAAGAGACAAATCTAGAAACGGGTAGCAGGTAACAATGCCTAAGAGAGGCTATGTACCCAGGTGCTACCACAAAACCAGAGAAGACATGCCCAAGAGTCACAACCTATGCCAAATTGTTTACCATTTTAGGAAGAGGGGAGGAGA
This sequence comes from Dromiciops gliroides, assembly GCF_019393635.1. Taxonomy (NCBI): domain Eukaryota; kingdom Metazoa; phylum Chordata; class Mammalia; order Microbiotheria; family Microbiotheriidae; genus Dromiciops; species Dromiciops gliroides. The sequence continues at coordinate 25,612,577 of NC_057867.1, read as the reverse complement.
AGGAGGGAGAAAAATCTGGAACTAAAAACTTTTTTTAAATGAATGCTGGGGGTGGGGGGCAGATAAGTGGTGCAGTGGACAAAGAACGGTCCCTGGATTCAGGAGGACCGGAGTTCAAATCTGGCCTCAGACACTTGACACTTACTAGCTGTGTGACCCTGGGCAAGCCACTTAACCCTCATTGCTCCGCCAAAAAAAAGAATGCTGGGGGCAGCTAGGTGGTGCAGTGGATAAAGCACTGGCTCTGGATTCAGGAGGACCGGAGTTCAAATCTGACCTCAGATTCTTGACACTTACTAGCTGTGTGACCCTGGGCAAGCCACTTCACCTTCATTGCCCAGCCAAAAAAAAAAGAATGCTAAAAAATGTTTTTACATGTAATGGGGGGGGGGGAATAAAATACTACTAGGAAAAAAATAGAAAAAGACCAGTGGGAACCAGAGGCAAGTGGAGACACCACACCCAATGGAGAGCTGACATAGCAAAGGAGATATCATGACCTCACCAGAGGACATAAGTCAACTTGTAGCCAGGCCTGAAATGGCCGTGTGTGTGTGTGTGTGTGTGTGTGTGTGTGTGTCTGTCCTGCCCACATGTGGTCCCTCCTTGTGTGTTCCTCATGCTTGATCCATATATATAGCCACCTTCTTTACTGACGGCATGCATATTTGTTAACAGGTATACCCTAGGTTTGCTGGGGTATAGGGGGAAAATGCTCTCACTGTACTGTTTTATGATAAAATGCCATTAAATACATCTGTTTTGAACTAATTGTGTCCATTTACTGACCAGGAAAAAAGTAGATATCCTTAGGGGGCTCCTGAAAGGAGTGGCCCATTATTAGTCTTGGCAAGCAGCTTCATATAGAAAGTGGATCCAAGAAGCCCAGACTTTCACAAATGTCAGCAAAGGACCTTGCGCCTTACTTAGACCAACCAATCTCTTCATTTCACAGAGGAAGAAAATGTGGCCCCAGTATACAAACCCTATGGAAGTAGAGGCTACCAACAAAACATGTCCAGTCCCTTTCCCAAGTCCCAGAAAGAAGCACAATACAGAAAGTGCCTGCTCCCTCCTCCCCACGGTGATATGAATGGAAATCAACCCCACATAGTCACCACTTGAGAACCAGGTCCAACCCATTCATCTAAGAGAGAGAGAGAGAGAGAGAGAGAGAGAGACAGACAGACAGACAGACAGACAGACAGACAGACAGACAGACAGACTTTTCCCAAGGTCACACAGCCAGGAAGCAGAAGGCTCTGGATTTGAACCCATGGCTTCTTATTCCAAATTTGGCACTCTACATGTTGCCCCCTCCCCCTTACACCAAAAAGCTTCCTGGAAAGTGGGTTCTGAAGTGAGAAGCAAAAAAAAGTCTAAATAACATGACTAAAGTTAAGTTAATAATGGGTTTTAAGGCATTGCTTTGAGAGATGAGAGACTGGGTGCGGAACACTAAAGATAAGGTCAGACTTTCTGATGTGTTGATTTGTTTTGTAGACTTGGTTTTTTTCTTCTTTGTTATTCCTTCCTATGCCAATATCCTCTGGAGGGAAAGGAGAGATACACTGAAAAATGTAAGTGATGCAAAAAACACAGAGATCGATATTTTAAAAAGAAAGAAACTGTATTGGTCTTTTATTATCTACACAAGGCCATGGCTTCTCTCTGCCATTCTAAGGTATAACAGTCTGGAGGCAACAGGGTGAAGCAGTGGCTAGAGATCACATGGGCTTGGAGTCAGGAAGACCTGAGTTCAAACCTGACCTTGGATATTGACTAGCTGTGTGACCTAGGCAAGTTATTTAACTTCCTATTCCTCAAATGAAAAATGGGGATAATAATGTCATTTGTCCTTTGTTTTCAAAGAGGACCAATGACACCACAATGGGGCAATGTCTCGACTTGCTTGTGAATTGGATTTATATTGGGGGGGGGGGGGCAATGAGGGTTAAGTGACTTGCCCAGGGTCACACAGCTAGCAAGTGTCAAATGTCTGAGGCCAGATTTGAACTCAGGTCCTCCTGAATCCAGGGCCGGTGCTTTTATCCACTGAGCCACCTAGCTGATCCCCTGTGAATTGGATTTAAATGAAGCAGAGCTGTGTCAAGTTACGGATCTCTTCCAGAGTCATCAAAGTCCAGTGACAGGACAAAAGTCAAGATCACTAGTGATGACCCAGAATGCAGTAGATGGCCTTGGGGTCTTCAATGTGTGACCAAGCTTTAAGCATCCCATAGGCCCCTGCTTTAGCCACCTCCCTGGCCATTGGATCAAATTGTTCTCATCCACCCATTCTGCTCGGTCAAGTCTTCACATGCCTGGGACAGATGGGGGTAATAAAAGCAGCTACCTCCCAGGGTTGTGAGAATCAGATGAGTCAATTTGGTAAAAGTGCTTATCACAATGCCCGGCACATAGTAGGTACCATATAAATGCCCATTTGCTTATTCCCTTTCTGCCTCCCCGCTTCCTCCTTCTCCCACCCGGCCCCCTGTCAAGAGCAAGGTCCTGAGAACTGCAATGCCAGACTGAAAGAAACTGGGCTCCTTTTGTGGTGAAGCAATTGTTTTCCTCCTCCAGAGATGTCATCAAGCCATGGAAATAGCACCGAGTTCCCCAAAGCTCTGGCAGGCCCTACAAAGGGAGGCTTCGAGGACAGGCCAATTAAAAGAAATTGCCAATTAAGAATCTCCTAGATAACAGCCACCTGCATCTGAGGAGGTTGAACGTGTGCCAAGGTCGAGCTGTAGAAAAGACCGATCTTGAATACCATCCACAAGCTTGGCCATGGGGAGCCTGGGTAATTAGCACTGCCAAACCTTCATGGACAACTGGAAAAGAAGACTTTACTAACAAGATATATCATAGAGTCTTTTTTCTCTACAGGCAAGAACAATGCAACCTAGAATTACGAGGTTGCCAAAGTAACTTTATTTGTTTGTTTTTTGTTTTTTAGTGAGGCAATTGGGGTTAAGTGACTTGCCCAGGGTCACACAGCCAGTAAGTGTTATGTGTCTGAGGCCGGATTTGAACTCAGGTCCTCCTGACTCCAGGGCCGGTGCTCTATCCACTGCGCCACCTAGCTGCCCCGCCAAAGTGACTTTAACCTTCTCATGGATATGGGTACTCAGATTGGTATCTAAGGGGCAGGCCCAGGGGAACGCATCCCATACCTGGACAAACTCAAATTTCCCGCAATTACAAATGCATCCAAGATAGCCAACATGACGTGTGCATTCAGTTTTTCCTTCTGCATTTTAGCATGCATTGGTTATACTGGCCATATTACTATCCATTTAGAGAGCATGCCCTGTTAAATACTGGGACCAGACCAAACAGATTGATCAATCACCTCACCAGCCCTAGGAAGGAGCCCCTTGAGGTGAGAACAAGATTGAAAGCCAATGTGTCTAACAGAATAACACTGAAGCTGCCATCAGGGAGTCTCTGATCCTGTGGCTCCCAGCATGGCGCTCATGCCGTATACTGTGGTGACTCTTGTACAAACGGATACCTGCCTGGTGAACACAGCAGGAAAAACCGCAGGACTGACTTGTTTCATTAGGCAGGCTTCAAGCTAAGAAGTCTTTGGGTCACAAGAATGCAAGGATAGCACCACCTCCATGAGGGAGGTGAGTGTCCCACTGACTTCTGGGCTTTTCCAACCCTAATCGAAGGAAACATGTGTTCAGAACTGGGCACGGCATTTTTTTTAGTGAGGCAATTGGGGTTAAGTGACTTGCCTAGGGTCACACAGCTAGTAAGTGTTAAGTGTCTGAGGCCAGATTTGAACTCAGGTACTCCTGACTCCAGGGCCGGTGCTCTATCCACTTTAATACCACCTTGTTGGGGATTATCACTCTTCCAAAACCTAGAGTGGTTTTGTAGAAGAGAGATTTGACTTGTGCTACTTGACGCCAGCTAGAAAGCCCCAGATGGAGAGTCAAATTCAAATCCAGCCTTAGACACTTATAAGCTGAGTGAAGGTGAGTCACTTATCATCTCTCAGCCTCAGTTTCCTCAATTGTAAAATGGAGCTAATAGAACCTACCTCCAAGGGTTGTTGTGGGGTTCAAATAATATCTGTAAGGTACTTTGCAAACCTTAAGGAGACAAGGTAACCAGGCAAAGGTTAGACTAGATGACCCCAAAGGTCTTTTCTAGCTTAAATACCCAAGTCTTCATAAAGGAAAAGTGGAAATGTGAGCTGTGGAAAGTTATATGTAGGGAGTTCCCCATCACTGGAAGTATTCTCTAAGGTCCCTTGCAGCTCAGAGACCCTACTCTTTCTAAGGGAAAAGCAAAATAAATAAATCTATAATCTAACACTGGAAACCATTACTGGGCTCTGTGTGTAACAAGCCTTGTTCTCTCCAAGTCACGTCCCAAAGTTCAGCAGTGGTGTCGACTTGTGGGTCTGTTCTCAGTGGCGCTCTTCCACACCTCTGAAACCCAAATCAACTGAACAGCCTGCCTGGGATCTGGTCAGACAGGTTCTGATGAGAATTTTTCCACCTGGAACAGCACGCTCCTTGTAGCACATCCCACATGCCCCATCACAGAGGGAGGCATTCATTTGGCTCTCCAACAGTGAGGAAGTGGGTGCAGGGGAGGCGGGGGAGAGGAAGGGGAGGCCTGGAAATGACAGTGATGTGAAACAAGAGGCAGCCATATGACTTAAAGAACAAATTGCAAAAAAACAACAACAACAATAACAACAAACCAAAACCAGGAAGTGGGCAAGTTGAGCAGGACAGCCAGTGTGTCTCCTGTGACCGATCTCAGCTGGATGATGGAGTGGTCTCTAAGTCCCCAGCATCTTCCCCTCCTTGGGCCTCACCTGGCACTGTGTGCCTTTCTCTTTTATCTCTTCATAGAGTATAATTTGTCAGAGCTAGGAGGGAACTTTCAGAGAGCATTCCTCCTAAAGCCATCAATTACAGGGAAGTAAACTGATACCCAGAGAGGGGACAGGCCTTGCCCAGGGTCACACGGCTAGTAGATTGCATCTCCTGACTTGAGCCCACATTCCCTGCCACCAAATCCAATACTCTTTCCACATACAATTCATGGTGTGTTGTATGTATCCTATTTCCCCTAAAGTGTGGGCTGATAATTACTAAATAGGCCCCTCTTTGAATTTCAGTTTTCTGTGTCAAACAGAAATAAGGTAAATACACAGTTCTTCTACCTGTCAAAATGCTCAGCCCTGCCCGCAACCTTGCATCCAACTCAAGCTTCAGCCTCTCCACTCCAGTGATGTCAGAGACCCCATCCTGACTCCAGGGGGGCAGCCCACTCAGCGACGAGCTTCCCCCACTAGTGGCATCAGCCTATCATTGCAAAGCTCCTCAGGGTCGACAGACCCATGATCTGAAGTTTCTGAGCTCTGCACCCCGGGGGCCACCTTTCCAAAATGCCACCCCTTACTGACTTCTACCCTTCTACTCCACAATCCCCTCTGCCTAGATGGAAAGTCTGAACCAAGCCCCTGAGGGGCAGCTAGGTGACGCAGTGGATAGAGTACCGGTCCTGGATTCAGGAGGACCTGAGTTCAAATCTGACCTCAGACACTTAACACTTACTAGCTGTGTGACCCTGGGCAAGTCACTTAACCCCAATTGCCTCACCAAAAAACCCAACAAAACAAAACAAAACAATAAACCAAGCCCCTGAGCCAGATTTCCATCCTCGGGGCTTTCCACCCCTCCTGTCCCTACACGCCACAGGCAGAACAAAAGTTTATGAGCCAATACCCAGCAG